>NC_029793.2:42492673-42497998 GCF_000816755.2 Arachis ipaensis | reverse complement strand
GTTCTATTATGATTGTTCATTTGGATGACCATTCACAAAATTAATATTAAATATAATTATTTTTTAAATGTGACATTATGCAATTCAATACACGTATAAGATTATTTGTATCAAAATTAGATTCTTCTATCATAACTACCGTATTATGATATTGGGGCGATTACAGTAACGGTTACTGAAATTGCCGCAAATATGTTTTTCTGCACCTTAAAGGATGACGGTCAAGAAATTGTTGCTAAACCATTTTGCGGCAATTTTATACTGTCGCAACTCCGGAAAATAAAGGCGTTAAATTCCTTCCTGTGTTGGATAATTATATAGCTCCACACACAAAATATATATNNNACCATGAACACAGAGAAAAAGAGAAAGGTGAAAAAGAAAACTATACAGAGAAAAATTAAAGAGAGAGAGAGAAAGGTAAGGAAGTATAATGAGACAAGAACACCGAAAGAGAAACAAAACAGTCTCTCGGTTTCACATGGAAATTTGAAGCAATGCAAAATCACATGTATATTATTTGCTTTAACTTCTCACCGTCCAGGTTGTGCTAAAAATATATTATGCTTTTTTCTTTAGTCACCATCAATTCTTTGATTATTAGTAGAGATTATTCAAATAGGTCACTGTGTTCCTTTTTTATTTTCAAACAAATATGTTCTATTTAGTTAAAATTAATTAATGTTTTTTTTGTCAAAAATTAATTAACGTTTAGGTCGTTTACTATCAAATTTGTTGAGTATATACCTAAATAGGTTCTTAAAAATTTTTGTATCGGACGTTTTCGTCCTTCAGAAAATTTTATTAGGTCAAAATCCCTGAATTTTACAAAAATAAGATATATAAGTCTTTATTTTAGCTAATTTTATTGTTTTTATTTGCATAAATAGATCTTAAAAAATGTGATAGAAGGATCTATATATTTTATTTTTGTAAAATTTAAAGATTTCAACATAATAAATTTTTTTAGAGATGAAAATATCTAATTTAAAATTTTTTAGAAACTTATTTGAATATATACTCAGGATTATTGGTCATGTATGCTTGTATTGAGTAGGAATGTACATGGCCCGGCCCGGCGCGAAGACCTGGCCCGGCACGAAGACCCGACCCGACCCAGAACACTTTAGGGGCTAATTTAGTGTGATTTCATCGGGTCTAGGGCCGGGTAAGGGTCTCAAAAATAGATTCGGTCATTATTTTGGGTCGGGTTCGGGCCATAGCTCGGGTCACCCGAACTCGTCCTGGTGGCCCGGTCATCATACACAATTAATATTTTATGTTATTAGTAATGGATTATGGCTATTCTTATGTGAAATTTAAATATTGTAAACCTTAATATTTTGTGTTATTAGTCATTATAAGATTATAAGTTAATATTTTATGTTTAAAATGCATAAGACTTTAGACTAATGCATAATATTGTGTTATTTGTATTGATTTAAATATTTGGTGTTATTAGACAATATTAGTATTGATTATGGTTATGCTTTAATTTTAGAGAAGAGTTGATTCTTGTTATATTTTTTAAGTGAATTTTACTATGTGAATTGTGAAATAATAGTTGGAGATTAGGTGATTTTTATATGCTAAAGACTCGGTTTTCATCAGGTTTTTACCCGATTTTTATCCGGTCGGAAGATGCGTAGGTTTTATTGGGTCTAAGATCGGGTTAAGGTCTAAAAATTAAGTTCGATCTATATTTCGGGCCGAGTTTGGATTAAGCCAAACTCGGTTGGCCCGGCCTATATACACCCCTAGTATTGAGTTTCAGGGATTCAGAGCGTTAATTTTTTTTTAAAATTTTCTGGACAAATATAATTTTCTCTCTTCTTTTGGTCAAAAACTCAAAATTGCTCCTTTTGCCTGAATAGATAGGTTATGTAAATGTGACCAGTCCACAAGAAATAATGCGTTTAAATTTGGGCTTTAGAAGGATACAGATTGGGCCTGTAAAAAAGTAAGTAGAAGCAAATACTTTTTCGTTCAAATTAAATTATTGAGAGGGAAAGCCAAGAAAAAAAAAAACACATTATACTGAGACCAAAAGTTGGACCAAAAGATGAGGGAAAAAAGAAAAGAAAAAAGAAATAGTTTCTAATCTTTTTCTTTAATCAAAACTATTGGTTTATTTAACTCTAAGTTCTACTTCTACCTATTATCAATACTTAGTATGTGACTTATGTGATGCACCATACTAATTGTTTAAACTTGAAATTAATTTAGATTGTTCAAATTATTTATTTACTTAAATAAGTATTAAATATTTAAATTTTATTTTGAGTATGTAATAATTTATTGACAATAATAAAATATATTAACTCAAATATGAATTAATTTTGTTTTATATGGAAAATAAATAAGTTGCACGTGTTTATAATAATTTTAGTCTTAGTATAAACATAAATTAAAATAACAACGCTATAAATCTTAAACTAATATAATATATAGCACAATAAGATCGTTATGAAGATGGAAACAAAGTGCGGAAATTTTTTTTTTAAATTATTTAAATATTTTATTTACTAAAATGTATAATGGGTAGAAGATTATGATTTTACATTTGATTTTGTAAGTTTGATGCATTTAAAATTTTAAATTGTTAATTTAAAAATGTTATACTGTTATTTTTTTAAATTAAATATATAAACATAATTAACCATACGAATATAATAATACGAGTACATTTATTTGTGTTAGATTGAATTAAATCGTTAATTTAAATTATATTAATCAAAATTTTAAATTAAAAAATATAATTTTAAAATTTTAAATTATTCGAATAAAATTGGATAAAATGAAAAAATCAAATTAAATCCTATCGTAATATATCACAGATACACGGTGAAAAAATTCTTTTTAACGTATCTCAAATATACACAAGATATTTTTTTAAGTGTTATATATCTCGGGTGCTTATTTATTTTCTATCTTGTGTATCTGAGATATGTAATGACATTATAAAAATATAAATACACTCAATGATACACATATTAGTAAATAAAATGTTTATTTTATTTATAAATAAAAAATCTAACAGAGTGTAAATGTTAGTAAATAGAATAGAAAGAATACTAATAAATATAGGACCATCATATATAAAAAATAAAAATAAAAATCTTTAACATCTACTATTCAACACGGTTCTGAGAATTGGATCGGTCATCGAACCGCTTTAGTCATTGACTCACTAATTTATTGGTTCAACCAGTCCAACCGTAGTCCAACCGAAAAAATTGTTTTAGAATAAAATAATAAATAAATTTTAAATATATTTCCTAAAATATAATTATGGTTTTTAGTGAAGATCTTCCTACCAATCTGGTTTAGTCAACGAACACCAAACTAATAAGATGTAAAACTGATTTCACCCCAAAATGGGTTCTGCTTCTAAACTAACATTAAGTACCAAACTAACAAGCACCAAACTAACATCAAGTGAAATGGCTTTTGCTTTGCGTTTGTCTAATCCAAAATTCCAAATATATTTCTCAATTGATTTATTGCAGCAATCCGAACTAAGTTGTAAACATATTAATGAGTGTTTACACAGATCAAGTTTCCATTTTAAACCAATAACAACTTTTAGAGTAATGAATATCATACTTTTTAGCACAAAGTTATGTGGCTTTGCTTCACTAAATACTAATTCATGAAATCAGAATTAGACTGCATATACTATATTTAAGGAGAAATCTTATGTTTGTACTATTTAACAGCACATAATCCACCTGATATAAAGCTAAGCAAGGACTCAAGAATTGTTTATTCTGGACAAAAGGGGATCATAAACAACTAATTTTGTGAAAGTTCAATGAATAAACAAACAAACAAAATACAATAATATACGATGCCATAAACAAACCAATGATGAAATAATGAAGGATTTCTCTCTTCAATTCTATTCTATGTTCAAGCTTGTGGGGAACTAGAAACAATCAACAGAGTAGCTGTTGGGATAGTCTTCCTTCTTAATTCTTATACACCTCAAACAATTTTCTACAAAATAAAAATTGAGCACAAAATAGGGCCTTAAAACAAAAACAAAATAACACTCAGAGCCAGAAATCAGAAATTCAGAACAACATTCACAGAGCCAAAAATTAGAACAACATTCACATAGCCAGAAATCAAGAACAATCAGCACAACATACTAAAAAGAGCCAGAAATCAAGAACAATCAACAACTAAAATTAAAATATAGCAACAAATAATCACCCTAAATCCTATAATCAATAAATCTATCAACAAAAATTCAAAAATAGCATATTCAAAAGTTAAAAAACACTAAAACAGCAGCAGCAAGTACCAAATAGCAACAAGTAATCCCTAATCACACTGAACCTAAAATTTCAACAGCAATAAGTAATCCTTAATCACACTAAACGAAATTTCAACAAACATTACAAACAGCAATAAGTAATCCCTAATCCTTAAACAAAATTTTCAATAATGATTTCATTTTTATTTTTAGCAGCAGCAAGAAAATTTTAACAAAAATTTCAGGAATTAAAGAAAGAGCAGCAGCACAAAATTAGCAAAAATTAGCAATTTCATAATTTCACATTAAAAATCAACAAACAGTGGCTCTAATGAGAGAAGACGGAGACACGAATAAAATAGACAGAGACACTAACCTTCGATGAAGAGACGGGTGGCCACCGGCGATACGGCAGCAA
Source organism: Arachis ipaensis (assembly GCF_000816755.2). Classification (NCBI taxonomy): domain Eukaryota; kingdom Viridiplantae; phylum Streptophyta; class Magnoliopsida; order Fabales; family Fabaceae; genus Arachis; species Arachis ipaensis. The sequence goes on along the minus strand of NC_029793.2, from coordinate 42,493,319 downwards.
GCTGCTCCAAGCCAACAAAACAGAGAAGCCATGGAGGTTGGACGGATGATAGGGGGAAGCAGGACGCCAAGCTACAAGAGAGGGCGAGGCCACGGATGACGCTGACATCACGGATGGCGGCAACACTGTGGTAGAACCGTTGCAGAATGGAGAGAGAGCCTTGGGTTTTGGTTTGGTGATTTAAGTTTGCTTCAGTTCAGAGGGATTCATGAATTGGGGGGGTGTTGGGGGAAGGGGGTGACTGGGTGAGTGAGTTAAAGGCAATGTTGGTTGTATTTTTTTTTTCAAAAAATTCAAAACGGCGCCGTTTTTGAAGAACCGGCTGGTTTGTGCCGATTCGACGATTTTTTAACGATTTTTGAAGGGGTGGCTATTAGAGGCGGATCGGACCATTTTCAACGCCGGTTTCTAGTTGGACCGGATCCACCAGCCGGTCCGGTCTAATTTTCAGAACCATGCTATTCAACCCACACATATGTATAACGACTCAACTCCTACCATGTCATAACCAATGCTAGTAGCTAGGTGCTATTATTCAGTTTACCTTAGAAATTCTAGACAAGATATATTATTAAACATATAAATATGAGTGTGTATTGCTCATCGAGACCATGTGTTAAGTAGATATAAGAGATAAGTTTAAGTA
>NC_029793.2:42478068-42492485 GCF_000816755.2 Arachis ipaensis | reverse complement strand
TAGATTTCGGCTCTCACAAAAGTCACTCTACGCTAAAACCCATTTAGATTATTTAACTATGTACAAAAAATACTAGTTCTCTAAAATTTTATATAAGAAAATGTCAAAAGACTACTAGACTACTGGTAGATGATAACTAGAAGAAGTCGTCCACTAGTACAGAAAGTCAATTAGACACGCCTATAATGTTGCTCATATAGCAGAAAATCGTAAGGTATGTCCGGGTCGAACTCTGGACTAAGAAGAGGATGTGCGAAAGGTCGGTTCTAAAGGTAGTAGATACGTGTATGTAGACCACTCCAGATCACTGTGCCTTCCGTCATTGGGTCCACATACTATCCAAATGTTGGGTACTCAAAGAAGATCACGTTTGTCCTCATCTATGGAACATTGGAAATAAGGTGGTGAAAACCTAAGGTTCCAATTAGGGTACTATAAAACCTAAGAAATTAGTAAATAATTAGCCAATAAATAAATTATTATTTAAAAAATTAGAAAATTAAATTTTATAGTTTAGAATGGAAGAATTAATTAAAACAGAAATTTTAATACTAATTTTAAAGAATTTGGCCCAAGATTGGGCCGAATGAGCCGAACCAGACGAACTGGGCCCAAAGACCCAACCCAACTTACTAATACAATGAGCTTTAGCTATTTTCTTTCCTATGCATGTGAAGAACACAGAACAAAAGAGGGAAGAAGAGGGTAAGTTCCAAACCCTAACCCTTCACTAAATCTCATATAACTTTCAATTTGGAGCTCCGATTGCCGCACTGTTTGCGACCATGCATCCACCACATCAAGCTCTACAAAGTCTAGTACTCAATTAGGTAAGAAAGTCACTTTTCAGTTTCGATTCTCTCATCCTCCAATTTTGAAAATCCTACAATTTGGGTGTTGAGATTTTGTTGGTTTTGATGTTTATGATCAAGCTAATTTAGTGGCTTGCCGGTTTTTGACCCAATTTTTCATCGGTAAGGTAAGAATTCTCAAACCCTAGTGAATTTCTTGATTAATTGTGGTTAGGTATTAAGTTTGTTTATATGAATATGTGATTTTTGAACATAATTGAGGTGATTGAAAGTGTGGATTGAGCCTTGATTACTGAATTTTGGTGGTGGAGGCTTGTGGTCTTGCGTATTTGAGGTGTCTTTGGCGTAAGGAGAAATCGACCAAGGTATGATTTTGGTTTCTCGTATGTAATATATAATATCTTGTGAAAACTTGGGCTAGACGATCATAGGATAAGATGAATCATATGTTGGTGCACATTTGGTAGTTTTCATTATTAAATTATGTGTTGTTTGATATGGGTATTAGGTATGTTGGTTGTTATATGGATATGGTGAATGGTTGATGAAATAATGATTATTTTGAATAACAATGATACATTGATGACTGAGTATAAATGTGGTATTGAATGTGAATGGTTGGGATTAGAATTGGTGAAGTTGTGTATGGGAGTGTCATGATATGAATGTGAAATGATAAGATGTGATTTTGTATGTTTTGGTGATGTTTGAAGGCTTGGAGTATTGGTAATGAGTTATGATTTTGGCAAAATAGAGGTTGGAGAAATTTTGGGAAAAACTAAATTTTTAGCCGAACTTTGGATAGCCATAATTTGGCTTCTGGCTCCCTAAACATTTCCAAATATATTTTATATGAAAATTGGGTCCGTGAAGTTTATGTCGTTCGAAGAACGGATGAAAAATGATTTTTGACGAAAGAGTTATGCACGTCAGAAGTTGGAGATGTAAAATGTGAAATATGCATTTCTAGCAGCTTTTTAAGGAAAATGAAGGGGGCGCGTACGCGGACTTATGGCTGGTTATGTGGCCATTTGCCTCTGTCCGGTGTGCTCGTGTACGCGGCGTGGGAAAAATAAAGCACTCACATACGCGGAAACATGGCCACTTACGCAGTCATTCGCCTCTGTCATGTGTACTCGCGTACGCCAACAATGGGTGCATACGCGAGTTGGGAAAGATATCACATCCACGTATGCAAGATATGGTTCGTGTACACGGGGCCCTGTTTTTCAACAAACCAAGTTTTGTAATTTAAATATGATTTTGAACCTCTAAACCTCTATTTTTACTCTCTAAGACCCTAGAATTGAGTTGTAATGGTGGTGAAACGGGTTGAACTAGGAATGGGAGGTAACTTGGAAGTGAAGAAAGTTTGCGATATGATGTATTATGATTGAAAAGTGCGGAAGTGCTATATAATTGATGAATTTTGGCCATGATGACATTGAATGAATCAATATGAATGAATATGATAAGCAAGGCATGATTGTGGTTGATTGATGATGAGTATGTATATGTTTTCTCTCTGGTTGTAAGGGTGACAGGGCATCGATTCCCTCTAATGGTGACATGGCACATATTCCCTATAATGGTGACATGATACGTATTCCCTCTAATAATGTTAGTGCGAAACTGAGAGACTGGGCCCAGGTTAGCTATCGGACACGACGGGTTGGCTGTATAACCGACAAATGAGCTCATTAGCCATAGGGCAGACATGCAACATATGCATTTGTGTGTTTTGCTTGATTGTGCACTATTTGGGTTTGCCTTTGTGAATCATTATGCTTATCTGTCATACTTGTTACCTACAATAACTGTACTCTACTTGTGTTTGTTTTGTTTGTATTTGCTTGTATACGTACCGGAGTAGGAAGATTGGAGGAAGGCAGAGATTTGGGAGTTAGAATGGAATTAGAAATGATAAGCTTAGCTAACCTACCTTATTTATGGTTGAAAAACATAGTTTTAAGTTTATAATCCCAGAGTATAAGAGTTTTAAGATTGTCTTTGGCTTTCTCGGGACCTTATATCTTATGTATGTGGCACCTTTACCAAGCTGAGAACCCCCGGTTCTGATTCCATACGAATATTTGTGTTTTTCAGATGTAGGTCGGGATGCACCTTGGTGAGCGTCTGAGATCTTTGGCAAGCGAAGTCCATTTTGGGATTTTATATTTTGATATCATATGATATTTTTGTTGTAAAACTCTCCTATATGTAGATAGTTAGCTAAGTCCCTCTTAGAGGTCGACGATGGAGAAACATATAATTTATTTTGTATTTTGGGTATTCTTTGGGTTATGGCTATATGTATGTATATACACACTCACACTCTGGCTAGTCTTTACTTTGCGGGCTGAGTCAAGAGTTTGCTATTCTGTATTTTGACCCTCCACTTTTATTGTGTAGTTTACGTTTTATCCGGTTGCACTTTTTTTAGTGTGATACGTGTTATTTTTTTGCGGTTTTTGTCTAAACCTTCTTTCAAGGCTCCTAGTTATGAATTTCTTCAACTATACTATGTATATATTTTATTTTTAGAGGTCGGAATACCACATCACCTCTATTTTATGGCTTAAGTGTAAGACTCTATGTGGTAGGGTGTTATATTTTAGTATCAGAGTAGTTCGTTCTTGTAGAGCTCGAGGGACGGACTGACTATACTTCTGGGCATACTCTGGGTGTCTTTACATGCTAAATTAGGTTATCTAACTGATATATGTAGAATGAATATTCATGCGCAGGCATTTGGGACTTTGACGCACTAGACTTGCGATATTGAGATTGATCAACTTGATATCACTTGTTTTGTGTGAATAGGGACCCGATGTCAACTCGTGGACGTGGTCGCGGGCAAAGCAGAGGTAGAATAGGTAATGTGAACCCTGGAATGGTGGGAAACAACCCTGTGGACTTTATGGCTGCCTTGCAAAATATGGCTGCAGCTATGCAGGTGAGAACTGAAGTGTTGGGAAATCAAATGAATCATGGAAATGGGAATAATGGTGAATAGGGGCCGATGATGCTTGCTACTTTCCTGAAGGTGCATCCCCCGACCTTCAGAGAGACCACAAACCCTATTGAGGCCAATAATTAGCTTCAAACAATAGAGCGAGCTTTGCAAGCTCAGCAGGTTCCTGAAGAACAATGGGTGGAGTTCACGACCTACTAGTTACAGGAGGAAGTTCAATACTGGTGGTAGGGAACGCAACGTAATCTATAATCCGATGGTACTGTGATATCTTGGGGTGTGTTTCAGACTGAGTTCTATAGAAAATACTTACCTAATTCAGTTAGAAATGCTAAAGAGCTTGAGCTTCTGCCGTTAAAATAGGGTCAGATGTCTATTGCTGAGTATACAAATAAATTTGAAGAACTATGCCAGTTTTCCTGAATCTGCCAAGGTGCTCCGAAGGATTTTTCAGAATGGAAATGCATTAAGTACGAGGGAGGACTTCGGAGTGATATTCTAAGCTCTGTTGGGCCGATGGAGATTAGAGTTTTCTCTGAGCTCATGAACAAGAGTCGAGTTGCTGAAGAATCTTTGAGGAAGGCTGCTATGGCAAAGAATGATCGCTAGGAATTCTACCAAAGGGAGCACAATCAAAGTTTCATACCAAGGGGCCAAGAGTGTAAGAGAAGAGGATACACACAACAATTTCCCCAAGGACGGAATAACTTCGGGACGAATGATGACCACCAAGAAAATGGTAGAGAAAAACAGACAGTGGATACTTCAAATGATTCGAGTTGTCAGAGATGTGGAGGTCATCATGCAAATAGGCCGCATCATTATGGTTCGGGCTTATGTTACAGTTGCAGAAAGTCAGGACATTTGGTTAGAGATTGCCCATATAGGAAAGACTGGGATGTAGCCGGATCCGATCCTTAGATTCGAGGTAATGAATTTTAATCGCTTTGAACAATATCGGAGGATGGCATTCATTCATAACACATGGTTGAGTGAAAAATCATGATTACTAATAGACGACCTTAAGTTATTTTGATAGGGAGTTTAGTTAGCGTAAATAATTAGGTAAGTCCTTAATAAGAAGCGACTAGAGTGATGCAGCGAAAGTGCGAAGATTCGGAGGACGTTAGGACAACTAAGGTTATAATGGAGGAAACATGGGAGATAAGTTGTTGCGGAGATTTGCAAGGGTCGAGAAACTATCCGTTAGGTTGGAAAGGAAACTACTCTCGTGAACTCTTGTAGTGAACAATAATTTTGAGGGCGAAAATTTTTGTTAGGGGGTAGGATGTAAAACCCGAGAAATTAGTAAATAATTAGCCGATAAATAAATTATTATTTAAAGAAATTAAAAAATTAAATTTTGTAGTTTAGAATGGAAGAATTAATTAAAACAGGAATTTTGATACTAATTTTAAATAATTTGGTCCAAGATTGGGCCGAACGGACTGAACCGGTCGAACCGGGTTCAAAGGCCCAACACAACTTACTTATACAATGAGTTTCAGCTCATTTTCTTTCCTATTCATGTGAAGAACGCAAAACACAAGAGGGAAGAGAGGGTAAGTTCCGAACCCTAACCCTTCACTAAATCTCATATAACTTTCAATCCGGAGCTCTGATCACCACACCATTTGTGGCTACGCGTCCACCGTGTCGAGCTCTACAAAGCCCTGTGTTCAATTAGGTAAGAAAGCCAATTTTTAGTTTCAATTTTCTCCTCCCCCAATTTCGAAAATCCTACAATTTGGGTTTTGAGAATTTGTTGGTATTGATGTTTAAGATCAAGCTAACTTAGTGGGCTTGCCGGGTTTTGACCCAATTTTCCATCGGTAAGGTGAGGATTGTCAAATTCTAGTGATTTCTTGATTAATTGTGGTTAGGTATTAAGTTTGAGTGTATGTATGTGATAATGTATATTAGGTAGTGAATATGTGATTTTTGAACATAATTGAGGTGATTGAAAGCGTGGATTGAGCCTTGGTTGCTGAATTTTGGTGGTAGAGGCTTGTGGTCTTATGTATTTGAGGTGTCTTTGGAATTAAGAGAAATTGACGAAGGTATGGTTTCGGTTTTTCGTATATAATATATAATGTCTTGTGAAAACTTAGGCTAGACGAGCATAGGAGAAGATGAATCATATGTTGGTGAACATTTGGTAGTTTTGATTATTTAATTATGTGTTGTTTGATGTAGGTATTAGGTATGTTGGTTGTTAAATGAATGTAGTGAATGGTTGATGAAATAATAATTATTTTGAATAATAATGGTATATTGATGATTGACTATAGATGTGGTATTAGATGTGAATGGTTAGGATTGGAATTGGTGAAGTTGTGTATGGGAGTGTTATGATATGGATGTGAAATGATAAGATGTAATTTGGTACATTTTGGTGATGTTTGAAGGCTTGGAGTGTTGGTAATAAGTTATGATTTTGGTAAAATAAAGGTTGGAGAAGTTTTGTGAAAAACTAAATTTTTGGCCGAATTTCGGTGAGCCATAACTCGGCTTTCGGACGTCCAAACTTTTCAAACTTGTTTTATATAAAAATTTGTTCCGTGAAGTTTATGTCATTTTGAGGAACAGATGAAAAATGATTTTTAATGAAAGATTTATGTGCGTTGGAAGTTGGAGATGTAAAATGTGAAATATGCATTTCTAGCAGCTTTTTAAGGAAAATGAAGGAGGGGCGTACACGAGCTTATGGCTGCTTATGCAGGATTATGGCCGTTTATGCGGCCATTCATCTTTGTCTGGTGCGCTTGCGTATGCGAAATGGGAAAAATGGGGCACTCACGTACGCGGGAATACGGCCACTTACGCGGTCATTTGCCTCAGTCTAGTGTACTCGCGTATGCAGATAAAGGGTGCATATGCGAGTTGGGAAAAATATCACATCTGCATACGCAGGACATGGTTCGCGTACGTGGGGCCCTATTTTTCAGCAAACTGAGTTTTATTATTTAAACATGATTTTGAACCTCTAAACCTCTATTTTTACGCTCTAAGACCCTAGAATTAATGGTGGTGAAAGTGGTTAAACTAGGAAGGGGAGGTAACTTGGAAGTAAAAAAAAGTTTGAGATATGATGTATTATGATTGAGAAGTGCGAAAGTGCTATATAATTTATGAATTTTGGCCATAATGACATTGAATGAATGAATATAAATGATTATGAATGAATATGATAAACGAGGCATGATTGTGGTTGATTAATGATGAGTATGTGTATGTTTTCTCTCTGGTTGTAAGGGTGACAAGGCACCAATTCTCTCTAATAGTGTTAGGGCACATATTCCCTCTAATGGTGACAGAGTATATATTTCCTCTAATGGTGACAGGGCACATATTCCCTCTAATGGTGATAGGGCACGTATTCCCTCTAATGATGTTAGTGCACAACAGAGAGACTGTGCCCGGGTTAGCTACTGGACACGTCGGGTTAGCTGTATAACCAACAAATGAGCTCATTAGCCATATGGCAGACATGCATCATATGCATTTGTGTGTTTTTCTTGATTGTACACTATTTGGGTTTGCCTTTGTGAATCACTATGCTTATTTGTCATACTTGCTACTGCAATAACTATACTCTACTTGTGTTCAGTTTGTCTGTGTACCGGAGTATTGGAGGATTGGAGGAGGGCGGAGATTTGGGCTTAAGTTAGAATGGAATTAGAACTAAGAACCTTAGCTAACCTACCTTATTTATGGTTGAAAAGTATAGTTTTAAGTTTATAATCTGAGTGTCGGAGTTCTAGGATTGCTTCTGACTTTTCCAGGACCTTATATCTTATGTATATGGCACCTTTACCATGCTGAGAACTCTCGGTTCTGAATCCATATAAATATTTGTCTTTTTCAGATGCAGGTCGGGATGCACCTCGGTGAGCGTCTGATATCTCTGGCAAGAGAAGTCTATTATGGGATTTTATATTTTGATATCATATGATGCATTTATGTTGTAGAACTCTCTTATATGTATATAGTTAGCTAAATCCCTCTTAGAGGTTAACGATGGAGAAACAGGTCGTTTATTTTGGTTTCCTTTGGGTTATGACTATATGTATGTATATACACACTTAGACTCTGGCTAATCTTTACTTCACGGGCTGAGTCAGGAGCTTGCTATTCTATATTTGACCCTCCACTTTTATTGTGTAGTTTACGTTTTATCCGGTAGCACTTTTTCATGTGTGATACATTTTATTTTTTTGTGGTTTATGTCTAAACCTTCTTTCAAGGCTCCTAGTTTTGAATTTCTTCAAATATATTACGTATATATTTTATCTTTAGAGGTCGTAATACCACACCACTCTGTTTTACGACATAAGCGTAAAACTCTGTGTGATAGGGTGTTACAGGTACTAAGCAAGAAAACTAAGGGGTTTCGCAACCTAAGTCTAGAAATTCACATTGTTACGTTGATAAGTGATAAACCCCGATTTTGTGGTTTATCTTGTGCTTAATTTGGGAGATTTTATCAACTTTTCTCACATTTATTCAATGAAATAGCATGGTTTTGTAATTATCCTAGGTTTGGGCTTAAATGTGAAAACATACTTTTTAGGCCTTAAAATAGCTAAATTTAACTCACTTTAATTCCATTCGATGCCTTGATATATTTTTTTGAGTGATTTTAGGTTCATAAGATAAGTCTTGGATGGAAGAAGTGAGGAGAAAAGCATACAAAGTGGGAGAACTCATGAAGAAATGAAGGAACCGCAAAGCTGTCAAGCCTGACCTCTTCACACTCAATCGACCATAACTTGAGCTACATAGGTCCAAATGAGGCGATTTTAGTTGCCTTGGAAAGCTAACATCCGGAGCTTCAAAATGATATAAAATTTGCCATATTCGCTTCGCATTTAGGGATGCGCACGCGCACTGTACCCGTGCGCACCGATGGAGCAGCGTGATTCACTAAAGTGAAATCATGGCCAGCGATTTGTAGCTCATTTTGGGCCCAATCCAACTCATTTCTGATGCTATTGAATCCAAGAATTGAAGGGGGAATGAAAAAAGTAGTCATAGTTTTAGTTTTTATCATGTTTTAGGCTAGAATTCTAGAGAGAGAGCTCTCTCCTCTCTCTAGATTTAGGATAGAAATTAGGGTAAAATTAGGTTAATCACTCCCAAATTTCTCTTTCAATTCTTGTTTTGATTTCAACTCTCTTTATATTTTAGTGTTCTATTGTCTTAATCTTTTTAGTTTCTCTTGTTAATTTCTTGTTTTTCTCTCTTTTATGTTTATAAACCCATGTTAGATTTGGTTTACATTTAATGAAATTTGATGTTTGATGTTTCTTTTATTGGTTATCCTGGTTGCTATTATTGATTTCTTGCTTATGATAGTTATGGGATTTGCTAATTCTTGCATTTGATCATGTTTACTTTTCTTGTATACTAGGTGCTTGATAAAATGTTTTCTCTAGTTTTTGAGTAGTTCTCTTTACTCTTAGCTTAGGCTAAGGGAATTGAGTGACCTTGAGTCATTGGGTCTCAATGATTTGGTGATTTGAGAATCCTTGGTGATCAATTTGATATCCATTGACACTAACCCACTACTAATCTAATTAGTAGATAGGTTGGGACTTATGGGTTGATGTAATCAAGCCTATTTGACGTACCTCAAGCTTAAGAGTAGATATTACATACTTAAAGCTTTTGGAGGTAGATTTAATAGGTTAGCCCCTCATACTTATCAATATTTGGTTTGTTGACAAGGATGGTGATCTCAATTACCTATGTCTAGCCAAGAGTATTTTTCCTTTATTTTATTAGTTAATTGTCATTTACTTTTTTGTCATTTAATATCTTGCAACAATATATAAAAATCAAACCAAACCCCTTGCATCCTCAAAGCCAATAATTCAACACTTCATTGCAATTCCTTGTGAGATGACCCGAGGTTTAAATACTTCGGTTAAATCAAATTGGGGTTTATACTTGTGACAACTCAAATTTTTGATGTGGGAATTGTTTGTTGGTTTAGAACTATGCTTACAACAAAATTCTTATTTCTAGAAGAGAAATTCTAAACCGACACGACAATTTCATTCATCAATAAGTAACACAAACAAGTACAAGCACAATTATGTAGCAGAGTAACAATCACAAGTTCAAGTATGCATTCACTAATACAAAGAAATGTAGCAGTTATGTATGGTTTATCCAACTCGATACGTTCTTCATACGTGTCTAATGGACAAAGTGATAAACCCATATTTCATGAGTTCTTTTGTGCTTAATTAGAGTGATTTATTCAACTCTTCACCTACTTATTCACATTAATTGCATGGTTTTACTTTTCCTTCCTTATTATGTCATATTGTGAAAAACATGTTTCCTAAGCTTTAAAAATTAATTATTTTAATTACCTTTATTTCCATTCGATGCCGTTATTAGTGTGTTGAGTAGTTTCAGATTTTCTAAGGTAGAATGACTTAAAGGATGGAAAAAGAAACATACAAAAATGGAAGGAGAAAGCAAAACGGAGCATTGAAGGAAACTGGTATTCACGCGATCGCATGGATGATGCGATCGCGTGCCAAGCACGAATCAGTAGCGACGCGGCCGCATGACTGACGTGACCGCGCGCCTTAAGCAGAACGCACATGACGCGGTCGCATGACTGACGCGACCGCGTGGCGAGGAAAAGCTCCAAATGACGCGACCGCGTGACCCACGCGGACGAGTGACAGAGGCCACGTATCAGAATTTACAGAATACGCCCCCAGTGAATTCTGAAGCCCTTTTTGGCCCAGATCCAAGTACAGACAGCATAGATCAGAGGTTATAAAGTGTGGGAATGCACCCATTCAAGGGGAGCTCGCATAATTTTAGTTTTCAATGATTTAGATTTAGTTGAGAGGGAGATCTTCTCCTCTCTCTCTTTTAGGATTAAGGATTTCTTCTTGTTTTAAGAGTGACTCTCAATCCAGGTTTTATATTTCTTTGTTTTAAACTTCCTTTTTACTCTATTTATTTATTTCAGTATCTGAGTTGGCTATTTACCTTTATAATTGGATCCATGAATTCTTTCATGTTACAGACAGTTATTTGAATTAATGATATTTGAGATATTTTCAGTTTATGATTGTTCTCTTTGATTTAAGTTATCATTGCTTCCCATTTAAGGACGTTTTTATTATTTTAGCAATTTTACTTTTTTTCCCTTTTGGTCCTGGTTAAGAATTCAGTAACTCAACAGTTATTAAACTCAACGTAATTGATAATCGTTATCTTGCTAATTGAGCTGAACTTAAATAATCCCAACCTTTTCTTACACCCTCCGAGATATCCTGGACAAAGACCACTCTACAATGCATACCCAGCTGAAAGATATGGTGGACAACCTTGTAACTACCAACAAGCCCCACCCCGTGCATATGAACCATCCTTTCAACATAACCTCGAACCACCACACTCACAAGCTTTTCTTCACCCTTCGCCATCATATGATCCTTCCTTACCCCAATACCAATCCAATCGTTCCCAATCATCACCACTTTCCTTTGTATCATGTCTAAGTCCGGCAAACCGCGAAGCAGAGGATCGCCTAAAAGAAACAGTAATTAAATTTCAAACAACCATTCAACAACTGGAGCAAGCACTAATTCAATGGGCCACTAGGCACTCAAATATGCAAATCAAAACGGAGGCGGATCTAAAAACACAGCTTGGGATCATGGATTATATTCTGACATTCGTCATCCCGGGAGGCTGAATATCTGTTTGAAGCTGATCAGAAGCTTTACATGCCTAGTTTGGGACCCCGGAGGCTATTGGCATTCCAAGCACTGGTGGAAATTTTTGGACGAATTTAAACATAAGCTACCATAACAGGATACTCTTCCAATGTCCAACTTAAGGACTTTAACTAAAAGTGCTAGGTGGGAGACAACCCACCATGGTATGGTCGCTTCTTTCTCAATCTATTTCTTGTTTATTGTTTTCAATTTACCCTTTTTTTATTTTAACATTAACTTGGAATCATGCATAGCATTCATGTTAATCACTGCATCCTGCATTTTTCAGTTAATAAAAAAAGGGGTTGCATGACGCGACCGCATGCCCCATGCGATCGCGTCATATCGCGAAAAACACCACCCATGCGACCGCGTGATATATATTTCGGCGTAAGGATCCAACGAACAGAAAGTTGGGCTGGAATCGTGCGGCTCTTGTGTGTTTCGCACAAATTGGCCCACACGATCGCATGTCCCATGCGATCGCGTCACTTACCCAATACCAATCCCACGCGACCGCGTGAGCGACGCGATCGCGCGACCCACGCGATCGCGTCATATCATTCTAAAGCCCACTCACGCGATCGCATGCCCCACGCGATCGCGTCATATCATTCTAAAGCCCACTCACGCGATCGCATGCCCCACGCGATCGCGTCCCCCCCATTTTCCCCCCAACCACGCGACCCCGTGCCCCACGCGGCCGCGTGGATTCGAAAATATAACCCCCCAGCCACGCGAACCCTATTAGTCGCGCAGCCCCCCCTTCCCCCCCAACCCTCTTCTCCTTCTCTATTCTTCTTCCCCCAGCCACCGCCGGCCAGCCACCACGCCACCACCCCGACGCCGCCGCCGCCCAGACGCCGCCGCTGTACCACCCCCTCCCTTTCTCTCTTCTTCTTTCTTCCTCTCTCCTCCCCTCTCCACCACAACCACCTCAGCAAGCACCGCCCAGCCACCGCCGGCCAGCCACCACGCCACCACCCCGACGCCGCCGCCGCCCAGACGCCGCCGCTGTACCACCCCCTCCCTTTCTCTCTTCTTCTTTCTTCCTCTCTCCTCCCCTCTCCACCACAACCACCTCAGCAAGCACCGCCCAGCCACCGCCGGCCAGCCACCACGCCACCACCCCGACGCCGCCGCCGCCCAGACGCCGCCGCTGTACCACCCCCTCCCTTTCTCTCTTCTTCTTTCTTCCTCTCTCCTCCCCTCTCCACCACAACCACCTCAGCAAGCACCGCCCAGCCACCGCCGGCCAGCCACCACGCCACCACCCCGACGCCGCCGCCGCCCAGACGCCGCCGCTGTACCACCCCCTCCCTTTCTCTCTTCTTCTTTCTTCCTCTCTCCTCCCCTCTCCACCACAACCACCTCAGCAAGCACCGCCCAGCCACCGCCGGCCAGCCACCACGCCACCACCCCGACGCCGCCGCCGCCCAGACGCCGCCGCTGTACCACCCCCTCCCTTTCTCTCTTCTTCTTTCTTCCTCTCTCCTCCCCTCTCCACCACAACCACCTCAGCAAGCACCGCCCAGCCACCGCCGGCCAGCCACCACGCCACCACCCCGACGCCGCCGCCGCCCAGACGCCGCCGCTGTACCACCCCCTCCCTTTCTCTCTTCTTCTTTCTTCCTCTCTCCTCCCCTCTCCACCACAACCACCTCAGCAAGCACCGCCCAGCCACCGCCGGCCAGCCACCACGCCACCACCCCGACGCCGCCGCCGCCCAGACGCCGCCGCTGTACCACCCCCTCCCTTTCTCTCTTCTTCTTTCTTCCTCTCTCCTCCCCTCTCCACCACAACCACCTCAGCAAGCACCGCCCAGCCACCGCCGGCCAGCCACCACGCCACCACCCCGACGCCGCCGCCGCCCAGACGCCGCCGCTGTACCACCCCCTCCCTTTCTCTCTTCTTCTTTCTTCCTCTCTCCTCCCCTCTCCACCACAACCACCTCAGCAAGCACCGCCCAGCCACCGCCGGCCATCCAGCCGCGCCCCCCTCTCCGCCATCCACCCCCTTCAGCCAGCAACAACCACCGCCCTCCCTTCCCCTATCTTCTTCCTCTCTCACTAACCCTAATACCTCCCTCCGCCATTACCCCCTCAGCCGCCACCGCGACGCCGTGCACCACCACTGCGCCAGACGCCGCCGCAGCCACCTTCTTCCCTGTTCCACCCCTTCCGCTTACCAGGTTCCGCAACACGCAACCCTTTTTATCCGTTCGTCACTTTTCTGTATTTTTTTTCCGTTTATGTTCATGATTAGGATAGCTAGACTTGCATGTTGTAGTGGATTTTTAGGTTGTTAGGTAGCTTAGGCTGTGGTTAGTGGATCTAGGTCTGTTTACTTGCACTGTTCTTACTTCTGTTTTATCCTATGTGCAAATCTGTTGCTGCTATAATCATGATTCATATGCTGCTTTCTTGTATGTTGCTACTGTTTACATTGAATTTTTATGTTTATTTTATATCTATGTACATGCAGCTTGATTTTTTAATTCATATGAACTGATATGATTGCTGTTTATTTTCCGGGATAATCCAATTTTAGCCGGAATGCTGCCCAAATTTTTTTTTTGAAAATTGTTTTCATTCTTGTTTTGGTTTGGCAACTCTGTTTTACTCTGCTTCCCCCAAACCATTTCATGAATGCTAGGGCCACTTTCTTATCCTCTTTGATTCCTGGTTCATAACCTGCAATTGTGATTCACTGATTCCAATTTCTGATTTCTTTATTTCTATTCGAATCAGCATCACCCTGTTTTCTTTATTCGATTATGAGTACTTATATTCTTACCTGTGAATCCTTGTTATATGGAATTTTTTTCTATGCCACTTACTTTCTAACTCACTAATTTTAATTTACTAATTTCTTTTT
>NC_029793.2:42477739-42477938 GCF_000816755.2 Arachis ipaensis | reverse complement strand
ATGCCTAGAGGGATCAAGAGAGTGTACTTGAATGATGAGGCTCGGCTATGGCATCAGATCTTGAGCAACTATGTGATGCCGAGTACTCATGAGACTAAGATCCCGGCTGTCATGATCACCCTCCTCTGGTGTGTGCTGGAGGGTAAAGACCTGTACTTGCCTCGTTTTATCCGGCATTATATGGCCAGGGTCCACGTCT
>NC_029793.2:42422492-42477734 GCF_000816755.2 Arachis ipaensis | reverse complement strand
CCCAAATTAGCCTACCTTTTACATCACCCTTGTTAGCCCCCTTGAGCCTTTTAAAACCCCTTTATTCTATTTAGCCAAATTACTAGCCTTAAGCAGAAAAACAAAAGAAAATCCCAAGTGAATCCTTGGTTAGCTTAAGATAGAAAATCATGAATAGAGTTAAACGTAGGAAACCTTTTGGGAACATGGATGATAGAACCAAAAAGGTAGAAAAATTAAAAGAAATAAAATAAAATTTGGGAAGCATGCTCATGAGAAAATCTAAGTGATTCAATTACCATGTGCATTAAAAAAAAAGAGAGAGAATTATTTTTCAGCATCTAAATAAAAGAGGACACAAAAGAAATTCCCCAATAAAAACAATGCACATGGGATAAATTTTTTTTTTTTAAAAAGTGAAACATGAGCATGTAACAATAAGTGGGAAATATGGGAAAATAGGTAAAGAGATTTTTGTTTTACTAAATATGTATGTTAGGTGAGATCTTAGTCTAATTAAGGATTCACTTATTTGCTCACTTGACCCTATACACAAATCCTTACCTTTACCTTGACCCCATTACAACCTCAATTAAGACCTCATGACTTTTTGGTATGACTATATTCTATAATTGTTGATTGGTTAGATGAAGAACAAAGTTATCGAAATTAAGAATAAAAAGAAGAATAGAGTGAATAAACCCAATAAACACTGAGTGACTAGAGAGTAAACACAAAATCCAGTGAGGGTTCAATAACTCATCAACATATATCTGTACTTAATTTACTAATTGTTTTGTAAGTTTGTACAATGTTTTCTTTCCCATCTCCTTTGCTAAAATGCTTTATTATTTAAGGGTTGGCTATATATATATATGACTCCTTGAGAATGTGAATTAACTTGGCTACATGTAAGCTTTATATATGAATGAATGAATTAGAGTTGCATGATGCATCATTCATTTAGGTAGTTGCATTTAAATTAGGTTGCATTGCATGATATTCCTTCACTTTAACCTTAATTATTTATCTTGGATTTAGCATGAGGACATGCTAGTGTTTAAGTGTGGGGAGGTTGATAAACCCATATTTCGCGAGTTCTTTTGTGCTTAATTAGAGTGATTTATTCAACTCTTCACCTACTTATTCACATTAATTGCATGGTTTTACTTTCCCTTCCTTATTATGTCATATTATGAAAAACATGTTTCCTAAGCTTTAAAAATTAATTATTTTAATTACCTTTATTTCCATTCGATGTCGTGATTAGTGTGTTGAGTAGTTTCAGATTTTCTAAGGCAGAATGACTTAAAGGATGGAAAAGGAAACATACAAAAATGGAAGGAGAAAGCAAAATGGAGCTTTGAAGGAAACTGGTATTCACGCGATCGCATGGATGACGCGATCGCGTGCCAAGCACGAATCAGTAGCGACGCGGCCGCATGACTGACGCGACCGCGCGCCTTAAGCATAACGCACATGACGCGGTCGCATGACTGACGCGACCGCGTGGCAAGGAAAAGCTCCAAATGACGCGACCGCGTGACCCACGCGGACGCGTGACAGAGGCCACGTATCAGAATTTACAGAATACGCCCCCAGCAAATTCTGAAGCCCTTTTTGGCCCAGATCCAAGTACAGACAGCATAGACCAAAGGTTATAAAGTGTGGGAATGCACCCATTCAAGGGGAGCTCGCATAATTTTAGTTTTCAATGATTTAGATTTAGTTGAGAGGGAGATCTTCTCCTCTCTCTCTTTTAGGATTTAGGATTTCTTCTTGTTTTAAGAGTGACTCTCAATCCAGGTTTTATATTTCTTTGTTTTAAACTTCCTTTTTACTCTATTTATTTATTTCAGTATCTGAGTTGTCTATTTACCTTTATAATTGGATCCATGAATTCTTTTATGTTACAGACAGTTAATTGAATTAATGATATTTGAGATATTTTCAGTTTATGATTGTTCTTTTTTATTTAAGTTATCATTGCTTCCCATCTAAGGACGTTTTTATTATTTCAGCAATTTTACTTTTTTCCCCTTTTGGTCCTGGTTAAGAATTCAGTAACTCAACAGTTATTAAACTCAACGTAATTGATAATCTTATCTTGCTAGTTGAGCTGAACTTAAATAATCCCAACCTTTTCTTAGGAAATAATTAGGATTCAAAAGTCAATTTAATTAGTCCCTTGACTTTCCTTTGCCCTGGTAAAGGTTGACCAAGTGGAGTTTAGATTCAACTTTCATTATAGTTGAGAGAGATAACTAAGTTGGACCTCTAATTTCCCTTATCTTGCCAAAAGTTGTTTTACAGTTATTATTTATTTTTAATTGCCATTTAATTCACTCGTCATTTAAATTACTTGCTTCTCACCTTCTAAACCCCGATTACAACCTTTATAACCAATAATAAGAACATACTTCCCCGCAGTTCCTTGAGAAGACGACCCGAGGTTTGAATACTCGGTTAACAATTTTTAAGGGATTTGTTACTTGTGACAACCAAACGTTTGTATGAAAGGACTTTTGAAGGTTTAGAAACTATACCTGCAACGAGGATTTATCCGCAAATTTCTAGACCATGCAAAAGTTCTCTCGTCACAAAGCCACGTACATTCTGACAACCAGCAATCGTCGCAGAGCTTGACGCCATAGTATGCTAATAGTTGGAGAAATAGTATGCATTCTGATGGGTGTCTACACCATCAATCTCAATCAAGCAGTGAGTAAGAGAGACGCACCCGCTACACTTACCAGACATACAATTTGTAGGACCCTTTTGCCCTCAATCTTTCAACATATTTGCCCTGATGCCCTTACTTTCACTAAGGAATCATTTTTTCTTAGTCTTTTTACTTAATGTCTTTTATGTCCTAGTTCTTTTTTCTTGAGTCTTAGGCTCGCTATTCCTTTCAATTGCCAATTTACTCCTAGTATTTTAAAAAAAATTTATTTTATCTTTAAATTTTACTTTAAATAATTCTTATACTTTTATAAGGGCAATTTCTATCCCTAGTGTGGTTACTTCATCCTTTTTTTCCCTCATATTTTATGAAAAAGACAAACTTTACCCTTAAGTAGATTAATTAATGATTCTAAGTCTTATTTTTTTTCAAAATTACTACTATACCCCTAAAACTTTAGTTAATGCCAATTTTTCTTTGACATAAATGACCATTTTATCTTTAGATACTTGCTTTTTTCTTATTAGCTTACCATATTTACACCTTTACACCTAGACTTTACTAAAGTCTTTATTTAGACCCGAAACCTTGGTATACTTATAATTTTAACCCTAACATATTATTTAATTACAATTTTATCCCTAAAACTCTTATGATTATAATTTTAGGAATAACGCTTGTTAATTACAACTTTAATCCTCTTATTCTTCTAATTTACCAAAATATCCTTATGGTGCATCATACATTTTTCATAGAGCACTAAATTGTATTTTAGCCTTCTTTTGCTATATTTCTTCAATTCTTCTTACTCTTTCTCATTAACAACTTTCTTAGGACATTGTCTTATGAATTATATCACTTCTTAGTAGCTTTTATGGATTGAAGTTTTAACCCCAAGTACATCATAGATTTAGCCAACATTTATATAAGAAGCATAGTCATCAAATTTCATATTTAACATATATTATGCTCATAAACAAGTAATTCACCACTCAATTCAAACATCATATACAATTAAAAACATCAAAGAATTATGTGAACATCATGTCAAGTATAAAGGTTGTATGACTAATCCTAACCTTACCTCTTCTTCAATTTTGGTTCTTAGACACTTTAAACACCAAAGATCACTGAAACAAAAGCAAGAAGACAATGAATAAGATTTTAGCTTTCTTGGCCGAACCAGGGAAAATGAAAGAGAAAGTGATTGTCACCCTCTTCAAGCTTGAATTCCGTGTTTTTTGAGGCGTGCTCCTTGTGACCTCTAAAGATGAGTTGCTATACAAGAAAGAGAGCAGCATATCCTCTTAGAATGATGCTCAGAAGCGAAAAAAGAATGATGAACTATGAAGGTTACCTTTTTGGAAGTTGTATGGAGGAACAAGAAAGAACATGAAAGAACAAGGAATTGTCTATTGTGAATATGTGAATATGTTTGCCTTTTGTTTGTTTGTTAGTTTTTGTTAGGTTTAGGACTTTGCTTCTCATTTCTGTTAGTTTTTGTTTCTCTTTGCTACTATGAATTCTCACCCTTTTGGCTATGAGTTTGGTTCAAATTATGTTGTAGGAAATGGGAGCTACAATGAGGATGTGCATCAAGGATGGAGCAATCAAAGATGGGAGGAGCCTCAAGGGATTGATCAACCTTCTTTGCAACAACAACCTCCGGATTCTTATGGGTATAATCCTAATCCTAATGCATATCAATCTAATGGATGCGGTGACCTTTATTGTAATTGTCAACATCCACGACCACATGCCTATAAACCACCCCCTCAATATGACTTTGAACCACCTTACTCACAAGCCCCCTACCACCCAACACCTCATTATGACCCTAATTCTTATCCACCATACCAACCACCTTATGAACCATATGAACCACACATGGAACCACTACCATTCCAACACAATTACTCTCAAGAACCACCTCAATATACACCACCTCTATACCCTTACCAAGAGGAACCAACTTCCAATTATGAAACTTCCTCCCAAACAATGAACCTTCTTTTTCCACACCACCTCCAATGGATGATTCTCTCTAAGAATGTGTTAGTTCTTACACTCGAAGGCAAGAAGAGAACCAAAAGGAGTTCAAAGAGTTAGAAGCCAAGATAGCTACCATAGCGGAAGCCGTTCGCAATATGGTCTCCTCCCGCCTAAGCCTATATGATCAAAGAACTCCCATTGTTGAATGTGGAGAAGCAACCAAGGAGCTTAGTGAGGGAGTGAGTTTAGAGCTTCAAGGTATAGAAGAAGGGGTGAAACAAGAATTGTCACAAGGGGAGGAAGTTAAGATAATTGAGCCGGAAGGAGTGGTTGAAGACCTAGGAGATGTTGGAAGTCCATGGGAATGTAGAATTAGAGAGCCCTCTTCCAAGATGCTTGATGTTGATGTTGAGGAGGGTGTACAACCTCTAAAGCACATTATGATTGAAAACTTTGAAGAGGTTGATCAAGAGATGGATTCAATCATTGAGGAGTTCCTATCTACAATTGAATCCCCTCCCATTGGGCTTGAAATTGAGGTTAAAGAAGAAGATGTACAACCTCTCATGCCCTTGGTGAGCAATGAAGAAGAGATTGAATTGGAAGAGAGCCGCCAAGAGGAAGAAGTTGAAGTTGAGAAAAGTTGTAGAGAGGTGGAGGTAGTCACGAAGGAGCACAAGGGCGTAGACCTCGCATTGGCTAAGTGTGGGGAGATCCCCCTTCCTAAGTCACCATCATCCAACAAAACATTTAAGTGGGTAAAATTTCTATCCCTAAGCTTCACTTTCTCACTTGAATATGGATTGATTGAAAATGATGGTCAACTTAGAGCTCTTTGTGGAGTTAGGAGTAGGAGAGAGTTGTGTAGTGGTTGGAGACATCCTTCTAGGTTCATGATGGTTGCATGCTCAAAGTTGAATAGCAATGGTTGGTGTAGAACCAAATTGCATGGGTCTAGGAGAATGTTTGGATGCTTAATTAAGAATTCTAAGGTAATGCCACCCAATTGGAATCATGATGATCAATTTGAAGATGGGTGTCAAAACAAAGTGTGGGATCCCGGATCTCACAAGGAGAATCAAATTTGGAAGCCCATGGCTTGTGTGGAACTCCATCAAGGATTACAGTTATCATCTTTGAAGACTAAAGCTTATTGGAGATTCAAGCATTGGTGGATGTTCAAGGATAGCTTCAAGCACAAGCCACCTTAAGAGGAGCTCCCCATAAGTCCAACTTAAGGACAATAAACAAAAGTGCTAGGTGGGAGACACCCCACCATGGTAAATTCTTTTCATTTTTCCCTTTTGTACATTTTGGTAATTAGTTTAATTTCATGTTTTGTTGAGTTTGTTGAGTATAATTGGTAATTTAGTAGGTTAAATAAGGTTTTAGGGTGTTTTGGTAGCTGTTTGGAGGTTTAGAATGCTTGGATTGGTGCAAGAACATAGAAAATTTTGTAAAATAGAGCACCATCCACGCCTACGCGCACTGCACGCGTACGCGTGCATTAAGCATTTTCACCCCTCCACGCGCACGCGCCATGTGCGCGTACACGTGGATTGAAAAATTTCATCCCTCCATACATTGACCCGAGAGTTGCGCCTACACTGCGCTAGCACTATGCCTGAGGCAAACCAACCCGCGCGTACGCGTAACTGGCGCGTACGCATCCTTGAGGCTAATTGCGCAATGCGCGCGCATGCACGCTGCGCACCCACGCCGATAACGCCACCTGCCTTCCTGGTACATATTCCAGAGAGTTGGGCCAACCTTGTGCTGACACTGTGCCCCGCGCATAATCTCACCCACGCGTGCGTGCACCTGGCGCGTACGCGTCCTTTGGCCAAACTGCGCATCGGCGCGTGGGCATGCATGACGCGTCCGTGTCGCAAAATAAAAGAGTTTTTTTTCTCATCTTCCAATTTTTTTTGTCCATTGCATTCACATACTTTTATTCTTTGCATTTTTATTTTGTTTTTATAGCTTGTTTTTACTTTCTTTTCTAAGTTTCTTATTTTAATATTGGTGTTGAATGCTCTTACTCAATTGTTGAGAATTTCTTGGTTACTCTTGGTGCTTTGTGACTTGTTTGGCATTAATTATAATATTTACTCTACACACAAGATTAGTGCTTTAGTCCTTCCTGACTCATGATCCCTTGTTTTTGTACCTCATCATCATTGAGTTAGGATGGGACCAAATGCTCTCATGCTTATCACTAATCTTGTTTGTGTCAATTGTTGATTAAGCTTGATGCAACATGATCTTCATGTCATGTACCCATGCTTTGACTTTTCTCTTGCATCAAGTATTAGTTGATATGCCCTTTGCCTATATTGCTTTCTCACATACATGCGTAGCTAAAATGTAGTGAGAACTTTTCTTTTATTTGGCATTAGCCCCGCCTATGTTCTAATTGTTTTGATATCTATGATGTAGGCTTAATTATCCTTCTTTCTCTTTCTTTTTAGGTTGGCCACCAAGAAGGAAAGAATTGGAAAGGCTTCTAAATGGGGGCCAACAAACAAGTTCACCCGCACAACCTTTTGAAGGAGCTCATCAATGGTAGCAACCCATCCACCTTGCTCTTCTTTGCATGCACCGAGGACGGTGCAAATTTCTATGTGTGGGGAGGTCGTCCGACCGATCTCCATGGGTAACAATTTTCTTTTTCAATACCAATTTTTCAATTTTTGTCTTTGTTAGATTAGTTGTTGCATTGCATGATAGGTTGCATGTTACTTAGAATTTGTATATATTTTACCACTTCTTTTTATGTTAAGACTACTTGGTTAGGGTGATGATTTCTTTTCCAAGAAAAATTGTTTTAGGGCACCCTACCAATTTGAAAAAAAAAATTTGTGAACTTTCTTGAAGAATTTGTTTTGGAACATGGTTTTTGAGTTAAGAACACAAGCATGTGAGTTTTGAGCCCAATTGTGTGGTTACATCTTATAACCACTTATTTTCATTCTTGTGTGTATTATTCTCTCTCTATGATTGTAATCTTTGATTTGTTTGATTCTTTATGTCCATTGTTCCATGTATACATGCATTTATATGATTGAAGCCATCATTTCATATAGCTCGCTTACCCAAATAGCCTACCTTTCATCAACCATTGTTAGCCAATTTTGAGCCTATTTAATCCCTTTTGTTTTTAATGTTAGCACATCACTACCCCTAAGTGAAAAATAATAAATGTCCTTGATTTGGATCTTTGATTAGCTTAGGCTAGTGAGGGTGTGTATCATTGGGTATGGGAAACTTGGGACATTGGTTGAGGTAAAAGTGTAATTTTTATATTTGTTAAAAATATTGGAAATTGGGTACATATTCATGCACTATATGTAAAACCATATAAACTGATACGTTTGTATATACTTTAAAAAAATGATAAAGAAAAAGAAAAAGAAAAATATATAGAAAAATAATACAATAAAAAGGGGACAAAATGCCCCAAAGTAAAGTTCAATAAAAATCAATGCATATGTGTGGTGAATTAAAAAGAATGCATGAGTATGTGAAAAAGTGAAAATCATGGGTAGCTAGGTATTGTATTAGAATTATATAGGTTGTTATATGTGTTTGGTGAGAGATTAGGTTAATAAAAGATTCAAATTTCAAGTTCACCTGACCATATGCATCCTTACCTTTACCTTAGCCCTATTACAACCTATGAATAAGTCCTTATGATGAATGTATACATGCATTGAATAATTGTCGACTGTTAGATGAAAAATAAATCTTAGAAAGCATGAGTAGAAGAGAATTGAGTGAATCAACCCTATACACTTGAGTGACTAGAGCGGATACACTTCCGGTGAGGGTTTGATGCTCAATTCCTTGTTCCCGGCTTTCATGAGCTTTCTTCTTACAAGCCTAATTGAA
Organism: Arachis ipaensis; assembly: GCF_000816755.2. Taxonomy (NCBI): domain Eukaryota; kingdom Viridiplantae; phylum Streptophyta; class Magnoliopsida; order Fabales; family Fabaceae; genus Arachis; species Arachis ipaensis. The sequence goes on along the minus strand of NC_029793.2, from coordinate 42,469,189 downwards.
CTTCATTTTGATATTTGAATTGGTAGGATTCATAAATCGCCATATGATCTTACCCCTACTTGTTCATATGTGTTCTTGGGGATTGATTTACTTTTAACCAAGTAGATAGAGTCATATTGCATTTAGTTGCATGCATATAGATAGGTTTATATAGTTTATTTGCATTGAATAAATGTTCATATCCCTTTTCTTATCCTTCTTTATTCTTAGCATGATGACATGCTTGGTTTAAGTGTAGGGAGATTTAATAAAACCCGATTTTTTGATTTATCTTGTGCTTAATTTGGGGAATTTTATCAACTTTTCTCACATTTATTCAATGAAATAGCATGGTTTTGTAATTCTCCCTAGATTTGTGCTTAAATGTGAAAACATGCTTTTTAGGCCTTAAAATAGCTAAATTTAACTCACTTTAATTCCATTCGATGCCTTGATATGTTTGTTGAGTGATTTCAGGTTCATAAGGCAAGTCTTGGATGGAAGAAGTGATACGCACAAAACTTGTCTCTCAACAAATTTTCTTCGGCAAGTGTACCGAATTTGTCATCAAATAAAAACTCACAATAGAGTGAGGTCGAATCCCACAGAGATTGATTGATCAAGCAACTTTAATTAGAGGAATATTCTAGTTGAGCAAACCAGAATTTGATTTGAGATTTGCAGAAAATTAAATGGCGGGAGAGTAAATAGCAGAAACAGTAAATGTTAGAAATAAAGAGCTGAATGTAAATGGAGGAAAGTAAATTGCAGAATCTTAAACGGGAATGGGGTAATTGCTCATAAAAGTAAATGGCAGAAATTAAAGAGAATGGGTAAGATCAGAAATGGGGGGTTCATTGGGCTCAGAAGATGTTGCATTATGGGCTTCTGAATCTTGAGTTTGAAGCAGTTATCCTTTTCATTGGGCTTAGCTTTGCTTGCAGAGAGAAAAGGTGAAGTTGGTAGGGATTTTGACTCAGGACGTTAGTGGTGTCAACGTTAAGTGAAAGTGTGGGTTTGAGAACGTTAGTGACAATCACCTTTTTCACTAACGTTCCTAACCCAAATATGATCACGTTGACTTCAACGTTAGTGGCACTAACGTGACCACTAACGTTGCCTCTTGGTCCTTCGCACACGTTATTGGGACTTACCTTTCCCAATAACGTGGAGAGTCCTCCCTTGTCCCTACGTTAGAGTCCACGTTAACTAAGTTAACGTGGGAGTTAACGTTGCTCATGGTGGCTCTTGGTGGTTCACCCCAACGTTAGTGACAAAGGTGAATGTCACTAACGTTGGCTTCTCTTTTGCTTCTTAACGTTAGAGTCCACGTTAACTAAGTTAACGTGGCAACTAACGTGGCCAATTATGAGCTTGGTCCCACGTTAGTGACAAAGGAGAGTGTCACTAACGTTGGCCTTGTTGTCTTCTTCCACGTTAGAGTTCACATTAACTTAGTTAACGTGACTCTTAACGTGGGCTTATGATGGCTTCGAGGGCGTTATTGGCGATTACCTTTCTCATTAACTTTGCAAGTTAGCACCCATTCCACGTTAGAGGTCACGTTAGTGGGACTAACGTGACTGCTGACGTGGTTCTTCTTTACTTCCTTTGTCCTGAAATCAAGCAACAAAGTGCATCAAAGTTCTAGTCCAAGTCATGAGTCATGCATCATCCAATTTGTCATATAATTCGTGCAAAATTCTCATGAAATCATGTAAAGTACACAATGTATGCTTGAATCTAGATGTAAGTGAATATCTACCCAAAACTAGCTTATTTTCTAAGAAAATGCATGAAACTACCTTAAAAACAGTAAAGAGAAGGTAAGTGAAACTGGCCAAAATGCCCTGGTATCAAGAAGTGAGGAGAAAAGCATGCAAAGTGGGAGAACTCATGAAGAAATGAAGGAACTGCAAAGCTGTCAAGCCTGACCTCTTTGCACTCAATCGACCATAACTTGAGCTACAGAGGTCCAAATGAGGCGGTTCCAGTTGCTTTGGAAAGCTAACATCTGGGGCTTCAAAATGATATAAATTTTTCTAAAGTCGCTTCGCGTTTAGGGATGCGCACGCACACTGTACGCGTGCACGCTGATGGAGCAGCGTGATTCACTAAAATTGTGGCTAGCAATTTGTAGCTCATTTTGGGCCCAATCCAACTCATTTCTGATGCTATTGAACCAAGGATTGAAGGGAAAATGAAAAAAGTAGTCTTAGTTTTAGTTTTTATCAAGTTTTAGGTTAGAATTCTAGAGAGAGAAGCTCTCTCCTCTCTCTAGATTTATGATAGAAATTAGGGTAAAATTAGGTTAATCACTCTCAAATTTCGCTTTCAATTCTTGTTTTGATTTCAACTCTCTTTATATTTTAGTGTTCTATTGTCTTAATCTTCTTAGTTTCTCTTGTTAATTTCTTTTTTTGCTCTCTTTTATGTTTATAAACCCATGTTGGATTTGGTTTACATTTAATGAAATTTGATGTTTGATGTTTCTTTTATTGTTGATCTTTGTTGCTATTATTGATTTCTTGCTTATGATAGTTATGGGTTTTGCTAATTCTTGCATTTGATGATATTTAATTTTCTTGCATACTAGGCATTTGATAAAATATTTTCTCTAGTTTTTGAGTAATTTTCTTTACTCTTGGCTTAGGCTAAGGGAATTGAGTGACCTTGAGTCATTGGGTCTCAATGATTTGGTGATTTGAGAACCCTTGGTGATCAATTTGATATCCATTGACACTAACCCACTACTAATCTAATTAGTAGATAGGTTAGGACTTATGGGTTGATGTGATCAAGCCTATTTGACGTACCTCAAACTTAGGAGTAGATATTACGTACTTAAAGCTTTTGGAGGTAGGCTTAATAGGTTGGCCCCTCATAATTATCAATATTTGGTTTGTTGACAAGGATGGTGATCTCAATTACCTATGTCTAGCCAAGAGTATTTTTCCTTTATTTTATTAGTTAATTGTCATTTACTTTCTTGTCATTTAATATCTTGCAACAATATATAAAAATCAAACCAAACCCCTTGCATCCTCAAAGCCAATAATTCAACACTTCATTGCAATTCCTTGTGAGATGACCCGAGGTTTAAATACTTCAGTTAATTCAAATTGGGGTTTATACTTGTGACAACTCAAATTTTTAATGTGGGAATTGTTTGTTGGTTTAGAACTATGCTTACAACGAAATTCTTATTTCTAGAAGTGAAATTCTAAACCGACACGACAATTTCATTCATCAATAAGTCACACAAACAAGTACAAGCACAATTATGTAGCAGAGTAACAATCACAAGTGCAAGTATGCATTCACTAATACAAAGAAATGTAGCAGTTAGGTATGGTTTATCCAACTCGATACGTTCTGCATACGTGTCTAAGGGACAAAGCCACGTACATTCTGACAACCAGCAATCGTTGCAGAGCTTGACGCTATAGTATGCTAATAGTTAGAGAAATAGTATGCATTCTGATGGGTGTCTACACCATCAATCTCAATCAAGCAGTGAGTAAGAGAGACGCACCCGCTACACTTGCCAGACATACAATCTGTAGGACCCTTTTGTCCTCAATCTTTCAACGTATTTGCCCTGATGCCCTTATTTTCACTAAGGAATCATTTTTTTCTTAGTCTTTTTACTTAATGTCTTTTATGTCCTAGTTCTTTTTTCTTGAGTCTTAGGCTCGCTATTCCTTTCAATTACCAATTTACTCCTAGTATTTTAAAAATTTTTTATTTTATCTTTAAATTTTACTTTAAATAATTCTTATACTTTTATAAGGGCAATTTCTATCCCTAGTGTGGTTACTTCATCCTTTTCTTCTCTCATATTTTATGAAAAAGACAAATTTTACCCTTAAGTAGATTAATTAATGATTCTAAGTCTTATTTTTTTTCAAAATTACTACTATCCAAAGTGGCTGGTGCTTGCCCCTCTAAGATTTGTCCTTCTACTACTTGAGGGGCTGGCCTCTTCTTTTGCTTCCGTTGAGGCTGGGGGGATGCGGCAGCATGCATCCGTCGAACGGTTATTGGAATGCCGTCTTTTATCCACACGGGGTCCTCATCTTCAAACACCACCCCAGCTTTCTTGCATAGTCGGTAAATAGTGCTGGGGTAATCTAACTTTCCTCTTGAGTCGCTTTTCTCTGCCAGCTTTCTAATGCCTGCGGCTATGAGTTCATGTACATTGATCTCTCCTCCTTTGAGTATACAGTGCACCATTGTGGCTCTCTTGAGATTCACCTCCGAGTTGTTCCCTGCTGGGAGGATGGACCTCTTTACAATTTCGAACCACCCCTTTGCTTCCGGAGTGAGGTCTGCTCTCTTGATGAACCTTGGTCTCCTATCCGCATATCTTTCCCAGTCAGCTCCAGGTACACAAATATCTTGCACAATCTGGTCATAATTGGGGCTGTTGTCCATTCTTGAATGATAACTCTCTTCTTCAAACGGTATGGACCGTAGCTTTAATGCTCTCATGACACTCATGGGACTGAAATCCATAATCTTTCCTCTCACAAAGCTTGTATATGACTCATCTGCCTTATCATATCGGACCGCATTTGCATAGAATTCTCTTATAAGATTTGCATTTACCTTAACCACCGGATCAGTGAGGAGCTCCCATCACCTCTTTTCTACCTTCGTCGTGATTTCCGGGCACTCATTCTTTCTGACTTGAAATCTAAGTTCATAAATTATTTCCTTATCAACCATCCACCCGTACTACAATGCATGGTGCAAGCTTCTAAATTTCTTTTTATCATACGGGTGTTGCTCCATAGGTTCCTTTCCATTCCTTCTTTTAGAGCTCGAAGATGCCATGAATGGGAGTTAATGTGTGAAGGTGGTAAGGGTGTGGAGACTTTTGGTTGTTTAAGATTGAGTGCAATGAAGGGAGTGAGGGGGGATGTTTTTAATGTGGTAAGAATGGTTTGGTTCTGAGAGGAAGATGTTAAGCTGGACGTTTGGAATGTGAAGGGGGTATGGAGGGAGAGCTACTTATATATGGAAGTGATGGGCAAATGAAGGGTTTGGATAGATGATTTGAGTGTGAGATGGACGGATGGGGTTCAGCACGGAGAAAGGACAAGGATCATCAACTTTATGAAGGGTGTTGCCCGGTCTTTGAGGGTCTCATTCTTTTCAATGTTGCATGGCAACATTTTCCAATGCATCCCTCCTTGAGGCACGTGTGTAGTACCCTCCTTTTGTGGTGTCCGAACCTTCTTCATTTAATTGTCCAATCAATCCCCTTCAATGCTCTTTTCCCTTTTCCTATAAAAATAAAAAAAATTAATATCATTGAGAAATTAAACTTTATGGCTAGAATAATAAAGAAAACGAACTAGATTGTTTATTCATGAACACCAACTAACTAACTAACTATGTATCCTTATATGCACATTGGTGGCACCTTGGGTGACACCAAACTTAGTTTGTAGCACTGTGATGAAAGGTTTTGTTCAAGGCTCCAAGATTAGCATGCTCTGGTTTACATTCATGCTCTCTCGGCATGCTTTGAACACCAAACTTATTCTTCACTATATACTGCCTAATAAGGATTTCACCAAGTGTTTGTCAAGTTTGGGTTGGGATTCATGAATATTGACTTATTCACTATTTTCTAAAAGCATATAAAACATGGGTTGCCTCCCATGAAGCGCTTCTTTAGCGTCACTAGCTTGACGTTTCTCCTTCATCAGGGAGGTTGATAATGCTTCAAGTCTTCTCCTCTGGCAGTAGACCTATATCCAGTGGTTGTATCAATGATCTCTACATGTTCCAAGGAGAGAACTCTGTTGATAGTGAAGACCTTAGGTAACTGAGATGGTACAGTGGGGAGATCAGGAGGGATATCTGGGAAGTAAGCTGAGATCACTTTATCCCCTGAAGAGAAGTCCTCGATAGGGATCTTCTTGTTCCTCCACCTCCTTGGTACCTTCTTCTTTGTTCCTTATGATGTTGTCTTACTCTTTGTGACCTCCTCCTCTAAGGAAATGTGGTTACTGGTCTCATATGATTCTGGTAGTTTGGGTTCCTCCTGATTTTCTTTGAGCTGTGGCAATTGCTGTTTGCCTTGTTCATCAATTAAGGGAGTTCCCAGATGTGCTGGTTGTGCTTCAGTGCTTGTTTCTTCCTTCAGTATCTCACTGTGATTCTTCCTTGGTTCCTTGTTCTCTTGATCTGTTTCTTGTGAGAGTTTGAAGATATTTAAGCTGAGTTAGTCATCATGGATCCTCAAAATTAGCTCCCCTCGCTCTACATCTATGAGTGCTCTGGCTGTAGCTAGGAATGGTCTTCCCAATATGGTTGGGTGAGTGTGACTCTCTTCCATGTCCAATATGACAAAGTCTGTTGGGAGGAAGTATTTCCCAACCTTTACCAACACATTTTCCACCACTCCTATTGCTTGTTTTTGAGTTTTATCAGCCAGCCTGATGACTACATCTGTGGGCATTATCTCATTGATCTGTAGCCTCTTCATAAGGGATAAGGGCATTAAGTTGATGCTTGCTCCCAAATTGCAGAGTCCCTTATCAAACATGGTTTCTCCGATGGCACAAGGAATGTAGAAACTCCCTGGGTCCTTTCTTTTTGTAGGCAACTCTGGTTGAATGAGGGCGCTGCACTCCTTGTTCATCACTATAGTTTGGCCTCCCTTGAGTGAGCTTTTCCTGGGAAGCAGTTCCTTCATATACTTGATGTATGCAGGCATTTGTTGGATGGTCTTGATGAATGGTATGTTTACATGCAAAGATGCAAACAAGTCAAGAAATCTTGAGTATATTCTCTTCTCCACAGCACCATTGAGTAGTTGGGGAAAGGGTGCATAGAGTCTCAGCAACTCCTGTTGTGAGATTTTTGGTTCTTGGTGATCTTTTTCCTTCTTCTCTGCTGAGGTATCTCCAGGTTGTTCTGACGGCTTGTTTGGCTTGTCCTCAGTCTCCTTACCACTTATAGTGACCATCTTGCAATCTTCCCTTCTTACTTTCTTTGTTTCACCTCTCGGATTTTTCTCTGTGTCACTTGGGAATCCATCTGTAGGTTTGGGAATCTGCTCAGAGAGATACCCCACTTGAGATTCCAACCTCTTGATGGTGTCTCCCTGGTTCTTAAAATTTGCTCGCACTTCCTCCTTGAACACCTTGTTGTCTTGAATCTCTTTGCATATGCCTTCAAGCAGGTTCTCAATCCTTGAGAGTCTGTCATCAGATGATGGTAGGTTAGGATTAGAGGTAGAAGGATGAGGAGTGTTATTTTGGTTTTGATATAGATGTGGAGAGGTGTTGTTATGGTGGTGTTGATATGTTCTCTGTGTGAATTGTTGGTAAGCTGCATTGTTGTTGGGGTTGTGACGTCTCTGATCTTGGCTTTGATCTTGTTGATTCCCCCACCCAAAGTTTGGGTGATTCCTCCAACCAGGGTTGTAGGTCTTGGAGTATGGGTCATGATTTTGTCTAGGTGAATTCCCAATGTAGTTGGCTTGCTCCTGCTCACTCTCTGCCTCTGCATTTACTCCCTCTTGGGTTGCTGATGAGGTGGTGATTGCTGCCACTTGGTTCCTCTCCATCTTCTTGGTGAGGTCAACCAGCTGCTTGGTAATGAGCTTGTTTTGGGCCAGCAGAGCATCTACATTGTTTAGCTCCATCACTCCTCTAGTGTTCCCTCTTTCGGAGGCATAGAAGTAGTCATTCTCTGCTACAGTTTCAATGACATCTATGGCCTCCTCAATGGTCTTCTTCTTGTTCAGAGATCCCCCGGATGAGTGGTCTACTGCTTTCTTTGATTCATAAGAAAGGCCTTCATAGAAAATGTGTAGCTGCACCCATTCATTGAACATTTTTGGTGGACACCTCCTTGTTAGGTCCTTAAACCTATCCCATGCTTCATATAGAGTCTCACCATCCTGCTGCCTGAAAGTTTGAACCTCAGCTCTCAGCCTGTTAATTCTTTGAGGAGGATAAAATCTGGCTAAAAATTTGTTCACCACATCTTTCCAGGTTGTCAAACTCTCCTTAGGGAAGGATTCCAGCCATTTAGATGCCTTATCCTTGAGTGAGAAAGGGAACAAAAGTAGTCTATAGGTGTCAGGATGAACACCATTAGACTTCATAGTATCGCATATCCTCAGGAAGGTGGTTAGATGTTGATTGGGGTCTTCTTGGACGCCTCCTTCGAATGAACAGTTGTTCTGAACAAGGGTGATGAGCAGTGGTTTTAGTTCAAAGTTGTTGGCATGTATGGTTGGCTTTTGAATGCTACTCCTACAGTTTCCTGGGTTTGGGTTGATGTAGGAGCCTAGAACTCTTCTCTCTTGCCCAGCATGATTTGCTAGACCTTCTCTGCCATGGTTGTGAGACTCTTCTTCATGAATGTTCTCCATATTCTCCTCCATGTCTAGTTCAAAGTACTCTTCCTATTCCTCAGCACCCACTACTCTTTTTCCTCTTGCTTCCCTCCTTAATCTAAGGAAGGTCCTCTCAGGTTCAGAATCAAAGGAAGTTGAAGCCTCGCTTCTCCTCCCTGTCATACAACCAACAAGGTACAAGCAAGGAAAATAGATGCAGAAAGTATTCTGTTAGAATTACTGTTAGTGTGAGTGATGCAATATATCAAACAGTTAGTGGGTTAGTGAACTGAATTGTAAATAACAAAAAAAAAAAAACAAAAAAGTAGGGGGAAGGGAAGAAATTAACTAAAACTGAAAGCGAATTAACTCAACAGAAATTTAAATCAAACAAAAAAAAATGCTCAATCTAGTTATCCTCCAATTTAATCATTGTTGATTCAAAATCAATCCCCGGCAACGGCGCCATAAACTTGATACGCACAAAACTTGTCTCTCAACAAATTTTCTTCGGCAAGTGTACCGAATTTGTCGTCAAGTAAAAACTCACAATAGATTGAGGTCGAATCCCACAGAGATTGATTGATCAAGCAACTTTAATTAGAGGAATGTTCTAGTTGAGCGAACTAGAATTTGATTTGAGATTTGCAGAAAATTAAATGGCGGGAGAGTAAATAGCAGAAACAGTAAATGCTAGAAATAAAGAGCTGAATGCAAATGGCGGAAAGTAAATTGCAGAATCTTAAACGGGAATGGGGTAATTGCTCATAAAAGTAAATGGCAGAAATTAAAGAGAATGGGTAAGATCAGAAATGGGGGGTTCATTGGGCTCAGGAGATGTTGCATTCTCCGGATCAAGTTCATTTTTATCTCTTCCTCAATCAATGCATTCATTGATCTCCTTGGCAATCTTAAGTGATCGAATTCCAATTTCTTGGTAATTCAATCTCTCAAATCTTGATCAATAGCCAATTCCTTGGTCAATTGCTCATGAGAAGAGATGAAGTATGGTCACTGATTATACCACATGCATTTCCCAAATCAAGTGTTGGTAGGATTATAGTCACATATCCATCCAAACCCAATTTGGTCCAGCATGAGAAAGCATTTCTAGCATGATCTCTTCATTCCTCTTTCAAGGTTCAGAAGAGATCCAAGTATGAATAGCTTCTTTTCCAAGATAACTACCCAATTGGATGAAGATCGAAACCTTTCTAGTAAAATCAAGAGAAAAAATAGAAGAAGGAAAATGAAAACTAATATTGATCCATCAAATTACAACAGAGCTCCCTAACCCAATGAAAGGGGTTTAGTTGTTCATAGCTCTGGAAAATGAAAACCAAGATGGAGAATACATGATGAAAGTAAAACTAGAAGTGCAGAGAAAGTAAAATACAGAGAGTAGTTCTATGCCAAAGGCTCTCTAAAGTTTCCAACTCTCTAACTAATTCAAAGCTACTCCTATATATACTACTCTTCTCATCTTCTAGTTGGATCTTCAAGTCTTGGGTATGGGCTTCTGAATCTTGAGTTTGAAGCAGTAGTGACAAAGGTAAGTGTCACTAACGTTGGCTATCAATTGCTCTCTCCACGTTAGCTTCCACGTTAACTAAGTTAATGTGGCCAATTCATGTAAAATTCTCATGAAATCATGTAAAGTGCACAATGTATGCTTGAATCAAGATGTAAGTGAATATCTACCCAAAACTAGCTTATTTTCTAAGAAAATGCATGAAACTACCTTAAAAACAGTAAAGAGAAGGTCAGTGAAACTGGCCAAAATGCCCTGGCATCAAGAAGTGAGGAGAAAAGCATGCAAAGTGGGAGAACTCATGAAGAAATGAAGGAACCGCAAAGCTGTCAAGCCTGACCTCTTCGCACTCAATCGACCATAACTTGAGCTACAGAGGTCCAAATGAGGCGGTTCCAGTTGCTTTGGAAAGCTAACATCTGGGGCTTCAAAATGATATAAAATTTTCTAAAGTCACTTCGCCTTTAGGGATGCGCACGCACACTGTACACGTGCGCGCCGATGGAGCAGCGTGATTCACTAAAGTGAAATTGTGGCTAGCGATTTGTAGCTCATTTTGGGCCCAATCCAACTCATTTATGATGCTATTGAACCAAGGATTGAAGGGAAAATGAAAAAAGTAGTCTTAGTTTTAGTTTTTATCAAGTTTTAGGTTAGAATTCTAGAGAGAGAAGCTCTCTCCTCTCTCTAGATTTATGATAGAAATTAGGGTAAAATTAGGTTAATCACTCTCAAATTTTGCTTTCAATTCTTGTTTTGATTTCAACTCTCTTTATATTTTAGTGTTCTATTGTCTTAATCTTCTTAGTTTCTCTTGTTAATTTCTTGTTTTGCTCTCTTTTATGTTTATAAACCCATGTTGGATTTAGTTTACATTTAATGAAATTTGATGTTTGATGTTTCTTTTATTGTTGATCTTGGTTGCTATTTTTGATTTCTTGCTTATGATAGTTATGGGTTTTGCTAATTCTTGCATTTGATGATATTTACTTTTCTTGCATACTAGGCGTTTGATAAAATGTTTTCTCTAGTTTTTGAGTAGTTCTCTTTACTCTTGGCTTAGGCTAAGGGAATTGAGTGACCTTGAGTCATTGGGTCTCAATGATTTGGTGATTTGAGAACCCTTGGTGATCAATTTGATATCCATTGACACTAACCCACTACTAATCTAATTAGTAGATAGGTTAGGACTTATGGGTTGATGTGATCAAGCCTATTTGACGTACCTCAAGCTTAGGAGTAGATATTACGTACTTAAAGCTTTTGGAGGTAGACTTAATAGGTTGGCCCCTCATAATTATCAATATTTGGTTTGGTGACAAGGATGGTGATCTCAATTAACTATGTCTAGCCAAGAGTATTTTTCTTTTAGTTTATTAGTTAATTGTCATTTACTTTCTTATCATTTAATATCTTGAAACAATATATAAAAATCAAACCAAACCCCTTGCATCCTCATAGTCAATAATTCAACACTTCATTGCAATTCCTTGTGAGACGACCCGAGGTTTAAATACTTCGGTTAATTCAAATTGGAGTTTGTACTTGTGACAACTCAAATTTTTGATGTGGGAATTGTTTGTTGGTTTAGAACTATGCTTACAACAAAGTTCTTATTTCTAGAAGAGAAATTCTAAACCGACACGACAATTTCGTTCAACAATAAGTCACACAAACAAGTACAAGCACAATTATGTAGCAGAGTAACAATCACAAGTGCAAGTATGCATTCACTAATACAAAGAAATGTAGCAGTTAGGTATGGTTTATCTAACTCGATACGTTTTGCATACATGTCTAAGGGACAAAGCCACGTACATTCTGACAACCAGCAATCGTTGCAGAGCTTGACGCTATAGTATGCTAATAGTTAGAGAAATAGTATGCATTCTGATGGGTGTCTACACCATCAATCTCAATCAAGCAGTGAGTAAGAGAGACGCACCCGCTACACTTGCCAGACATACAATCTGTAGGACCCTTTTGCCCTCAATCTTTCAACGTATTTGCCCTGATGCCCTTACTTTCACTAAGGAATCATTTTTTTCTTAGTCTTTTTACTTAATGTCTTTTATGTCCTAGTTCTTTTTTCTTGAGTCTTAGGCTCGCTATTCCTTTCAATTACCAATTTACTCCTAGTATTTTAAAAAATTTTTATTTTATCTTTAAATTTTACTTTAAATAATTCTTATACTTTTATAAGGGCAATTTCTATCCCTAGTGTGGTTACTTCATCCTTTTTTTCTCTCATATTTTATGAAAAAGATAAACTTTACCCTTAAGTAGATTAATTAATGATTCTAAGTCTTATTTTTTTTCAAAATTACTACTATACCCCTAAAACTTTAGTTAATGCCGATTTTTCTTTGACATAAATGACCTTTTTATCTTTAGATACTTGCTTTTTTCTTATTAGCTTACCATATTCACACCTTTACACCTAGACTTTACTAAAGTCTTTATTTAGACCCGAAACCTTAGTATACTTATAATTTTAACCCTAACATATTATTTAATTACAATTTTATCCCTAAAACTCTTATGATTATAATTTTAGGAATAACGCTTGTTAATTACAACTTTAATCCTCTTATTCTTCTAATTTACCAAAATATCCTTATGGTGCATCATACATTTTACATAGAGCACTAAATTGTATTTTAGCCTTCTTTTGCTATATTTCTTCAATTCTTCTTACTCTTTTTCATTAACAACTTTCTTAGGACATTGTCTTATGAATTATATCACTTCTTAGTAGCTTTTATGGATTGAAGTTTTAACCCCAAGTACATCATAGATTTAGCCAACATTTATATAAGAAGCATAGTCATCAAATTTCATATTTAACATATATTATGCTCATAAACAAGTAATTCACCACCAATTCAAACATCATATACAATTAAAAACATCAAAGAATTATGTGAACATCATGTCAAGTATAGAGGTTGTATGACTAATCCTAACCTTACCTCTTCTTCAATTTTGGTTCTTAGACACTTTAAACACCAAAGATCACTTAAACAAAGGCAAGAAGACAATTAATAAGATTTTAGCTTTCTTGGCCGAACTAAGGAAAATGAAAGAGAAAGTGATTGTCACCCTCTTCAAGCTTGAATTTTGTGTTTTTTGAGGCGTGCTCCTTGTGACCTCTAAAGATGAGTTGCTATACAAGAAAGAGAGCAGCATATCCTCTTAGAATGATGCTCAGAAGCGAAAAAAGAATGATGAACTATGAAGGTTACCTTTTTGGAAGTTGTATGGAGGAACAAGAGAGAACATAAAAGAACAAGGAATTGGACTTAGAAAGCTTCAATCCTTGAAGAACTAGCCAAGAACTATAGAAGAACACCTTGAGTACTTTTGATGCCTAAGCATCTTTAGTTATTTTTACGTTTCTTTTTAATTAGTTTTCTTATATTTGAATCAAAGTTCTTATATTTTTAGTGAAATTTTTTTTATTAATCATATGTTTGGAGTATTTTTAGAATGATTGTATTTTCAGGATATAATTAAGCAAATCAGGATGAAATTTATAAGAAAATACAAGTGCACTTCCAGGAAAAAAAATACAGGACTGGTGCCAGGCTTCAAAAGGCCAAGTCCAGCACCAACAGAGGGGAACCCAGTACCCAAACTCCAAGTTAGGCACCTAACCAATAACCCAGCACCCAAAATGACCGTTCTATCACCATTGATTTCACACCTATCTCGTAATATTTTATTTATTTATCTGTTTTATGCATTTTCTCGTGACAACTATATTTTCTATCTGCCTGACTAAGATCTGCAAGATAACCATTTCTTGCTCAAACCAACAATCCTCGTGGGATCAACCCTCGTGGGATCAACCCTCACTCACCTGAGGTATTACTTGGATGACCCGGTATACTTTCCAATCTATCTGTGCGAAACGTGCGGAGCCAGTTTCGTGCACCAAGTTTTTGGCGTCGTTGCCGTGGATTGTTCGGATTTGAAAAACTAACGGATTATCTTGTTGCTTAGATTAGGTACTTTTTATTTTTGTTTGTGTCTTTTGTTTTCTCTTTAAAAATTTTTCAAAACTTTTTCTTTTCTTTATTAATCTTTGTCTTTTGTGTGAGTCTTTTGTTCTTGTTCTTGTTAAAAGTTTCGAATTTTTTTGCTTCTTTTTCCAAAAAATTTGCAAAAAAATAGTGTCTTTTATTTGAGTTTAGTGTCAATTCTTAAGTTCAGTGTCTTTTGTGCGTTCTTTATTTTCCTTAAGATTTTCGAAATTACTCTTAGTGTTCTTTCTTGGTATTCAAGTTGTTCTTGTTTCTTTTCTTGTTTTGATCTTAAAATTTTTAAGTTTGGTGTCTTTTGGTGTTTTTATCTATAATTTTCAAAAATTAGTGTCATTTGATATAAAAATTTTAAATTTGGTGTCTTTTGGTTGTTTTTCTCTTTCTACATTAATTCAAAAAAAATAAAAAAATATCTTTTGGATTTTCACACTACAAGACTAGTTTATCTTATTTCTGTAATTCTTAGTTAGCAGATTAGTATATATAGGAGGAGATCACCCTTGTTTAAAGACTTTTGATTTTTCTTCCCCCACTTTATTTTCAAACATCATATTGTACAGTATGAGTGACTAACCTCCTAGGTTAAGGTTAGAAGCTCTGTTGATTCTTATGAATTAATAATATCACTATTCTACTTCAATCTATGCTTGATTCTATCTTCGTTCTTCATCCTAACGAATTGGGGGTGTAACTTGACCGTCATCCCTATTCACATGGGTTTTTGCGAGTCCTTGACGGAATAGTACTGAACCACAAGCTTGATTATACATCTCTTAGACGGCTAATCCACAGCATCGTTGGGGACTTCTCGAGACATCTGTGATGCCAAGTCATCTTAGGCTAGTTTTACTAGCCTTTTTCACATGTTTTATTAGGTTTTATGCACTTTCTTGAGTAATAAGTAAGTATTTGAATGGAAGTTTCATGCACACCTTGATTCATTCAAACATGGTTAAATTGATACATTTTTATGAGATTTATGCTATATTTACTTGTGTGTTAAGAATGATGCAAACTCTTGTGAATCTAGCAAAGCTTTGATGTATATGTATTAGTTGATGATAGGTGAAGAGAAGCAAGAAAGAAGTATGGAAAGAAGCTGAAGAATAGCCATGGAAAGAAGAAAAGGAAGCAACGTTGGTGGCCAAAGTTAGCCCAACAACGTTGCCTCAAACGTTGGAGGAAGGGGCTGCAACGTTCTGCAACTGCTGGTCCCAACGTTGGAGGGAATGTTAGCTCACCAACGTTACCTCCAACGTCTTCGATGAGACTTAAATTTGAAGTTGTGAAAACTGGCTTATGTGTGTACGCACAAGAAGAAAAATTCAAGGTGTGCGCATGCACAAGGCAGCGTGCGTACGCACAAGTGGGCAACGTTGGCAATCTAACGTTAGATCCAACGTCTGTGATAAAGTCTCAAAAATGGAGTTAGAAAAATTGGTTGCGACGCGCACGCGTGGGTGATGCGCACGTGTGAAGCGTGGAAATTTGACACTCCACGCGCACGCGTGAGTAAGCCAACGTTGGAGGGAACATTGCCAAACCAACGCTGAGTCCAACGTCTGTGATAATTTCTCAAAATTGGAGCTGGGAAGTTTTCCTTGTGTGCGTATGCACAAGAAGAAAAATTGAGAGTGTGCGCACGCACAAGGCAGCGTGCGTACGCATAAGTGGGCAACGTTGGAGGAAACGTTGGCAATCCAACGTTTGGTCCAACGTCTGCGATGGATTTCCAAAATTGAGCTGCCAAAAATGCCTTGTGTGCATATGCACAACCTAGTGTGCGTATGCACAAGTAGAAAAATGGAAGGTGTGCGCACGTACAAGGCAGCGTGCGTACGCACAAGTAGGCAGCATTGGACGTAACGTTAGGGAATCGACGTTGAGGCAAACGTTAGTGGCATTCTTAATTCTCTTTCAAGTAATGTTTGGCTCAACCTTTTCCTGCTAACATTGATCACCAACGTTATTACCAGCAGCAATGTAATTGGGCACCATGCAAAGTATGAACGTTAATTGGCCAACGTCCATCCTCAACACCATTGAAAGCTACTTTAACTTGCTTCAACAAAAGGCCAAGGCCCACATCCAAGACTAGAAGATCAATTGAAGAAAGTGTATAAATAGCAGAGAGTTTAAGTTAAAGGGAGCTTTTTAGACAGATTGATATCTGGATCTAGAATTAGAACTCTGCGATCATTCATTTTGTACTTTCTTTACTTTTTCTGCACTTTTCTTTCTTTTTGATTTGAATTGAGCTATGAACAACTAAACCCCTCTTCATTGGGTTAGGGAGCTCTGTTACAATTCAATGGATTAACAATAGTTTTCATTCTTCTTCCTCTGTCTTTTTTCTTGATCTGCTAGAAAGATTTCATTCTTCATTCAAGCATTCAATTGTCTTGGAAGAGAAATTAAATGTACTTGGGTTCTGTGATAGGCTTGGAAGAGAAAATACCAAAATCATGCTTGAAATCTTTCTCACATTGGATTAGGTTGGGGGTTGGATGGATATAGTGACATGTAATCCTACCAATACTTTGATCTATGAAGATGTGTGGTATAATCAGTGACCAAACTTCATCTCTTCCCATGAGTGCTTAAATCAAGGAATTGGGCAATTGTTCATGCTTAGAGAGATTGAATTGCCAAGGAATTGGGATTCAATCACCTAAGATTGCCAAGGAGATCAATGAATACATTGATTGAGAATGAGATGAGAATGAATTTGATCCGGAGACTATAACATCTTCTGAGCCCAATGAATTCCCCATTCTGATCTTTCCCATTCTTTAATTTCCTGCTATTTACTTTGATGCTCAATTACCCCACTCCCATTTAATTTCCTGCAATTTAAGTTTCTGCAATTTAATTCCCTGCAATCTACTTTCTACAATTTAACTTCTGCTCTTTACATTCTGTAATTTAAATTCAGTCATTTTATATTTCTTGTTCTTTAAGTTTCTCGCCAATTTATATTCTGCAATCCTCAATTCAATTCTGCTTAGTTCAACTAGAAAACTCCTTCAATTAAAATTTCTCAACCAATCAATCCCTGTGGGATTCGACCTTGCTCTATTGTGAGTTTTCGTGCATCAATCAATTCAGCTGAGGTGCGGGGCGATTAGGGCCTTTGTGGTATAGGCTAGAACCAAAGGAGCAGCATTCTCTGATTCGAAAGATCCGATTTTTTCTGTGGCGTTTTGAGTAGGATCACCAAGAGAATGGACTGCTAGAGCTTCACCCCCGTTCAGATTGGATGACTGTTGACCCGGCGTTTGATCTGAAGCAGAGGAGATTAATGACTGCTGACCTGGCGTTAATCATATACAGCCTGCCATAGAATGAATCAATCAGAAGTTGGAGTAGATGGTGAGAAAAGTTGATCCAGAAGTAAGAAGCATCTCCAAAGCCTCAACTGTTCTATCACCATTGATTTCACACCAATCTAGTAACATTTTATTTATTTATCTGTTTTATGCGTTTTCTCGTGACAACTATATTTTCTATCTGCCTGACTAAGATCTGCAAGGTAACCATTACTTGCTCAAACTAACAATCCTCATGGGATCGACCCTCACTCACCTGAGGTATTACTTGGAAAACCTGGTATACTTACCGGTCTATATGTGCGAAACTTGCGGAGCCAGTTTCGTGCACCAGTGCACCCAGGACATGACACAACGACGCAGTTATGCATAAACCGGATGCATTGTACTCGGATATAGACGGGGCAAAATTTGGGACATTGTACCTGAGATATATACATAAATGTATAGGATTCTTTGTACCCTAGATAAGTACATTAAAAAAAAAGTCTATCTAAGTATCTTGTTGGCTCAATCATTCACCACACTAAATCCATCTCAATTCCATCAACTCTTCGTCTTCTTATTTCTTAAAAAAAATGACGAGTAATTAGTTCTTTTAGTGGTAGTTTATTAGAAGCAGTGAGGAGCGAGTAATGTTTGATTGTAATTCACCTCTGATGTTGCCCACTTGCCGTGTTGATTCTCTAGATGTGCTTAAAATTCTCATATTGAGCAACATAGGGGCAATTGGTTCAAAGGATGTTGGCAGAGTTGCATATAGATTCCTATAAGCATTGCCTGTTAAAGGTTTCATTAACAGGATATTTTGGGTTGAAGCCGATAAACACGTCACTATAATGTTTGATGTACAGGCTAGGCTAATGCCACAACATGTTATAATGATATGCTGAGGTTTATGATGTAGGAGGTGATTTTGGATCAAATTCTTCAATACGTGAAGCAGTTCCGGTATTGGCGATGCCGATTCACTTTGCTGATCCTCGAGATAGTGCTTACATTAACTTGAGTGAGTATGATTCGGATTATGTGGCCGAATGCGGGTCACTGAAATACCATTGTCGATGCAAGCAATTCTCTGTTGGGTGTCCATGTAGCCTTCGCATATCACTACACCAAAAATCTGAACTAAACTATTGGTAAGTGTTGTTTCTTACAATATTTTTGAATTAAATTAATGTTGATTAAATTTATGTTACATGATAAAAATTGAGAGTTTTCTTGTAGGGAGGTGCGGAAGTTTGGAGGGCCACATACCTGCTTAATACTAACAATGTTTCAAGACCATGCTCAGTTGGATAACACTTTTATTTGCACTGTTATCTTGCTAATTATACATGATGATTGGTTTGTATCCATACTAGTGGTGCAAACTACAGTACAACAAAGCTATCATTTCAATCCATCATATCGACAAGTGTGAATGGTAAAGCAAAAGGCGATTACACAAATTTATAGCAATTGGGAAGAGTCAAAAGATAACACTAGGCATACAGACAGAGGGTATCTGCGTCTGCCTCCAGCGGAATATGGGTCACCCTGTTCTTGAGCCAAGTCATCTTGAGCCCAAAAACCTGTTTCCTGTCCTTTGGATGGGGTGGAGGCCTATCACCTAGCAAGTCCTCAACCCACTGCTAGGTAAGGATCCCTTGGAACTGCTAAAAATCTCTAGTGTATCCGCCTATCGGGTCACTGCCGTGCATAATTCAAGATGGTCTGCCACATCCTGGAGTGTGATATTGAAAAAATATGGGTCTCCGAACTCCACCGCTCCAAATATAGAGAATAAGGCATTATCGAAGACACAATCCCTTAGCTCAACTACATGTCCAAACCCTACCTCCCGAACATACATTAGTAGCACGTCAGGTAGTGGAAAACCCAGTATCACCCGACGTGACAAGAGTAGCCTAGGTGCCTCTATGGATACCGTTCATTAGTCTTTTCAAACTTATTGCGTATTTCGCATAATTAATTAGATTATTTATAATAGATTACTTCAGAATACAATTTAATTTAATTTAACCATAACTAATTAAATTAATTAGTACATATTCTCATTAATATATTATTGACTTAAAACTAACCATAAAAATAATTCAATTATTTAACAAAAATCTAACATAATAAAATTTTATGTTTAACAGTTATTTCATATATAGTTAATCAACTCATTATGTTCTACTATTTCAATACATGTTATATAAATAATCTATCATATCAATTAATTATTTAATTCAACAATGTAAGCACGACAAATAATTAATTAAAACTAGGTGAACTAATATGTCACTATTTTACTATATTTTCTAACTATTTCAATCCAACTATAAATTACACAAGCCAAAATATCATAAATTATCAACTAATTAAATATTTAAAATAATAAATAGACAAACTAACCTCAAAGTTCAGTGCCCCAGCCACATGCCACGTAGCGTTCAGTCTGTTATTGTTCCTCAGTCATATGTAATCTCCTCATCGAACCATCTATGCTGTTCAAACTTGGAAAATTTTAAAAACTATCAAATGAGCACTCACATCTCGGCTACACCTATTATATAGGCATTGAACATATCCTGAGTACTAGCCCAAAATTACGTTTTGCAAGTAACCCGTGTACAGTGTACCCGATTCTGACCCATGTTTCATATTTTGGGTGCAGCCGCGATATAGAACAATGTGCAAATTACAGTAACTAGGATGCGCATTTAATAGGCTTTTTCTCTCTATACTCGTGATATGAGTAGTGTATTTCTATAATTTTTTGTATTAAATGTATTTTTGTAATTATTATATTTATTTAATTTAAATAAAAAAACTCAATTTAAATTAAAAATATTACGTATGATAGAATAGTAATTTGTTAGACTTATTTTGATATTTTTAGGTTGTCAAACATATGAAATTTGTTAGAATAGTAAATTATAGAATTGGATTATGTTTGTTAGAATACTAATTTGTTAAGACTTATTAAGAGTTTTTATTTTTAAAATTTGTTAAAAATTTAAAAAAATCTCTAAATTATATTTTGTTTTAATTTTATTCTTGTATGAATTACAATGTAGAATTAATATTGATTAGACAACAACAGGTCATATACAATTTGCAAGTGCTATTTTCTTATTTTCCATACATTGTTGAATAAAAAAGTCATGTATTCTTGAATATGGAAATATGGATTATTTTCACTCAAATATTACTTTTTTTTTTTTTACTTTCTTCATCCGTGAAATTCTCTTTTTCTCTTGATTTTCAATTTTTTTCACATCCCAAAAATAACTTTTGCACCACTAATTCTTTCAACTATACATCTCTATTTAAAATATACTCAATAAATATTCTATCAATATTTTTGGCGAAGAATTAAAAATAAAACTAATATTTTTACCCCTAATAACATTACGAGAATATAAATTTTTAAAATTATGGTTTACAGATTAGAGGTTGACAAAAGTCTTCGACTAAGAAGACCAAGACCTCTGTAGATAAAAAAATCAAATAATAAGATTTTTAGTTATTATTTTTATATGAAAAGTCTAATTTTTTATTAATAATTAATTTTAACATTCGGCCAATGAGTTATAACTCAAATGGCATAGTCTCCTCATACTCACTTAAGAGGTTGTGGATTCGAGTTTCCCTATCTTTGGTAAAAAAAAGAAGAGTAAAGTATCGTTTTTGTCCCCAATGTTTGGGGTAAGTTTCAAACTTGTCCCTAACATTTAAATCGTCCTATTTAATTGAATACAAAATAATTGATATTATTGAATAACTATGTATCGTAAAAAAATAATATTATTGAAGGATAAAATTAAAATTTATTTCTATGTATCGTTTTTGTTCCCAACGTTTTCGTCCTATTTAAGTCCCTAACATTTCAAAATTGTCTCAATTTTGTCCCGCCGTCAATTCTGTTAACAAATCCCTATCGGCAGGACAACATTGAGTCAATTTTAAAACTTTAGGGATTTAAATAGGACGATTTAAACGTTAGGGATAACTTTGAGACTTACCCCAAACATTAGGGAGAAACAACGATACTTTACAAAAAAAAATTAATTTTAATATTCATTATCTAAAATTTGAAATAGTTTAATGCCTATACTTTTACATTTAATTAGAGAATGAGAGTGAGAGTTTGTTAATTTTGGAAAAAAAATTATTTTAATTGTAATATAAAATATAAATTATATATAGAGTGAAAATGATAGAGAGAAATAAAAAAATGAAGAGAGGTAGATGAGAGAATTTAGGAATGGAGTTTATTAATTTTGAAGAAAAATATTTTCTCTCAATTTTAATAAGAGAGTGTCATGTGACACGTTTGGTTATTAAATTAGATAGTAATATATGATATATAATATAGGTATATTTCTCAATATTTCAATTTTAATTTTAATGTAATTAAAGAATGTCATATTGTACATTTTGAATTTCAAAATTCATAATTAGTCATTGATAATGATATATGAAAGAGATAGAGTGGTTGAAGGAATGGGAGGGATAGAAAAAGAAAGAGGGAAGAGGGGAGAACTCTTTAATTTTGGAGGAAAAGATTCAATTATAATTAGGGAGTGATGATGAGCGGATATTTTATACGCTTTTTGGCATCATTTTCATATAGTTTTCACTATGTTTTGTTTAAGTTTTATTTTGTTTTCATAGGTTTTAGTGCAAAATTCATATCTTTGGATTCAACTTTGAGTTTGTGTGTTTTATAGTGATTTCAGGTATTTTCTGGCTGAAATTTAGGAGCTTTAGCAAAAGTCTGATTCAAAGACAGAGAAAGGACTGCAGATGCTGTCATGATCTGACCTCCATTCACTTGAAGAAGCTTTTTTGGAGCTACAGAAGTCCAAATGGTGCGCTATAAATGGCTATGGAAAGCTAACATCCAGAGCTTTTCAGAAATATATAATAGTCCATACTTTGCTTTGGAAATGAAGGCCCAAAACTGGCGTTCATCGCCAGCTACCAGCCCCATTCCTGGCGTCCAACGTCGAAAGGGGAGTAGCTTGCATCCAAACGCCCAAAAGGGAGTCCAAGGCTGGCGTTCAATGCCCAAGAAGGGTACTAGTTCGTGGATTTCACTCAAGCTCAGCCTAAACACTCACCAAGTGGGTCCCAAAAGTGGATTTTTGTACTACAAGACTAGTTTATCTTATTTTTTGTAATCCTTAGTTATTAGATTAGTATATATAGAACAAGGATCACCCTTGTTCAGGACTTTATGCCTTATTTTCGAATTACATTATCTCCTTGTACAGCATGAGTCACTAACCTCCTAAGGTTAAGGTTAGGAGCTCTGCTGATTCTTATGAATTAATAATATCACTATTTTACTGCAATCTATGCTTAATTCTATTCTAAGATGTATGTTACTATCTTCGTTCTTCATCGTAATGGATTGGGAGTGTAACTTGACCGTCATCTCAATTCCACATGGGCTCTTGCGAGTCCTTGACGGGATAGTATTGAACCACAAGCTTGATCATACATCTCTTAGACGGCTAATCCACGGCTTCGTTGGGTACTTCTCGAGACATCAATGCAGCCGAGGTGCGGGGCAATTAGGGCCTTTGTGGTATAGGCTATAACCAAAGGAGCAGCGTTCTTTGATCCGGAAGATCCGACCTTGTTTGTGGCATTTTAAGTAGGATCACCAAGGGAATGGACTGCTAGAGCTTCACCCCCATTCATATTGGATGCCCGGCATTTGATCTGAAGCAGAGGAGATTAATGACCGTTGACCCGGTGTTAATCATATACAGCCTGCCATGGAAAGAATCAATCAGAAGTTGGAGTAGATAGTGAGAAAAGTTGATCCAGAATGAAGAAGCATCTCCGAAGCCTCAACCGTTCTCATACCATTGATTTCACACTATCTAGTAACGTTTTATTTATTTATCTGTTTTATGCGTTTTCTCGTGACAACTATATTTTCTATCCACCTGACTAAGATCTGCAAGATAACCATTTATTTCTCAAACCAACAATCTCTGTGGGATCGACCCTCACTCACCTGAGGTATTACTTGGACGATCAGTATACTTGCTAGTCTATCTGTGCAAAACGTGCAGAGCCAGTTTCATGCACCATGTTTTTGGTGCCATTATCGGAGATTGTTCGGATTTGACAAACTAATGGATTATCTTGTTGCTTAGATTATGTACTTTTTATTTTTGTGTGTGTCTTTTATTTTCTCTTCAAAAATTTTTGAAAACCTTTTCTTTTCTTTATTAATCTTTGTCTTTTGTGTGAGTCTTTTGTTCTTGTTCTTGTTAAAAGTTTCGAACTTTCTTGGTGTCCTTTTCCAAAAATTTTCAAAAATAGTGTCTTTTTTTAGTTTAGTGTCAGTTCTTAAGTTTGGTGTCTTTTGTGTGTTCTTTGTTTTCCTTAAAATTTTCAAAATTACTCTTAGTGTTCTTTCTTGGTATTCAAGTTGTTCTTGTCTCTTTTCTTGTTTTGATCTTAAAAGTTTTAAGTTTGGTGTCTTTTGGTGTTTTTCTCAAAAATTTTCGAAAATTAGTGTCTTTTGATCTAAAAATTTTAATTTTGGTGTCTTTTGGTTGTTTTTCTCTTTCTTCATTAATTCAAAAAAATAAAAAATATCTTTTTTATCTATATTTAAAATTTTTGAAATTCTTGCTTTCTTTTCTTATCTTGATTTAAATTTTAAGTTTAGTATTTTTTTGTCAGTAAAGTTTGAACTTTAAATCTTAAATCTTATCTTTTTAATCAATTAGTTATCTTAGTCTTTAATTTTCTTCCTCTTTTTGAATTTAATTAATAAATAAAAATAGAAACAAAAATATTTTAATTCTAGTTTCCCTTTTTACTTCTTAATATCCAATCTCGCCTACTTTTCTTCACCATGAACACAAATGGGAATAAACAGTTCAGAAGAACTTTGGGATCCTACATGGCCCCCCACTCCTAACTTCTATGAGAGAAGTATCAGTATACCCCCCATTGGAGCAAGTAATTTTGAGCTAAATCCTCAGCTCATTACTCTGGTGCAGCAAAACTACCAGTACTCTGGACTTCCACAGGAAAAGCCTACTGAGTTATGAAGGGGATATCAATACATATGAAGGCATTAGCTTACATTAGGTTTTTATTAGTATTAGGAAGCTTCCATAGATAATTTAGGAGTAGGAGTAGGAGTAGTATAGAAATTCTCCCCTAGGGCATTTCCATTTCCATTGTTGCATTTTATAGCAAGCTTTGATTTTGGATTTTGCTCATCTTTTGTAAGTACTCTTAATCTCCTCTTTAATTACATCACTTTTGCTTTTATTTTTCTTATGGTTCAAGTTACTTTGTTTATATATTCAATTTTGGGTTTCTTGAAGTTTTGATTGATGAATTTTGTCTCTTATGGTTTATATTTTCTTGATTGCATGTTTATTGTTGATATTGTGAATAGTTTGGTTATAGTTTCCATTTTCCTTTGCAATTTCCTATGTTTTGCTTTTATGCCCACCAAGTGTTTGTAAAAATGCCACTTGGTAATTTTGAGTAGATTTTCACACCTTGGCTTGGGATCTGAGTTCTTAGGAGACTAGAGTCATGATGTCCAACATTTAGTGGCAATTTTTGGGTAGTTAGTTGACTCTTGTTTCTATTGACGCTAGCTTTTTACCAATAAATTTGGTAAGTTAGTTAGGACTTATGGATTAAGGTCAATTATGCTTGCTTGACTTACTCCTCGATGTTAGGTGTAGACGAAGTGAGATTGATTCATTATAGTTTCCATAGTTGTGGTTATGACGATGATAGGATTCCTTGGATCCTCATTCCCAAGTCAAGGTTCTTTTATACATATCTTTGCATTTTCACTAGTTTTGAGCTTATTCCCTTTTTATTTGCATTAATATCAATTTTGATAATCTCTTGGTTCCTTTATTTATTAAGTTCTTTTAATCTTTAGTTCTTTGATTGCAAAAACCCCTTTCCTCACAACCGAAAGCGTGACACTTCAATTGCATTCTTAGGGAGAATGACCCGAGGTTTCATTACTCTTGGTTTAATGTTTGAATTTGAAAACTAAACTTTGATTGTGAGGATTGTTTGTCGGTCTAGGCTATGCTTGCAATGAAGAGATTCTATTTTGTGAAATTCTAGATCAACAATAATTCTTCACACCAAGTTTTTGGCGCCGTTGCCGGGGACTACAATTGGTGCCATGTTTTTGGTTGTTGTAAATATGTCAATAGTGTAAATAGCTTACTTTTTGGTTATTTGGTTGTTTTTGCTAATAATTTGGTGTTTGTTTTTCTTGTTTATTAATGTCTTTTGTTTTTATTTTCTACTTTCTCTCTGAGCTATCACCCTTGTTGCTTGGAGCTTGGTTGTGAGTACTTTGTAGGATATGATGAATTCAAGTTGGGATTGCATCATGGAGTTGGAGAATCAATTTTGGAGGAACCATTTGCGTATGAGCAACACTCATGGCAATCACCTTTCCCATACTACAACAACACAAACTCTCCCTTATGTGAATATCAAACCCAAAGATATGAAAGATACCCGATACACAACCCTTAACCACCAAACCTTCAAGCACCACACCCTCCACCTCCATGGAATAGAAATGCTTATACACCTTGCCATCAACCATATGAACCATCACCTCCTTATACACCACATCAATACCCTCACCCACATGACACACCTTCCAACTATATAACCTTTTTCTCAACCATTGAACCTTCTTCACCTCAATATGAAGATCTCCAACCCTTGCCCTAAGAACAACAAGACCTTCAAGTATTCTTTCAAGAGCAAGAAGGTTTTTGAAAGAAGCAAGGAGAGTTCATGGCTACTATTGCCGAAGCGGTGATCCGCTTGGCCTTACTACACTCAAGCAATCAAGATATCCCCCTTGAAGAAGGTGGAGGATCAACTAAGGAATGTAGTGAGGAGGAGAACATAGCGTCTCAAAGAGAAGAAGAGGAGATAAGGCTTGAGTCACAAGAGGAGGAAGGTAGAACTAGTGAACTGGAAGGGGTAAATGGAGAATTGAGGGAGTTTGATCAAGAAGTGGATTGCATCATCAATGATTTTTTGTCCACCTTGGTCAATCCCCTCAATAATATTGAGGAACCTTCTACTCTTGAGTTTGAAAGAGATAACAAAGAGCTTGAAAAGGGTGGTGAGGAAGAGGTGGTTGATGAGCGGATAATTTATACGCTTTTTGGCATTGTTTTTAGGTAGTTTTTAGTATGACTTAGTTAGTTTTTACTATGTTTTTATTAGTTTTTATGAAAAATTCACATTTCTGGACTTTACTATGAGTTTGTATATTTTTTTGTGATTTCAAGTATTTTCTGGCTGGAATTGAGGGACCTGAGCAAAAATCTTATTCAGAGGCTGAAAAAGGATTGCAGATGCTGTTGGATTCTGACCTCCCTGCACTCAAAATGGATTTTCTGGAGCTATAGAAACCCAATTGGCGCGCTCCCAATTGTGTTGGAAAGTAGACATCCTGGGCTTTCCAGCAATATATAATAGTCCATACTTTGCCCGAGTTTTGGCAACACAAACTGGCGTTTAAACGCCAACATCCTGCCCTATTCTGAAGTTAAACGCGAGAAACAGGTTACAAACCAGAGTTAAACGACACAAACAGACTGCAACCTAGCGTTTAACTCCAAGAGAAGCCTCTACATGTGTAAAGCTCAATGCTCAGCCCAAGCACACACCAAGTGGGCCCCAGAAGTGGATTTCTGCACTATCTGCACTTAGTTACTTATTTTCTGTAACCCTAGCTACTAGTTTAGTATAAAAACAACTTTTAGAGACTTACTATATACCTCATGACATTTTTACACTTTACGTTGTATTTCTGATGGCATGAGTCTCTAAACCCCATGGTTGGGGGTGAGGAGCTCTGCTGTGTTTTGATGAATTAATGCAATTACTACTGTTTTTCATTCAATTACGCTTGTTTCTATTCTAAGATATTCACTCGCACTTCACCCTGATGAATGTGATGATCCGTGACACTCATCATCATTCTCATCTAGGAATGCGTGCCTGACAACCACCTCCGTTCTATCTGCACTAGCTTGAGTGTGTATCTCTTAGCCTCCTGGTTCATGATCAGAGTCTTCGTGGTATAGGCTAGAATTATTGGCGGCCATTCCTGAGAGTCAAAAAGTCTAAACCTTGTCTGTGGTATTCTGAGTAGGATCTGGGAAGGAATGACTGTGGCGAGCTTCAAACAAGCGAGTGTTGGGCGTAGTGACAGACGTAAAAGAATCAATGGATTCTATTCTAACATGAGTGAGAACCGACAGATGATTAGCCGTGCGGTGACAGCGCATTTGGACCATTTTCACTGAGAGGATGGATGGTAGCCATTGACAACGGTGATCCACCAACATATAGCTTGCCATGGAAGGAGACCTGCGTGCGTGAAGAAGAAGACAGTAGGAAAGCAGAAATTCAGAAGACAGAGCATCTCCAGAACCTCAACCTGTTCTCCATTACTGCATAACAAGTATTATTTATTTTATGTTATTTACTCTTCATAAATCCAACCATTTTTGTTATTAATTTCCTGACTAAGAATTACAAATTAACCATAGCTTGCTTCAAGCCGACAATCTCTGTGGGATCGACCCTTACTCACGTAAGGTATTACTTGGACGACCTAGTGCACTTGCTGGTTAGTGGTACGAGTTGTGAAAAGTGTGATTTACAATTCGTGCACCAAGTTTTTGGTGCCGTTGCTGGGGATTGTTCGAGTTTGGACAACTGACGGTTTATTTTGTTTCTTAGATTAGGAAAAATTTATCTTTTTTGTTTAGAGTCACTAAAATTGTATCTTCTATTATTGTTTTTGGTTGAAACTTTTTTTTAGAATCCTTATTTTCTTTTTCAATTTTTTTCGAGAATTTTTAAACTAATAATTGATTTTTCTGTTTGAGTTTAGTTTCATATTTTAAGTTTGGTGTCAATTATATGATTTTATTTTTCTTTCAATTTTTTTCAAATTATTAGTGCTCAGAATATAAAATTTTTTAAGTTAGGTGTCCTTTGTGTTTCTGTTTTCTTAAAAAATTTTCAAAAGTTGTTCTTAGCGTTCATCGTGATATTCAAAGTTTTTCTATTTGTTTCCTTTGTTTTGATCTAAAAATTTATGTTTGGTGTCATTTTTACTGTTTTTCTCTTTCTTCATTAAATTCAAAAATATCTTTTCTCTTTATTTTAATTAATTTTCAAATTTTTCCTTAAAAAATTCAGATTTTTATTTTAAAACTTTTTTATTCTATCTTGTCTTAGTTTTGAAATTTCAAAATTCAAAATCTTTTTCAAAAATCATATCCAAAGTTTTTAAAATCTTCTTAATTAAGTAATTATTTTAGCTTTCAATTTTATTTCTCTCTTAGTTTTTAAAATTTATATTTTAATTTCTAATTATTTTATTTTATCTTATTATTTTTATTTTATTTTTAATTATTCGGTTTGTTTCTACTTAAATAAAATAAAAACCAAAAATATATTTTATTTGCAATTCATATCAATTTCCTTTTATCCATCATGGACCTAAATGAAAATGAACAGTCCAGAAGGACTTTGGGGTCATATGCTAACCCCATTACTGTTGCATATGGGAGTAGCATCTGTATACCGCCCATCAAAGCAAGCAGTTTTGAGCTAAATCCTCAGCTCATTGTCATGGTGCAGCAAAATTGCCAGTATTCCGGTCTTCCACAGGAAGAACCTACTGAGTTTCTGGCACAGTTCTTGCAAATTGCTGACACAGTGCGTGACAAGGAGGTAGATCAGGATGTATACAGGTTGTTACTGTTTCCATTTGCTGTAAAGGATCAAGCTAAGAGGTGGTTAAATAACCAACCTACAGCAAGCATAAGAACATGAAAACAGTTATCAGACAAATTTCTGAATCAATATTTCCCTCCAAAAAGGATGACACAGCTAAGGCTGGACATCCAAGGCTTTAAACAAGAGGATGATGAATCCCTTTATAATGCCTGGGAGAAGTACAGAGGGATGCTAAGGAAATGCCCCTATGAAATGTTTTCAGAGTGGGTGCAGTTAGACATCTTCTGCTACGGGCTTACAGCAAAAGCTCAGGTATCTCTAGACCACTCAACTGGTGGATCTATACACATGAGAAAAACCATTGAAGAGGCTCAAGAGCTTATTAATATAGTTGCCAGAAATCAGCATCTGTACATAGGTGATGAGTCCTCCATGAAAGAAGAAGCTAAGGCAGTATCAACTGACTTTAGTCCTCAGGAACAAGTTGCTGAACTCAATCAGCAACTATCTTCTATAACAAGGCAGTTAGCAGAATTTAAGGAGATGCTACAAGAAACCAAAATTGCTAACAAGGATATAGAATCACAATTGAATCAGACAAAACAGCAGTTATCAAAACAGATAACAGAGAAGTGCCAAGCAGTTCAACTAAGAAGTGGAAAAACATTAAATATCTCAACTCAAAGCAGCAGAAAGCCAAGAAAGGAATAGCTGACAGAGGATGAGCAACCTGCTACCCAAAATCCCTCTGAGGACAGTAAGAGCCCAGAGAAGAATAAGTCTGGCGATCAAATGCTAGAAATGGGTGAAAAACTGGCGTTAAACTCCCAATCCATGTCCAGTTCTGGCATTCAAACGCTAGAAAAAGGTAGGAATTTGGCGTTAAACGCCCAATCCATGTCCAGTTCTGGCGTTCAAACGCCAGTGAGGGATCAGACACCTGCAAGTGCTGATAATAACTCCCTCAAGAAGGCTTCTCAACCTGCCTTTGTAGGAAATAAACCTGCAGCAACTAAGGTTGAAGAATATAAAGCCAAAATGCCTTATCCTCAGAGACTCCGCCAAGCGGAACAGGATAAACAATTTGCCCGCTTTGCAGACTACCTCAGGACTCTTGAAATAAAGATTCCGTTTGCAGAGGCACTTGAGCAAATACCCTCTTATTCTAAGTTCATGAAAGAAATCTTAAGTCATAAGAAGGATTGGAGAGAAACAGAAAAAGTTTTTCTCACTGAAGAATGCAGTGCAGTCATCCTAACAAGCTTACCAGAAAAGCTTAAGGATCCCGGAAGCTTTATGATACCATGCACATTAGAGGGTACTTGTACCAAGACAGCTTTAGGTGACCTTAGGGCAAGTATCAATCTAATCCCTGCATCCACTATCAGAAAGCTTGGCTTGACTGAAGAGGTCAAACCAACCCGAATATGTCTTCAACTTGCTGATGGCTCCATTAAATATCCATCAGGTATAATTGAGGACATCATAGTGCTGGAAATGGAGGAGCACAAGAGTGCAACTCTCATTCTAGGAAGACCTTTCCTAGCAATTGGACGAACCTTCATTGATGTCCAAAAAGGGGAAGTGACCTTGAGAGTCAATGAGGATGAGTTCAGGCTGAATGCTGTTGAGGCAATGAAGCATCCAGACACATCAAAAGACTGCATGCGTGTTGATATTATTGACTCCCTGGTAGAGGAGATCAACATGGCTGAGAGTCTCGAATCAGAGCTAGAAGACATCTTTAAAGATGTTCAGCCTGATCTGGAGGAATCAGAGGAAATAAAAGAGCATCTAAAAATTCCTCAAGAAGAGGAGAAACCTCCTAAACCCGAGCTCAAACCACTACCACAATCCCTGAAATATGCATTTATGGGAGAATGTGACGCTTTTTCGGTGATCATAAGCTCTGCTTTAAATCCACAGGAAGAGAAAGCACTACTTCAAGTGCTAAGGACACACAAGGCAGCTCTTGGGTGGTCCATAAGTGATCTTAAAGGCATCAGCCCAGCAAGATGTATGCACAAGATCCTATTAGAGGACGACGCTAAACCAGTGGTTCAACCACATAGGCAGCTAAATCCAGCCATGAAGGAAGTGGTGCAGAAAGAGGTCACCAAGTTATTGGAGGCTGGGATTATTTATCCTATTTCTGATAGCCCCTGGATGAGCCCTGTCCAAGTTGTCCCCAAGAAGGGAGGCATGATAGTGGTTCATAATGAAAAGAATGAATTGGTTTCTACAAGAACAATTACAGGGTGGCGTATGTGTATTGATTACAGAAGGCTCAATACAGCCACCAGGAAGGATCACTTTCCTTTACTATTCATAGACC
The DNA here is from genome assembly GCF_000816755.2 of Arachis ipaensis. Taxonomy (NCBI): domain Eukaryota; kingdom Viridiplantae; phylum Streptophyta; class Magnoliopsida; order Fabales; family Fabaceae; genus Arachis; species Arachis ipaensis. The sequence goes on along the minus strand of NC_029793.2, from coordinate 42,437,805 downwards.
AGATGCTAGAGAGACTAGCAGGTCATGAATACTATTGCTTTTTGGATGGCTATCCAGGTTACAACCAAATTGCAGTAGATCCTCAGGACCAAGAGAAAACAGCATTCACATGTCTTTCTGGTGTGTTTGCCTACAGAAGGATGCCTTTTGGTCTATGCAATGCACCTGCAACCTTTCAGAGGTGCATGCTCTCTATCTTCTCTGATATGGTAGAGAAATTTCTGGAAGTCTTCATGGATGACTTTTCAGTATTTGGAGACTCATTCAGCTCCTGCCTTGACCATTTAGTACTTGTTCTGAAAAGATACCAAGAGACCAACCTAGTTTTAAACTAGGAAAAATGTCACTTTATGGTGACTGAAGGAATTGTCCTTGGGCATAAAATTTCAAACAAGGGAATAGAGGTTGATCAAGCTAAAGTGGAAGTAATTGAAAAATTACCACCACCTGCCAATATTAAGGCAATCAGAAGCTTTCTAGGGCATGCAGGATTCTATAGGAGGTTTATAAAGGATTTTTCAAAAATTGCAAAACCTCTGAGCAATCTGCTAGCTGCTGACACGCCATTTGTGTTTGACACAGATTGTCAGCAGGCGTTTGAAACTCTGAAAGCTAAGCTGGTTACAGCACCAGTTATTTTTGCACCAGACTGGACATTACCATTCGAACTAATGTGTGATGCCAGTGACCATGCCATTGGTGCAGTATTGGGACAGAGGCATAACAAGCTTCTGCATGTTATTTATTATGCTAGCCGTGTTTTAAATGATGCCCAGAAAAATTACACAACCACAGAAAAAGAGCTGCTTGCAGTGGTTTATGCCATTGACAAGTTTAGATCATACTTACTTGGATCAAAAGTGATTGTGTACACTGACCATGCTGCTCTCATAAGATGGGTGTTGCTTCTGCAAGAGTTTGATATACAAATAAGAGACAGAAAAGGGACAGAGAACCAATTGGCTGATCATCTGTCCTGGATAGAACCAGTAGAAGGGGCGTCCTCCCCCTCTATTGAGATCTCTAAAACCTTTCCGGATAAGCAATTATTTGCCATTCAGGAAACACCATGGTTTGCAGACATTGCAAACTATAAAGCTATAAGATTCATACCCAAAGAGTACAGCAGGCAACAAATAAAGAAATTAATTTCTGATGCAAAGTACTACCTATGGGATGAACCATATCTCTTTAAGAGATGTGCAGATGGAATAATCCGTAGATGTGTGCCCAAAGAAGAGGCACAAAAAATCTTATGGCATTGCCATGGGTCACAATATAGAGGTCATTTCGGAGGTGAGCGAACAGCCACCAAGGTCCTCCAATGTGGCTTCTACTGGCCTACTCTCTATAGAGACTCCCGAGAGTTTGTACGTAATTGTGACAGTTGCCAGAGAGCTGGTAATCTGCCTCATGGTTACGCCATGCCTCAACAAGAGATCTTGGAGATTGAGTTGTTTGATGTATGGGGTATTGACTTCATGAGGCCTTTCCCACCATCATACTCAAACACATATATTCTGGTGGCAGTAGACTATGCATCTAAATGGGTAGAGGCAATTGCAACATCCACTAATGATACTAAGACAGTGCTGAAGTTCCTCCAGAAATATATCTTCAGCAGGTTTGGTGTCCCTAGAGCACTAATCAGTGATGGGGGCACTCTTTTCTGCAATAAACAACTTTACTCTGCTATGGTCCGATATGGAATTAGCCACAAAGTAGCAACTCCATATCATCCACAGACAAATGGGCAAGCTGAAGTCTCTAATAGAGAACTAAAAAGAATCCTGGAACGGACTGTAATTACCCGTAGAAAGGATTGGGCAAAGAGCTTGGATGATGCTTTGTGGGCATACAGAACAGCATTCAAGACTCCTATAGGAACCTCTCCATACCAGCTTGTGTATGGCAAGGCCTGTCATCTGCCCGTGGAACTGGAACATAAGGCCTAATGGGCAAAAAGATTCATAAACCTGGATGCTAAGTTAGCTGGAGAGAAAAGATTACTCCAATTAAATGAGCTAGAGGAATTCAGACTCAATGCTTTCGAAAATGCAAAAATTTACAAGGAGAAAGCAAAAAGGTGTCATGATAAAAAACTATCATCCAGAGTCTTTGAACCTGGACAAAAGGTTCTGCTGTTTAACTCTAGGCTCAGATTATTCCCCGGGAAACTGAAATCTCGGTAGAGGGGACCATATGTGATTACAAGTATGTCACCATATGGCTATGTGGAGCTTCAAGACATTGATTCTAATAAGAAGTTCATTGTTAATGGACAGAGAGTCAAGCCTTATCTTGAAGGCAATGTTGAGCAAGAATGCTCAAAGCTGAGACTAGATTAAAAGCTCAGTAAGGTCCCGCTAAAGACAATAAAGAAGCGCTTATTGGGAGGCAACCCAATTTTTACTTATCTATGTTAATTTTTTGTTTTCCATTTTTATTTTATATTTTCTTTAGGATGATGATAATGTGGAGTCCCAAAAATCAAAGCAAAATCAAAAACAGCATTAAAAATAGCTCACCTTGGAGGAAGAGCTTACTGGCGTTTAAACGCCAGTAAGAAGCATCAGACTGGCATTTAACGCCAGAAATAAGCTACAGTCTGGCGTTTAACGCCAGAAACAAGCAACTTGGCATTAAACACCAATAAAGGGAGAAAAGCTGGCGCTAAACGCCAGAAACAAGTAGCAACCTGGCGTTTAACGCCATTATTGCACTCTATGGGCGTTTTGCATGCCTAAATAGAGCAGGGATGATAAGACCTTGACCCCTCAGGATCTGTGGACCCCACAGGATCCACACCTACCCCACCTCTCTCTCTCTCTCTCTCTCCCACTCCCCCTACCCCTATATAAACCCCTCACCACTCCTTCATTTTCACACATTACAACCACTACTTCTACCCCTTGGCCGAATCACATATCTCCCTCCATCTCCTCTATTTTCTTCTTCTTCTACTACTTTCTTTCTTCTTTTTCTCGAGGACGAGCAAACCTTTTAAGTTTGGTGTGGTAAAAGCATTGCTTTTTGTTTTTCCATAACCATTAATGGCACCAAAGGCCGAAGAAACCTCTAGAAAGTGGAAAGGAAAGACAATTGCTTCCACATTCGAGTCATGGGAGATGGAAAGATTCTTCTCACAAACCCATCACTAAGAAAAGGATGGAGCAAACAAGAGAGTCCACTCATGGACCTCAACAAGAGCATGAGAAAATTCCTCATCATGAAATCCCTGAGATGCCACAAGGGATGCACTTTCCTCCACATAACTATTGGGAGGAGAATTGAGTTCCAACATGGGACAACTAAGGGTGGATGAAGAACGAAACTCTCGCGCGATCTAGAATTTTCTAAAAATAAATTCCCGTTGTAAGTATAGCTTCTAGACCGACAAGAATTCCTTCCTTACAAAAGTTTTGTTTGTCACTTAAGCAAATCCAATAAAATTGATAACCGAGTATTTAAACATCGGGTCGTCTTCTCAAGAAATTGCAGGGAGGTATGATTTATTATTAGCTATGGAAAAGGTATAATTTTGGGTTTTAAAAGGTTTGAACAAGGAAAATAAATTGCTGGAATTAATAAATTAATAACTAATAAAACTCTTGGCAAGGTACAAAAATTTGGGAGTCCTATCCTAGTTATCCTTATCGATGGTGATGAGAATTGAGTTTTAATCCCACTTAGTTAACCTTTACTAAAGCAAGGGAAAGTCAAGTGGACTAATTAGTTAGATCGTCAAGTCCTAGCCAACTTCTAAGGAAAGACTAGAGTTAGTGGAAGTCAATTCAATTAGCAAAAATAACAATTATCAATCACGATGAGTTTGATAACTCAAGAGTTACCAATTAATAACCAAAGTCAAAAGGGAAAAATCTAAATTATTTATATAAATAAAGGAAAGCAATCATAATTCTGAAAATACCTCAAATTATATTAAATAGAATATTCAAATCTAACATGGAAAAATTCATAAATTAAATTAGAAAAACAAATAAAAGGAATATTGAACCTGGAACTCAGAAGAAATTGTAAGTTGAAATAATAAAGAATCCTAAATCCTTTAAGAGGAATCCTAATCCTAAATCTTAAGAGAGAGGAGAGAGCCTCTCTCTCTAAAAACTATATCTAAATCCTAAAAATTGTGTATATTAAAGCTTAATTTCTGAATGAATGGATTCTCCCACTTTATAGCCTCTAATCTGTGCTTTCTGGGTCGAAAACTGGGTCAGAAACAGCCCAGAAATCACTGGTTGCGAAATCTGCCACGCTGGTTTTTCGTCACTGCGATGTGTCTGCGTGGATCATGCGTTCGCGTCACTTATCGTCAGAGCAATTATAGTATATTATATATCAAATCGAAGCCCTGGACGTAAGCTTTCTAAAGCAACTAGAACCGCATCATTTAGACCTCTGTAGCTCAAGTTATGACCATTTTAGTGCGAAGAGGTCAGGCTGGACAGCTTTGCAGTTCCTTCAATTTCTCGTATTCCTTCCACTTTTGCATGCTTCCTTTCCATCCTCTGAGCCATTCCTACCATATAAACTCTGAAATCACTTAACACACATATCAAGGTATCGAATGGTGATAAGAGAAAATTAATTTTTGGTAATTTAAAGCCTTGGGAAGCAAGTTTTCAATCATAGCACAAAATCAGGAAGGAAAATGTAACTCATGCAACTTGTATGAATAAGTGGGTAAAGAGTTGATAAAAACCACTCAATTGAGAACAAGATAAACCATAAAATAGTGGTTTATCAACCTCCCCACACTTAAACATTAGCATGTCCTCATGCTAAGCTCAAGAGAAGCTATAACGGAGTGAAGAAGAATGGTAAAATGTATGAAATGCAATCCTATCTATATGAATACAACTAAATGTAAAATGCTTCTACCTACTTGGTTAAAAATAAATAAGTTCTTCAGGACAAACATAAATCAAATTCCACTAATTCAAATTATACAATAAAAGATAAGTAAACTTGTAAGAAGATAGCTCATGAAAGCAGGGAACATAGAATCAAGCTATGAACCCTCACTGGTAGTGTATATCACTCTAATCTCTCAAGTGTCTAGGGTTAATTCACTCTATTCTTCTCTAGTTATGCTTTCTAAACTTTGTTCTTCATATAACCAATCAACAAAAATTTAATGTACCAATGCAAACATCATGAGGTCTTTCCAGGGTTGTAATAGGGCTATGGTAAGGGTGAGGATATGTGTATGGCCAAGTGAGCTATAATATGAATCTAATTAACCTAAGCTCTCACCTATACACACATTCTATATACTTTTAAATTCATGTCTAGCTACCCAAAATTCCCACTTTTGCATATAATACTCATGTATCAACTTTTCTTTAATTTTATCACATATGCATTGATTTTTCATTAACTTAACATTGGGGTAATTTTGTCCCCTTATTTATTTACTTATTTATTGAATATATTTTTTTTTTTGGATTTTCTTCTCTCTTTTTTTTTGAACATGAAAATAAACATAGCTTATCAATGCACATGGATTTTTAATTTTTATAGTTTCACATGAGTAGGCACCCAAATTACCATTATTTTATCATGACACATTCCCTTATTAACCCTTGTTCCCACAATTCTCCCATACTTAATTAACACACATTGATTTATATCTTAAGCTAACCAAAGATTCAATTGGGATATTTATTTGTTTTTCCGCTTAAGGCTAGTAATGTGGTAAAATATAGAACAAATGGGATTAAAAGGCTCAAAGTGGCTGATAAAGGTAATTGAAAGGGTAGGCTTATTTGGGATAAGTGAGGTAATAATCAAATAATGGCCTCAATCATATGCAAGCATGTAAATACACTAAATAATGGACATATAGAATGGAACAAAATAAAGATTACAATCATAGAGAAGTGAACACACAAGAATAAAAATTTATGGTTAAATAATGTAACCATATAAATAAGCTCAAAATCTCACAGGTTGTGTGTTCTTAGCTTTTTAAACTATGTTCCAAATACAACTTCAAACAAGTTTAACACAAGTTTTGATTTAAATTAGTGAATTTTTTTTTCAAAAATAATAGGGTCTTAAAAAGAAACTTGTTACTTTAACCAAGCAGTGGTAAATATATGCACAAAATCAAGAAAACATGCAATCAAATATGCAAATGCAACAATGAACAAACAAAGAAAATAAAATATTAGTGTTGAGAAGAAAATAACTAACCCATGGAGATCGATATCGACCTCCCCACACTTAAAGATTGCACCGTCCTCGGTGCATGCTAAGATGTACAAGTGGACGGGTGGCTCCGCAGCTAGTGCTCTTTTTGTTCTTTTCCTTGCCTATGATTTGGGAGTAGCTTTCTCTTTCTCCTTCTTTGTGGCCATCATGAAAAGGGAAGAGGTAAGTACATGTAAAGCTAAGGGTTCGAGCAAGGGTGAAGATAGTACAAGTGATAATCAATACACGGTAAAGAAGGATGTCGTTAACACATGGTCACGACTACATGTGAAAAGTTCATCAATGGAAATATAACAAGTGCATGTGATGGCAATTAAATGAAAGATGTTTATTGGCATGCTGGCAAAGGCATGAGTAGCATAGATCAAGCATTAAATGCATATTTAGATTATCAACTCTTTCAAACTAACAATCTGTTTGTATTGACAATTATATTTAATCAATAAAATATAAAAGGGGTTTTGTGAAAAACAGGCATTAAAGTCGTAGAATAGAATAATTTTTTTTTAAAATAATGCACAATGCCATACGAGCTTTTTCACAAACACATAGCATGCATGGTAAATATGTTGTGAAAAATATAAGATAGAACATGCAAGCAACCCTTTAAGGAAGTAATATTAATTGTCAAACAATATAAAAATCCACAAGTGGAATATAGAAATAAATAATGACCCAAATAAATTTCCAACACCAATTAAAGGAATAAAAAGAAGGAAAGAGAAAATATGCATAATGAAAGTAATAAGAAAACATGAATAAAAGAAAAGGAATAATAATGAAGAAGTAGAGAGGGGAGAAGAAAAGAACCTTGATAATGGATGTAAAAAGAAAAGAAAAAGGGAAATATAAAAAGTGAGAAAGAATAGAGGAGGAAGAAGAGGGAAGAAAGAAATAATAATAAGGGAAAACAAAAATAAGGATTTGGGGAAGAAAAGATAAGATATTTTGGCTGATTTGGATATTCTATGCGCCGCATGCGACGCGGACGCGTGAGTGATGCGGTCGCGTGGTGTGCCATAAGTTCAGGTGACGCGGACGCTTGGGTCACGCGATCGCGTGGCCTGATTTGTGCGATTGGCGCGAGTGCAGCCTCGCGTTTGCGCAACTCTCTGTTTCAAACTCATTTTGCCAAAAATTTGGTGACGCGTTCGCGTGGGTGACACGATCGCGTGAATGGTGATGTTTTGAAAATGACGCGGCCGCCTGGGGAACGCGTTCGCGTGGGAGGGCTTGGGCTTCCAGCACGAGTCCAGCCCCATTCTAGCCCAGCATACTGCCATACACCCGTTTACATCGATTTTACAGGGCCACGCGTTCGCGTGGGTGACGCGGACGCGTGGGAGGCATTTTTCCCACATGACGCGGACGCGTTAGCGACGCTGTCGCGTGACTCTCTGTAAAATATCTTTTCTTCCTTGAGGCACATATGACGCGGACGCGTCGTCGACGCTGTCGCGTCGCGTGCGAAATATGTTATATATATATATATATTAATGCAATACGCAGAATGCAATGCTAATATGAATGTTATGCATGATTCCAGGTCCAATCAAAACTCAAAAACAAACAAAACAGACTAGAATTAAAAAATTAAAACTGAAAAAGGAACGATCATACCATGGTGGGTTGTCTCCCACCTAGCACTTTTAGTTAAAGTCCTTAAGTTGGACATTTGGTGAGCTCCCTGTTATGGTGGCTTGTGCTTGAATTCATCCAAAAATCTCCACCAATGTTTGGAATTCCAGTAGCCTCCGGGATCCCAAACTAGGCACAGAAAGTCTTCAAGCAAGTTGAAGCAAGTGACAGGGCCCCAAGAATGTTGATTTCTAGACTGAATTCCGGGGTCCCAGACTTTGCTTTTACACCCATCTTCTTGTTGATCATCATGATACCATCCGGGTAGCAAGCAATTGAAATTCTCACTGAGACATCCAAATAGCTTCCTAGACCCATTCAATTGAGCTTTACACCAACCTTTGCATTTAAACTTTGAGCTTTCCACCATATTGAATCTTGCATGATGACTCCTACCACTAACCATCTTCCTCTTACGCTTAATGCCACAAAGAGCTCTAAGCTGACCATCTGTTTCAAGTAAAGCATATTCAAGTGAGCTAATTAAGCTTAGAGATGAAAGATTTACCCACTTAAATGAAGGAATAGATGGTGATGGCTTTAGGGAAGAGGTCTCCAACAGCATTGGCAAGGTGATTTCCAGCTCCATTCCCTTGAGTTCTTCCTTGACAACTTCCACCTCCTTGCGAGCTTCTTCAATTTCAACCTCTTCCTCTTGGTACCTTTCTTCCAATTCAATCACTTCTTCATTGCTTACCAAGGGCATGGGAGGTTGTGCTTCTTCTTCCTTAATCTCCATGTCTAATCAATGGGAGAGGGTTCAATTGTAGATAAAAATTCATCAATGATTGAATCTATCTCTTGATCATCCCCTTCAAAGTCTTCAACCATGATATGCCTTGGAGGTTGTACACCCTCCTCAACATCAAATTCAAACTCCTTAGAAGGGGGCTCTATGACTGGGCTTTCCCATGGAAGTTCCACATCTCCTAAGTCTTCGACCACTTCTTCCTCTTCAATGATTACGGCTTCCTCCAATTGTTCCAATAGAAATTCATGCTGCTCACTGTCCACCGGAGTTTCTAGCTTCTCCTTCATGCTGCGTTCTTCAGTAGATTCTCCACATGAAGCCGTGGGAGTTCCTTGAGTGTCCAAACATTGGGAAGCTAATTAATTCATTAACTCACCTAAGGCGACCGCGAAATTTAGCACACTCTTATTCATCTCTTCTTGCCCTTGAAGAATAGCACTAAGGGCGTTGTTATCCAATGGAGGTTGGGGTGGATAGGAGGGTTCATTATTTTGGAGAAAGGGTTCATAATAGGAAGGTTGTTATTCTTGATAAGGATATGGAGATGGTGAATATTGAGGTGGTAGTTCTGGGTGTGGTTCATATGGTGGTTGGTGTGGTGGATAAGGATTAGGGTCATATGGAGGTGAATGGTTGTAGGTGGCTTGTGAGTATGGTGGTCCAGAGTTGTGTTGAGGAGATGGTTCATAAGCATATGGTGGGACTTGTTGGTAACTACAAAGGGGTCCACCATAGTCATCATTTTGGTATGCATCACAGAATGGTTGTTGGTTATAGTGCATTGGAGGGGGTTGTTGCCAAGAGGGTTGATCAAATCCTTGTGGCTCCTCCCATCTTTGATTCTTCCAATCTTGATGCATATTTTCATTATAGTTTCCATTCCTTACAACAACATTGGAACTAAACTTAAAGCGATAGGGGTGAGAACTCATAATAGCAAATAAAAATTAAAAACGAAAATAAAAAGAAATTTAAATTAAAAGGTTATTGAAATTTAAATTTTGAATTTGAAAATTAAATTTTGAATTTTAAATTTTGAAATTTGAATTTTGAAATTTGAATTTTGAAATTTGAATTTTCAAATTTAAATTTTGAATTTTAAAACTTGAAATTTGAAAAAAATTTGAAATTTGAAATTTGAAAATTGAAATTTGAAATTTGAATTTGAAATAAGATAAGATAAGATTTTTGAAAAAGATATGATTTTTTTTTGAAAAAAATTTGAATTTTGAAATTTAAAACTAAGATAAGATATGATAAAAATTTTAAAATAGAAATATGAAATTTTTTTATGCAAATTTCGAAAATTCAATTAAAATAAATAGAAAAGATATTTTTGAACTAAATGAGGAAAGAGAAAAATAATAAAATGACACCAAACTTAGAATTTTTAGATCAAAACGAAGAGAACAACTAAGAACAACTTGAAGGTCAAGATGAACACAAAGAACAAATTTTTGAAAAATTTTTAATAACTAAATAAAAACCAATAACCTCTTAATTTATGAAAAAGCAAAAATAAAAACAAAAATAAAAACAAATAAACAAGCAAAAAGCAAATATTTATAATAACTAATAATAAGGCACACATTTGCAATTCCCCGGCAACGGCATCATTTTGAAGAATGAAACTCTCGCGCGATCTAGAATTTTCTAAAAATAAATTTCTATTGTAACTTGTAAGTATAGCTTCTAGACCGACAAGAATTCCATCCTTACAAAAATTTTGTTTGTCACTTAAGCAAACCCAATAAAATTGATAATCGAGTATTTAAACATCGGGTCATCTTCTCAAGGAATTGCAGGGAGGTATGATTTATTATTAGCTATGGAAAAGGTATAATTTTGGGTTTTAAAAGGTTTGAACAAGGAAAGTAAATTCCAAGAATTAATAAATTAATAACTAATAAAACTCTTGGCAAGGTACGAAAATTTGGGAGTCCTATCCTAGTTATCCTTATCGATGGTGATGAGAATTGAGTTTTAATCCCACTTAGTTAACCTTTACTAAAGCAAGGGAAAGTCAAGTGGACTAATTAGTTAGATCCTCAAGTCCTAGACAACTCCTAAGGAAAGACTAGAGTTAGTGGAATTCAATTCAATTAGCAAAAATAACAATTATCAATCACGATGAGTTTGATAACTCAAGAGTTACCAATTAATCAACCAAAGCCAAAAGGAAAAAATCTAAATTATTTATATAAATAAAGGAAAGCAATCATAATTCTGAAAATATCTCAAATTATATTAAATAGAATATTCAAATCTAACATGGAAAAATTCATAAATTAAATTAGAAAAATAAATAAAAGGAACATTGAACCTGGAACTCAGAAGAAATTGTAAGTTGAAATAATAAAGAATCCTAAATCCTTTAAGAGGAATCCTAATCCTAAATCCTAAGAGAGAGGAGAGAGCCTCTCTCTCTAAAAACTACATATAAATCCTAAAATTGTGTATATTAAGACTTGATTTCTGAATGAATGGATTCCTCCACTTTATAGCCTCGAAAACTAGGTCAGAAACAGCCCAGAAATCGCTGGTTGCGAAATCTGCCACGCTGGTTTTTCGTCACTGCGACGCGTCCGTGTGGATCACGCGTTTGCGTCACTTATCGTTAGGGAAACTATAGTATATTATATATCAAATCGAAGCCCCGGACGTTAGCTTTCCACCGCAACTAGAACCGCATCATTTGGACCTCTGTAGCTCAAGTTATGACCGTTTTAGTGCGAAGAGGTCAGGCTGGACAGCTTTGCAGTTCCTTCAATTTCTCGTATTCCTTCCACTTTTTCATGCGTCCTTTCCATTCTCTGAGCCATTCCTGCCCTATAAACTCTGAAAACATTTAACACACATATCAAGCTATGAATGTCCTATGAATCCATCACCTTTCTTAAATGAAAAATGCTTTAATTACAAAAGAACAAGAAGTACATGAATTTCGAATTCATCCTTGAGATTAGTTTAATTATTTTGATGTGGTGACAATACTTTCTGCTTTCTGAATGAATGCTTGAACAGTGCATATGTCTTTTAAATTTGTTGTTTATGAATGTTAAAATTGTTGGCTCTTGAAAAAATAACGAAAAAGGAGAAATGTTATTAATAATCTGAAAAATCATAAAATTGATTCTTGAAGCAAGAAAAAGCAGTGAAGAACAAAGCTTGCAAAAAAAATAAAAATAAAAATAAAAAAATAAAAAAATAAAAAAATAAAAGAAAGAAAAAGGAAAAGCAAGCAGAAAAAGCCAATAGCTCTTTAAACCAAAAGGCAAGAGCAAAAAGCCAGTAACCCTTTAAACCAAAAGGCAAGGGTAATAAAAAGGATCCAAGGCTTTGAGCATTAATGGATACGAGGGCCCAAAGGAATAAAATCCCGGCCTAAGCGACTAAACCAAGCTGTCAAGTGAAAATCTTGAGACTGAGCGGTTAAAGTCGTGATCCAAAGCAAAAAGAGTGTGCTTAAGAACCCTGGATACCTCTAATTGGGGACTCTAGCAAAGCTGAGTCACAATCTGAAAAGGTTCACCCAGTTATGTGTCTGTGGCATTTATGTATCCGGTGGTAATACTGGAAAACAAAGTGCTTAGGGCCACGGCCAAGACTCATAAAGTAGATGTGTTCAAGAATCAACATACTGAACTAGGAGAATCAATAACACTATCTGGATTTTGAGTTACTATAGATGCCAACCATTCTGAACTTCAAAAGATAAAGTGAGATGCCAAAACTGTTCAGAGGCAAAAAGCTACTAGTCCCGCTCATCTAATTGGAGCTAAGTTTCATTGATATTTTGGAATTTATAGTATATTCTTTTCTTTTTATCCTATTTGATTTTCAGTTGCTTGGGGACAAGCAACAATTTAAGTTTGGTATTGTGATGAGCGGATAATTTATACGCTTTTTGGCATTGTTTTTAGGTAGTTTTTAGTATGACTTAGTTAGTTTTTACTATGTTTTTATTAGTTTTTATGAAAAATTCACATTTCTGGACTTTACTATGAGTTTGTGTATTTTCTATGATTTCAGGTATTTTCTAGCTGGAATTGAGGGACCTGAGCAAAAATCTGATTCAGAGGCTGAAAAAGGACTGCAGATGCTGTTGGATTCTGACCTCCCTACACTCAAAATGGATTTTCCAAAGCTAAAGAAACCCAATTGGCACGCTCTCAATTGCGTTGGAACGTAGACATCCAGGGCTTTCCAGTAATATATAATAGTTCATACTTTGTTTGAGTTTTGACGACGCAAACTAGCGTTCAAACGCCAACTTCCTGCCCTATTCTGAAGTTAAACACCAGAAACAGGTTACAAACTAGAGTTAAACGCCACAAACAGGCTGCAACCTGGCGTTTAACTCCAAGAGAAGCCTCTACATGTGTAAAGCTCAATGCTCAGCCCAAGCACACACCAAGTGGGTCCCGGAAGTGGATTTCTGCACTATCTGCACTTAGTTACTTATTTTCTGTAACCCTAGCTACTAGGTTAGTATAAAAACAACTTTTAGAGACTTACTATGTACCTCATGACATTTTTACACTTTACATTGTATTTCTGAAGGCATGAGTCTCTAAACCCCATCGTTGGGGGTGAGGAGCTCTGCTGTGTTTCGATGAATTAATGCAATTACTACTGTTTTTCATTCAATCACGCTTGTTTCTATTCTAAGATATTCACTCGCACTTCACCCTGATGAATGTGATGATCCATGACACTCATCATCATTCTCACCTAGGAACGCGTGCCTGACAATCACCTCCGTTCTATCTGCACTAGCTTGAGTGTGTATCTCTTAGCCTCCTGGTTCATGATCAGAGTCTTCGTGGTATAGGCTAGAATTATTGGCGGCCATTCCTGAGATCCGAAAAGTCTAAACCTTGTCTGTGGTATTCCGAGTAGGATCTAGGAAGGAATGACTGTGACGAGCTTCAAACTCGCAAGTGTTGGGCGTAGTGACAGATGCAAAAAAATCAATGGATTCTATTCCAACATGAGTGAGAACCGACAGATGATTAGCCGTGCGGTGACAGCGCATTTGGACCATTTTCACTGAGAGGATGGATGGTAGCCATTGACAACGGTGATCCACCAACATATAGCTTGCCATGGAAGGAGACTTGCGTGCGTGAAGAAGAAGACAGTAGGAAAGCAGAAATTCAGAAGACAGAGCATCTCCAGAACCTCAACCTGTTCTCCATTACTGCATAACAAGTATTATTTATTTTATGTTATTTACTCTTCATAAATCCAACCATTTTTGTTATTAATTTCTTGACTAAGAATTACAAAATAACCATAGCTTGCTTCAAGCTGACAATCTCTGTGGGATCGACCCTTACTCACGTAAGGTATTACTTGGACGACCCAGTGCACTTGCTGGTTAGTGGTACGAGTTGTGAAAAGTGTGATTTACAATTCGTGCACCAGTGGTCACCCAAGAAGTGGAGGCATTCATGCAAGAGTTTACAAGAGTGACTCCAAACCAAGGGCAATTTGAGTGGGTAACAATATCTTCAATGAGCTTCATAAGCCCATATCAATATGCTCTCTTGGAAACGGATCACCAACTTAAGGTGCTTCTTGGAGTGTTAAATAGTGAAGGACTGGATATTGGTTACCTAAGGAATTCAAGGCATAAATGGTGCAAGGTTCAATTAGGAGGAGTCCAACATTCAATTTGGCGCTTCAAAGGTGATTTGGGAGGCTATCCATCCAAGTGCAAGAGCAAGAATCAAGAAGGGGATGACCAAGGGACTAGAGTGTGGGATCTGGGTATAAGTTTCAACAATCAACACTTGCGGATCCTAAGCACCAACTTGGAGTTGCCTAAGAGTTTGACGCGCTTCATTTGGGACCCCAGAGGCCCAATCAAGAGCAAACAGAGGTGGCAACTCAAGGATGAGTGGAAGCATAAGCCACCATGACACAGGCTTCACTAAAAAAAGTCCAACTTGAGGACTTTAAACCAAAGTGCTAGGTGGGAGACACCCCACCATGGTAACATCCTTCCAACCTTTTTCTTTCTTTTAGTTTTTTTTATTGAATTTTGTCTCTTTGATTAGTTTAGTTTGATTGCATTCTAGGTTTAATTTAGTTGCATTTTATGTTTGATCATGTGTTTTTTGAGAATGATGTGTTTTGGGGTTGAAAACCTTTGATTGATATCATGGTTGGTGCCTTAGAGGCATTAAAAATGTTACAAAAATAGAGCATTGTGCGTGCGCACAGCCTTGTGCGTACGCACACTTCCCCTAGTTTTCACCACCTGTGCGTGCGTACAGCCTTGTGCGTACGCACACTTGATGACACACGCTCTGTTCACAGTGCTCGCACGTCCTTTGCATTCGCACCCCAACGCATTTTCATTCTGTGTGTGCGCACGCTTTCTTGTGCGTACGCACACATGGTCCTTTTACTCTAAAAAAAAGTCCTCTGTGCGTGCACACAACCCTGTGCAAACGCACACGTCTTGAGACCCTCTCTTCTAGGAGCGCTCGCACACCCTGTGGTATGGACGCTCCAAATTTTTTTTAGTGTGCGTGCGCACCCTTCCTTGTGCGTATGCACATGTTGCGTTTTGGGCAGAAATAAGAAAGAACGCAGTCACGCCAGTCCCCACCTCCCTTTCTTTCTTTCTTCTTCTCCCACCCAACCTTGTCCCAGTGACCCCACCACCACCGCTGC
>NC_029793.2:42379180-42422384 GCF_000816755.2 Arachis ipaensis | reverse complement strand
CCCTCTCTCTCTCTCTCTCTCTCTCTCTCTCTCTCTCTCTCTCTCTCTCTCTTTCATCTTCTTTCTTTCCTTTTTTTCTTCTTTCTTCTTCTTCTTCTCTCTTTATTGTTTTTCTTAATTGTTTGTTTGTTGAATTGCAAGTGTTCAATTTTGACTTATGGGTTGTTCATGCTTGAATTTTTGGCTTGAAATTGTTGAATTTGTGCACCGCATACCATGTGTTTGACATAATGCCTAGATGAAGTTTGAGTTTGATGCATGTGTTGTAGCTACCATATGTGTTGGACTATATCCTTGTTTGGCATTCTAATCAAGAATTGTGCACTATTGAATGATTATGATTTTATTTTGGATTGGAATTTCAGTAATGTACTTGTTGTTACTTTGAGTTGCTAGCACCAAATTGATATGCAAGAGTGACATTTGATTTCATATTTGGTGAAATTTTGAACAAGTGCATATTGAATTTAGTGAAGTAAATTGAATTACTTGTTCATCATGGTTTTTAAACCAATATAATCACATCCCAAGGTCTTGTTTCTTTTTAATGCTTTGCATTTGTTTGAGTTGACTTGACTTGATTCTATCAAACTTGTCACTTTTTGTAACAAGCACCTTCCCATGTGATTATTTCCTTATTCTTAAGGATGAATAAGTAGTTTCTCTTCATCATTGAATTGGTTATTGCTTGTTGTGCTATTTTATTAATCTTGCGCTTTCACTTGCACAACTTCAATATCCAATAACTTCTAAATTCAATTCACACTTGATGTAATTGCCTAAGCTTGCCTATCTCTAATGGATGCTCATCCATTACTTGCAACTTAGGTCATTTAATTGAGGAACTCATGCTTAATTTTTTATTGTGTGTATGCCATTTTCACCGGCCGTTGTGTGTATTTTAACCACGTGTATAATTGGAATACACACGGCTCAATTTTTATCATGCCACACCACTATGCAAACTTTTTCAATTAAATGCTTGTTTGTTTTCTTTTTGCTCCAAGCATACAATGTATTTGCTTCCTCCTTTACCTTTTTGTGCTACTTTCCCTATGATTCTTAATTATACTTTATTCATTCTTTTTGAGGATGAGACATAAAGGCAAAGAGTCAGGAGAGGAGGAGGACACCGAGGATGGAGATGCCAAGAATGAATTGGACTTGGCAATTTCCATGCAATCCGAGCCCCCGCATCCACCAGCTGAAGGTAGAGGAACTTAGAGACATTCTCTCCGGATTGTGTTCGTGCACGGAGGACCGTGCAATGCTTAAGTGTGGGGGAGAATTTACCATTTTTGGGGCGTAAAATTTCTTTTCCAAACACTTTGCACTTTATTTTTGTTTCTTTTTTATTATGTTTCTTGTAGATATTTGGAGTGTTTTTTGATTGTTGCATTGCATTTTTTTCTAGTACATATATCTTAGACTATTCATAGTTTATATCTATTGCATTTTGCATCTTTTGCATGGTATATATTTTATAGATAGAAGTTGTGATTGGATGTTGTGAATAGTATAGCACCTAGTTCAATTTTGATCCTAATTGTTCATGTTAGTTTTTTTTTTTTTTTTTTTTTGCGATGTTGAAAATTAGGAAGAGAACTAGGAAAATTTTAAAAATTGCATCCATCACATTATACATATATAGGAAATAATTTTGGTGAAAAACAATAAAGATTTTCAAGAATTTTGTTTTTAGGGCGTTCTATTGAATTAATTTGAAAAATTATTTTTAAACTTGCTTGAATGATTTTTATGGAACATAGAAGAGAGATAGAACAAAACAACCTTGTGAGTTGTTGAGCCTATAATGAGTGGTTACACATTTTAACCACTATTTTGTTCATTGTGTGTTATGCTCCTTCTATGATTGTAATCTTGGTTTTGCTTGATTCTTTATTTCCAATAGTTGATGTTTGAATGCATTGAGCATGATTGAGGCTATTTTTGAATTAAACTCACTCACTCATATGGACCTACCCTTGCATCTATCGTTGTTAACCCCTTTTATTGTTTTTAAGATCACCACATCACAACCTTAAGCGAAAAACCATGATTTACCTTGAATTGCATCCTTGATTAGCTTAGGTTGAGGAGTGTGTTTCATTTAAGTGCGGGAGAATTTTGGGAAGCATTGGTAGAGAAAATTTTTATTAAGAATTGTAGAAAATGGGTGCACATTCATATATTAATTTACTTTAACCATATGCAGTCGTCATAGAAAACGAAAAAGAAATAGAAAAGAAAGAAACAAAAGAACAATAAAATGAAATGAAAAAAAATAATAAGATGTGACAAAGGTTTTCCAAAAAAGAAAAAAAAATGAATAAGAAATGCATATGTATTTTGAATGGAAACTAAGGCATGATGTGTGTGAAAAGAAGTAATGGGTGGTTAAAATACATTTTTGTGGGTTGATTGATATGGGTTGAGTTGGATACTTGAGCTAATCAAAGATTCAATCTTTTAGTCCACTTAGCCATATATTCATCTTACCCTTACCACAACCTCATTAGAACCTTCTAAAGACCTCATGATACTTGCATACATGCATCAAATACTTGTCAATTGTTAGATGAAAAGCAATTCCTTGAAAGCATGATTAGAGGAGACTTGAGTGAATAGACCCTAAATGCCAAGCATTGAGAGTGTATATATATACACCTAGTGAGCGTTCGATCACTCAATTCTATGTTTTTCACACCTCTTGTCATGCCTTCTTGCAAGTTGATTCATTTTGATGACTTGAATCAATTCTTTAGATTTTGATTTCATTGAATTACTTCTTTGCCTAGCCCTATATGTCTATACTCTTGCTTGAAATTTTGATTGTTTATTTTCACCAATTTTATAGGATACTATAGTATAGATAGATATAGATAGTATATAGTATACTTGCATGCATATAGATAGTTGCATTCAATAAGTTGATTACCCTTTGATCATTCTCCTTGTTTGTGTTTAGCATGAGGACATGCTATTGTTTAAGTGTGGGAGAATTGATAAGTCCATATTTGATGAGATATTTGACTTGATTTGAGTGGGTTTCATCACATAAACCTACACTTAATCGCCAAAAAAGTATACTTTTGTGATTTCTCCCTAGATTGAATCTAAATGCGAAAACATGCATTTTTGTACTTAAATTAGTGATTTTAATCCCACTTTTATTTTATTCGATGCCGTGATGTATTTGTGAGTGATTTCAGATCCTAGAGGTAAGAATGGATAGGTAAAAGTGGAAGAAAGCATGTACAAGAGAGAATACATGAAGAAAACATGGAAAAGTACACACAGTGCGTGCGCACAAGCAAGTGTGCGTGCGCACAAGAAGGAAATCGGCTGGTGTGCGTGTGCACAACCCTCTGTGCATACGCACAAGTGAATATTCAGCAACGTACGCACAAGAAGGAAATCAGCATGCGTGCGTACGCACAATCCTCCGTGCGTACGCACAAGTGGACATTCAGCGAAGTGTGCGTACGCACAGATCCCTGCACGTGGATTCATTAATAGAACACGTGATCCGCGATTTTTGGGGGCTTTTGGACCAATTTTGGAAGGCTTGATGCTGAATGGGAGTGCTATATGAAGGGGATATCAACACATATGAAGGCATTAGCTTACATTAGGTTTTTATTAGTATTAGGAAGCTTCCATAGATAATTTAGGAGTAGGAGTAGGAGTAGTGTAGAAATTCTCCCCTAAGGTTTCATTTCCATTTCCATTGTTGCTTTTTATAGCAAGCTTTGATTTTGGATTTTGCTCATCTTTTGTAAGTACTCTTAATCTTCTCTTTAATTACATCACTTTTGCTTTTATTTTTCTTATGGTTCAAGTTACTTTATTTATATATGCAATTTTGGATTTCTTGAAGTTTTGAGTGATGAATTTTGTCTCTTATGGTTTATATTTGCTTAATTGCATGTTTATTCTTGATATTGTGAATAGTTTGGTTATAGTTTCCATTTTCCTTTGCAATTTCCTATGTTTTTCTATTATACCCACCAAGTGTTTGTGAAAATGCCACTTGGTAATTTTTAGTATATTTTCACACATTGGCTTGGGATCTGAGTTCTTAGGAGACTAGAGTCATGATGTTTGACATTTAGTGGCAATTCTTGGGTAGTTAGTTGACTATTGTTTCCATTGACGCTAGCTTTTTACCAAATAATTTGGTAAGTTAGTTAGGACTTATGGATTAAGGTCAATTATGCTTGCTTTGACTTACTCTTCGATGTTAGGTGTAGACGAAGTGAGATTGACTCATCATAGTTGCCATAGTTGTGGTTATGACGATGATAGGATTCCTTGGATCCTCATTCCCAAGTCAAGGTTCTTTTATACATATCTTTGTATTTTCACTAGTTTTAACCTTATTCCCTTTTTATTTGCATTAATATCGATTTTGATCATCTCTTAGTTCTTTTATTTATTAAGTTCTTTTAATTTTTAGTTCTTTGTTTGTAAAAACTCTTTTCCTCACAACCGAAAGCGTGACACTTCAATTGCATTCCTAGGGAGAATGGCTCGAGGTTTCATTACTCTTGGTTTAATGTTTGAATTTGAAAACTAAACTTTGATTGTGAGGATTGTTTGTCGGTCTAGGCTATACTTGCAATGAAGAGATTCTATTTTGTGAAATTCTAGATCAACAATAATTCTTCACACCAGTGGTGTATGTGCATTGACTACAGGAGACTCAATAACGCCACCAGAAAGGATCATTTTCCTTTACCATTTATAGACCAAATGCTAGAGAGACTAGCAGATCATGCATTCTACTACTTTTTGGATGGCTATTCATGCTATAATCAAATTGCAGTAGATTCTCAGGACCAAGAAAAGACAGCATGTACATGCCCATATGGCATATATTCTTATAGGCGAATGCCATTTGGCCTGTGCAATGCACCTGCCACCTTTCAAAGGTGTATGCTCTCCATCTTCTCTGATATGGTGGAGAAGTTTCTTGAAGTGTTCATGGATGACGTCTCTATTTTTAGAGACTCATTTGACTCCTGCCTTGACTATCTGGCCCTAGTTCTCAAACGATGCCAAGAGACAAACCTGGTTTTAAACTAGAAAAAAATGTCACTTCATGGTGACTGAAGGCATTGTTCTTGCATCGGATTTCGAACAAGGAAATAGAAGTGGATCAAGCTAAGGTAGAGGTAATTGAGCGATTACCACCACCCACTAATGTCAAAGGAATTAGAAGTTTCCTTGGACATGCAGGATTCTATAAGAGGTTTATAAATGATTTTTCTAAAATTGCAAAATTCCTGTGCAACTTACAAGCTACCGACACTCCATTTATCTTTGACCAAGAGTGTCTGCAGGCTTTTGAGACTCTGAAAGCTAAGGTTATCACTACGCCTGTCATCTCTGCACCCAACTGGGACTTATCATTCAAACTGATGTGTGACGCCAGTGACCATGCCATTGGCGCAGTTTTGGGGCAGAGGGATGACAAGCTTCTGCATATCATTTATTATGATAGTCGTGTTCTAATTGACGCGCAGAAGAACTACACTACCATGGAGAAGAAATTACTTGCAATGGTTTATGCCATTGACAAGTTCAGATCCTATCTAATAGGATCTAAAGTCATTATCTACACTGACCATGCTGCTCTCAAATATCTACTCACAAAGTAGGATTCTAAGCCCAGGCTTATAAGATGGGTATTACTCCTACAAGAGTTTGATATAGAAATCAAAGACAGAAAAGGGTCAGAGAATCAAGTGGCTCACCACTTGTCCTGGATTGAACCAGTAGAAGGGACATCTCCTCCCTCTACTGAGGTGTCTGAAACCTTCCCAGATGAGCAACTCTTTGCCATCCGGACAACACTTTGGTTTGTAGATATTGCAAATTACAAGGCTATAAGATTCATCCCCAAGAAATACAGCAGGCAGCAGGCCCGAAAGCTCATTCATGATGCTAGATACTACTTGTGGGATAAACCATATCTCTTTAAGAGATACTCGGATAGGATAATCCGCCGCTGTGTGTTTGAAGAAGAGGCATAGAAAATCCTATGGCATTGTCATGGCTTCGATTATGGAGGACACTTTGGAGGAGAGCGAACAGCCACTAAAGTCCTTCAAAGTGGTTTCTACTGGCCTACACTCTTTAAGAATTCCTGAGAGTTTGTCCGTCGCTGTGACAGTTACCAAAGGGCTGGCAATCTCCCTCATGGTCATGACATGCCTCTGTAAGGAATCCTAGAGATTGAACTATTTGATGTATGGGGTATAGACTTCATGGGTCCTTTTTCACCTTCATACTCAAACACCTATATCCTCCTGGCAGTGGATTATGTGTCTAAATGGGTTGAGGCAGTCACATCACCCACGAATGACACTAGAGTAGTGATGAAGTTCCTCCAGAAGAACATTTCCAGTAGGTTTGGTGTCCCTCGGACACTAATCAGTGATGGAGGAACTTATTTCTACAATAAATAGCTTGACTCTGTTTTGAGCCGATACAGAGTTTGCCATAAAGTGGCCATCCCATATCATCCACAGACAAATGGGCAAGCTGAAATCCCAAATAGAGAACTAAAGAGAATCTTGGAAAGATCGGTGAATACCTTTAGAAAGGATTAGGAAAGAAAGCTTGATGATGCCCTCTGGGCATGTAGAACAGCTTTCAAGACCCTTATAGGAACATCACCATATCAATTGGTGTATGGGAAGGCATGCCACCTGCGAGTGGAGTTGGAACACAAGGCCTACTGGGCAACCAAACTCCTAAACCTTGATGCAAAGGCAGCAGGAGATAAACGGTTGCTCCAGCTAAATGAGTTGGATGAATTCCGACTTGCTGCATTTGAAAATGCAAAGATCTATAAAGAAAGAGCCAAGAAGTGACACATTAATGCAAAGATTTCTTCCAGAGTCTTTGAACCTAGACAAAAAGTTCTGCTCTTCAATTCTAGACTGAAGCTCTTCCCTGGAAAGCTTAAGTCACGTTTGACAGGACCTTTTGTTAAGTATATTTCAATTGTAAAACTCAGTTAATTAATGGTTAACCCGTAGATTAAAATATATTCTAGAAAGTGAGAAATGAGGTTTTTATGGTTTAATGTGGTAGAGAAATTTAAGACGAGAATTTTGACACCAATTTTAAAAAAATCGGCCCAAGATTGGGCCGAACGGACTAAACCGGGCCTTTGGACCCAATTTGGGTCCAAAGGCCCAGCCAAGCCCCCTTTAATGAGAGAGCTCAGCTCTCTCTTCCCTCCCAAACACAACACACACGCTGCACAAAGAAAGGGAAAGGGGGAAGATTGAAAACCCTTTGTTCCTATTCACCTCCAACTTCAATTGTTGATAACTTTTCGCTCCGAGCTCCGATTGACGCACCGTTTGCGGCCACGCGTCCGTGACGTCGAGCTCTACAAAACCTGTACAAGCAATCTTGAGGTAAGTCACAATTTTATCTTCGAATCCCAGCCCTTAATTTTCGAGTTCATTGGGCAAATATGTTGAAATTGAGAGCTTCCTTGTGTTGTAGGATCTAATTAACTCGAAGGGAAGGCTTCCTCTAGCTCCCTTGGTCTTTGGTTAAGGTGAGATTCTCAAACCTAAGCTAGAGACTTGAGATTTTGTGATTTAGTGATTGAGTTATTGTGTTTTTGTATGATATTGTGGCTTAGGCTTTGTATATATGTGTTTTGGAGCTTGATTGGTGGTTTTGGAAAGCTTTGCTGTGGAATCCCAAGCTTGGAAATCTATCGGTGAGGCTTTGGAAACCTTGGAAGTTGATTTGAGAGTGTTTCGGGTGGAACGAGAATCGGCCAAGGTATGGTTTCGGTTTTCTGTATCTAAAATATAATGTGGTGTGAAAACGTAAGCTAGTGACCCTAGGATAGGTCTTTGGAATTGTTGATATGGTTGTTGGTCAATTTGGATTGAATGGAATATGTATGAATAATTGTATAAATGGTTGTGTGTGGTTGGTAAAGTATGAAACATGGTATGTGATGTGGATTAACATGTTGGATTGATGATAGAGTTGAGGACCTTGTTGGTGAGCATGAATTGAAGAATTAACTTGTTATGTGCGTATGTATATATATATAACAAGGGACAATTGCTTCTTAATCGTAAAATAGTAGCACAAATGGGTATCTTAAAGGGGAATTGCCTTCTTATGATTGCCAACGAAATCATAACATAAAATAAGAATTCCCCCCCGGACCGCCCAGATCCCACGAGTGAATAGAAAGTTAGATCTACATTGGATCTCACCTGAATCGCCCCACCCGTCTATCAGATCAATGGATTATAAAAGGAATATTAAATATACGCAATACCAAGGCAATATCAATAAAAAAGAATTTGATCACCGAATATTCATCTTGACAAGAATTTTTGGATATAATATGATCAAATATGTATCAAAAACGCAAGGGCTATAGCTCAGTTAGGTAGAGCACCTCGTTTACACGCGCGCCAATGTTTTTTTTTTTCAAAGGAGTCCATCATGTAATTAAAAGAGTTGATCTTTTTGAGAAATCGATGTCTTACTCCACTTTAGGGAACAAAACAAGAGAACAATAGTCTGACAAAGGGTTGAGACGTCCAGTAGAATCCATCATTGATTTGAGATATTGATAAGGTGAATACCCAGTCTATTCAATGCTATGCATAATGAGTAAAGGGACCTCAAAAAAATTCTCTTTTCGGCCTATCTTATGAACTTTAAGGTGTATAGGGTTTCATTTCTTGATACTTTCAATTTTTTTTAGTAGTTCGATAGAGAGTCCATTAAACTTAAGTTGATCTAGGCCATAAGCAGACCTACGTCAGGATAACCCCCTTTCTTTGAAACACTTTGGTAGTGCTCTTTGATTGTAATAAAAATCAAAAATCAGAGCACAGGGAATCATCTTCTTATTCTTTCTGTCAAGAAAAAAGATGGTAGACTAACTGATCGAAATATCAGTTAATGAAAAAGCCCAATGCAAAAAAGATGCATGTTGAGTTTTTTAAACAATTCAAATCATTTTTCTAATAAGCAGTTTGATTTGTTTTACCGAGAAGGTCTACGGTTCGAGTCCGTATAGCCCTACCCTAAGATAATAATATATATATTTCTATTTCTTGTTAAATATACTCACAAATTGAGTATCTAATATATCGCATTTATTAGTATTCTAGATTTAGAATACTATACATAATAATATTATACCTTGGATTTTGAAATATAAGAGAATCTCTCATAGAATAGGTTATATTAATATTAAATAGAATAATTAAAAATTTAAAAATTAGATCGGGAATCGGCCAAGGTATGGTTTCGGTTTCCTGTATCTAAAATGTAATGTGGTGTGAAAACGTAGGCTAGTGACCCTAGGATAGGTCTTTGGAATTGTTGATATGGTTGTTGGTCATTTTGGATTGAATGGAATATGTATGAATAATGGTATAAATGGTTGTGTGTGGTTGTATTGGTTGGTAAAGTATAAAATATGGTATGTGATATGCATTAACATGTTGGATTGATGATAGAGTTGAGGACCTTCTTGGTGAGCATGAATTGAAGAATTAACTTGTTATGTGTGTATGTGTGTGTGTGTGTGTGTATGTATATATATATATGGTGATGGATACCTTGAATGTTTATTTGGAGTTTAGAATGTGAGATGTTGATTCATGATGTGAGATTTGGTTATATATGGTGAAATTGATGAACTAATGATTGAATAAGGCTTGGAAATGGTAAATTGTGGAAGGGTTGATTTTGATTGGATTTGGTAGGTGTATGTTATGAAATGAGGAGTTTATGAGTTTTTGGTAAAATTGGAATTTTAACAAACTTCGACGGATCATATCTGGAGCAATTGTTTTCAGAATTTGATGATCTTTACATCAATTGAAAGATAATTTTATAAGCTTTAAAACGGTTTAAAATTGATTGAAATCTGAATTTTTTAGAAAAGATATGATTGTTGGAAGTTCGGGAAAAATCTGAATTCTGCAACTTCTGCAGAATTTGTGATTTCCGGTTTGTGTGCGCACGCACAGCCCTGTGCGCACGCACACTCGGCGAAAATTTGGTCCTGTGCACACACACACACAGACTGGTGCGTATGCACACGCATAGACAGGGCTGCTGGTGGCAGCGCCAGCACGCCCTGTGCGCACGCGAAACCAACGAAAGATTGCGAGCTGTGCGTACGCACACGCTTGTGCGCACGCACACGTTGGGAATGACACACTGGTGGCAGTGCTAGCACACGTTGTGCGCGTGTCCCTACCCTAAAGACTTTGCTTTCTGTGCGTACGTATGCACACGTCTAAAAATATTTCTGGGCATGCGCACGCATACCCCTGTGCGTCCGCACACGACCCAGTTCTTTTCCAAAACTTTATTTTCAAGCTCTTCACATTCTCAACAAGCTCGTAACCTTCCGGATTGTTATTTCACATTTATAAGCCCCAATTTCATCCCTTAACTCTTAATTTGTTGTTAAATGCATAGTGATGGAGAGAAGGCTAGGTAACAGGTAACTT
This sequence comes from Arachis ipaensis, assembly GCF_000816755.2. Lineage (NCBI taxonomy): Eukaryota > Viridiplantae > Streptophyta > Magnoliopsida > Fabales > Fabaceae > Arachis > Arachis ipaensis. Next base: position 42,411,852 of record NC_029793.2, on the reverse strand, counting down.
GTGGGGGAAAAAAAGGGATGTAATGATGAGTATGATGTATAATGATGATGTGAGCGGTTGGGAAGGATGGTGGAGTGTTGAATATGTTTTGAGCCGAAAGGGCTGAGTATGAAATTATGATTGGTAGGCCGGAATGGCTGAGATGTATACTAATGTATGGCTGTGATTATTGCATATATGATGAATTGATGACTATTATGACTGTTGCACCTCACCTATCTGAGATACGAGTTTTCCTGGGTAAAAACAGTGGCTAGCCACCACGTGCTCTAGGTGGAGACTCGATACTCTGCTGACCCTATATCGCAAGTGTGGCCGGATGTGAAAGTTCCGGATGAGCTCGCCCCCATGAATATACACTAGTGAGGGTGTTGGATATAAATTATGACTATGTTTGTGGATAACTCGAGTTGGGAATGCGTGACAGAGGGACAGTCCAATGGTTAGCTACCAGGACTTGTCGGGCTGGCTTTATAACTGATAGATGAGACTCATCAGCCGCTAGGACAGGCATGCATCATATGCATTATATGTGATTTGTCTGAATTATCTAATTGACTGCATCATTACTTGCTACTTACTTAATTGTTCTATCTGCTTCATACTTGTACATTTCCTTGCCTGATATACTTGTGCTTGCATTTATTTCACTGTTGGCGGTTGGGAGGTTTGCAGGATTTGGAAAGGGGATATGTATATCTAGACCGAAGATCCTTAAGTTAGTTGTCTGTTTACTTTTGTTATGGTTTAGTTATGTTTATACGCTTTGATTATAATTTGGAAGTTCTAGGATTGCCTTCGGCATTTCCAGGACATTACATGTTAGATATTTGGGCACTGTTACCATGCTGAGAACCTCCGGTTCTAACCCATGCGGATTTTTGTGGTTTTCAGATGCAAGACGTGAGGCTCCTCGTTGAGGCATGCTGGAGACTTTCTTTTGGCGGAGATCCTTGTATCTTGGGATTTTATTTTGGTTATTGCATGTCTGTTTAGATACTATGTTCTCCACTGTATATGTATTTTGTGTTACCTCCTCTTAAAGGTTATTTTGTTGAAACAGGATTTGTATGTTGTCTTTTGGGTCGTCTTTTGCAATACTATACGTACTAAATTTTATTTTAGAGGTCGTAATACCTCGCCCCCTTTATCTTATTACTTAAGCATAAGACTCTGTGTGGTAGGGTGTTACATTATGGTATCAGAGCTATTCGTTCCAGTAGAGCCTGAGGGACGGACTGACTATGCTTCTGTGCATTCTCTGTGTTTGTGTTTTTGTGCTATTAGGATATCTGACTGATATAACTGGCATAAAGGTTCATGAGCATACATTTGGGACTTTGAGCACTAGACTCTCGATATTGAGACTGATCAACTTGATATTGCTTGTTTGGTGTGTATAGGAACCAGATGGCACCTCGTGGACGTGGTTGAGGCCGTGGGAGAGGACGTGCCGGTACTCATGGGCCGGAAACTAACCCAAATGACCCCGTGGACTTCATGGCTGCATTACAGAACATGACTGCCGCTATGCAAGGCACTGCTGAGGCACTCGGACAGCAGATGGATAACCATAACCATGAAGGAAATGGTGGGAGTGGGACTCAAGGTCCAATGACATTGGCAACCTTCCTAAAGGTTAATCCACCAAAGTTTAAGGGAACTACCAATCCAACTGAAGCTGATACTTGGTTCCAACCTATGGAATGAGCCTTGCAAGCACAACTGGTGCCTGAAGAATAATGCGTTGAGTTTGCCACTTATCTGCTCACTGGTGAATCATCACATTGGTGGCAGGGGACTCGACGTATCATACAGCAAGGTGATGATCCTATCACTTGGGATACCTTTCAGGAGGAATTCTACAAGAAGTATTTTTCGAACTCCGCTAGGACGGCCAAGGAACTCGAACTACTGTAGCTGAAGCAGGGTACGATGTCTGTATCTGAATACACAGACAAGTTTGAGGAGTTGTTTAGACTCTCCTGCATGTGTCAAGGAGCTCCGGGGGACTTTGAGGAGTGAAAATGTATCAAGTACGAAGGAGGACTCCGAAGTGACATCTACAGTTCAATAGGGCCTATGGAGATCAGGACTTTTTCTGAGTTGGTTAATAAAAGCAGAGTTTTCGAAGAGTGTGTGAAGAAGGCAGCTGAAGAAAAAGGAAGCCAGAGGGGATCATTCCCACTTAGCCGAGGGAAGAGTTTTGCTCCTAAAGGTCTGCCCTTCAAGCGGGGAGGTTTTACGCCACAGAGGACCCAGGGTCAGAATAACTTTAGAAGGCCCAACAACAACAACAACAACAACAACAATGCTTCGGGGAGAAGATTTGGGAAGCAGCCCCTGTATGAGCAAGCTTGCACTAGGTGTGGGAGTTACCATCCTGGTGCTCCGTGCAAGGCCGGTTGGGGTTTATGTTACTCGTGTGGGAATCTGGGGCACCGAGCCTCCAACTGTCCAGAGAAGTAGAAGTAGGGTACCGGGAGACCACAGCAGCCTGGACGGGTGTTTACTACTTCAGCTATAGGGGCCGAAGGGTCCGAGACACTTATCCGAGGTAAATGTGAAATAGCAGGTCAAGTTTTAAATGCCTTATTTGATTCTGGAGCATCATATTCGTTCATTGCATTTGAGAAGGCTAGTGAGTTAGATTTGAAGATCGTAATGTTAGGTTATGACCTGAAGGTGTATAATGCCACCCATGATGCCTAACGGCAGTTGAGACCTCACGAAGTTAACTACCCAACGCACGACCTAGAACTTGCTGCTTTTGTGTTTGCTTTGAAGGTGTAGAGGCATTGCCTCTATGGGATTAAGTTCCAAGTTTTCTTTGATCACAAGAGCTTGAAATACCTTTTTGACCAAAAAGAACTTAATATAAGGCAGAGGAAGTGGATGGAGTTACTAAAGGATTACGACTTTGAGTTGAGTTACCATCCGGGGAAGGCAAATGTCGTAGCGGATGCGCTAAGTCGAAAATCGCTGTATGCTTCTTGGATGATGCTTCGAGAAGAGGAGTTGTTCAAGGCATTCAAGAGTCTAAAGATCGACGCTCAAGAAGTGGTTGGAACTCTGTGTTTGAGTCAACTGCAAATCTCAAGTGATTTTAGATCCGAACTCATGAAGGCTCATCAAAGCGATGATGCGTTATCGAAGGTGTTGCCGGCTATTGAACAAGGAAAGCAGTGGAGAGTGTCCGAGGACCAAGAAGGATTATGGAGGTTCAAGGGTAGAATCATTGTGCCAGATGTAGGGACTTTGCGGCAGGATATATTGAAGGAAGCACACAAAAGTGGATTTTCAATCCACCCTGGGAGTACCAAGATGTACCATGATTTAAAGGCTATGTTCTAGTGGCCTGGTGTGAAGAATGATGTGGCAGAGTATGTCTCAAAGTGCTTAACTTGTCAAAGAGTGAAGATCAAACATCTGAGACCTTCCGAGACGTTGCAACCTTTGGATATTCCGCAATAGAAGTGGCAGAGCATTGCAATGGATTTTGTGTCGGGGTTGCTGAGAACTAGAACCGGTTTTGATGCTGTCTGGGTGATTGTGGACCGGCTGACAAAGTCGGCTCACTTTCTATCCATTCGGATGAATTATACTCTTAAGGAGTTGGCGTGTTTGTACATAAAGGAGATTGTGAGACTTCATGGTGTGCCTACAACTATAGTCTCTGACAGAGATCCCCGTTTCACTTCAAGGTTCTGGGGTGCATTTCAGAAAGCTTTTGGAACCTGTTTGAGTTTATGTACTGCTTACCATCTCCAAACAGATGGTCAATCTGAAAGGACAATCCAAAGCCTAGAGGACATGTTGAGGGCTTGTGTTTTGGACCAGCCGGCGAGCTGGGATCGGTACATGCCGCTAGTGGAGTTTGCATACAATAATAGCTACCATGCGAGCATCAGGATGCTCCGTATGAGGCTCTGTATGGGAGGAAGTGCCAATCGCCGCTATGCTAGTATGAAGCTGGGGAGAAGAGTCTTTTATGGCCTGAGATGATAGCCAAAACCACGGAACAAGTAAAGAAAATCAGAGATAGAACGCTCACTGCTCAGAGCCGTCAGAAGAGTTACGCCGGTCAAAGGCGGAAGCCCTTAGAGTTTGAGAAAGGAGACCATGCTTTCCTTAAAGTTACTCCGACAACAGGAGTAGGTAGAGCGATTAAGACCAAGAAGCTGAACCCTCGATACATCTGTCCATTTCAAATTCTGGAGAAGATTGGACCGGTGGCATATCGAATGGCTCTACCACCTCATCTTTTGAACCTGCATGTCGTATTTCACGTGTCGCAGCTTCGGAAGTATACCCCTGATGCTAGCCAAGTGTTAGAACTGGAATCGGTTCAGCTAAAGGAAAACCTGACTCTGCCGGTGACTCCGGTCAGGATTGATGACACGAATATTAAGAAGCTGCATGGAAAGGAGGTTTCATTAGTGAAAGTGGCATGGAGTCGAGCCGGTGTTAAGGAGAACACCTGGGAGCTTGTGTCAGAGATGCGAGCAGACTACCCACACCTGTTCTCAGGTAACTAAATTCGAATTTTGTGGGCAAAATTCTCATTTAGATGGGTAGAATGTAAAATCCGGTTAATTAATGGTTAATTAACCCGTAGATTAAAATATATTCTAGAAAGTGAGAAATGAGGTTTTTATGGTTTAATGTGGTAGAGAAATTTAAGACGAGAATTTTGACACCAATTTTAAAGAAATCGGCCCAAGATTGGGACGAACGGACCAAACCGGGCCAACCGGACCCAATTTGGGCCCAAGGGCCCAACCAAGCCCCCTTTAATGAGAGAGCTCAGCTCTCTCTTCCCTCCCAAACACAACACACACGCTGCACAAAGAAAGGGAAAGGGGGAAGATTGAAAACCTTTTGTTCCTATTTACCTCCAACTTCAATTGTTGATAACTTTTCGCTCCGAGCTCCGATTGACGCACCGTTTATGGCCTCACGTCCATGGCGTCGAGCTCTACAAAACCCACACAAGCAATCCTAAGGTAAGTTACAGTTTCATCTTCAAATCCCAGCCCTTGATTTTCGAGTTCATTGGGTAAATATGTTGAAATTGTGAGCTTCCTTGTGTTGTAGGATCTAATTAACTCAAAGGGAAGGCTTTCTCTAGCTCCCTTGGTCTTTGGATAAGGTGAGATTCTCAAACCTAAGCTAGAGGCTTGAGATTTTATGATTTAGTGATTGAGTTATTGTGTTTTTGTATGATATTGTGGCTTAGGCTTTGTATATATGTGTTTTGGAGCTTGATTGGTGGTTTTGGAAAGCTTTGGTATGGAATTTCAAGCTTGGAAATCTGTTGGTGAGGCTTTGGAAACCTTGGAAGTTGATTTGAGAGTGTTCCGGATGGATCGGGAATCGGCCAAGGTATGGTTTCGGTTTCCTGTATCTAAAATGTAATGTGGTGTGAAAACGTAGGCTAGTGACCCTAGGATAGGTCTTTGGAATTGTTGATATGGTTGTTGGTCATTTTGGATTGAATGGAATATGTATGAATAATGGTATAAATGGTTGTGTGTGGTTGTATTGGTTGGTAAAGTATAAAATATGGTATGTGATATGCATTAACATGTTGGATTGATGATAGAGTTGAGGACCTTCTTGGTGAGCATGAATTGAAGAATTAACTTGTTATGTGTGTATGTGTGTGTGTGTGTGTGTATGTGTATATATATATGGTGATGGATACCTTGAATGTTTATTTGGAGTTTGGAATGTGAGATGTTGATTCATGATGTGAGATTTGGTTATATATGGTGAAATTGATAGACTGATGATTGAATAAGGTTTGGAAATGGTAAATTATGGAAGGGTTGATTTTGATTGGATTTGGTAGGTGTATGTTATGAAATGGGGAGTTTATGAGTTTTTGGTAAAACTGGAATTTTGACGAACTTCGACGGATCATATCTGGGGCAATTGTTTTCAGAATTTGATGATCTTTACATCAATTGAAAGATAATTTCATAAGCTTTAAAACGGTTTAAAATTGGTTAAAATCTGAATTTTGTAGAAAAAGATATGATCGTTGGAAGTTCGGGCAAAAAATCTAAATTCTCCAACTTCTGTAGAATTTGTGATTTCCGGTTTGTGTGCGGACGCACAGCCCTGTGCGCACGCACACTCGGCGAGAATTTGGTCATGTGCGCACGCACAGACTGGTGCATACGCACACGCAGAGACAGGGCTACTGGTGGCAGCGCCAGCACGCCCTGTGCGCACGCGAAACCAACGAAAGATTGCGAGCTGTGCGTACGCACAAGCCTGTGCGGACGCACACGTTGGGAATGACACACTGGTGGCAGCGCTAGCACACGTTGTGCACGCGCCCCCACCCTAAAGACTTTGCTTTTTGTGCATACGCACAGACCTGTGCGTACGCACACGTCTAAAAATATTTCTGGGCGTGCGCACGCACACCCCTGTACGTCCGCACGCGACCCAGTTCTTTTCCAAAACTTTGTTTTCAAGCTCTTCACATTCCCAACAAGCTGGTAACCTTCTGGATTGTTATTTCACACTTATAAGCCTCCAATTTCATCCCTTAAGTCTTAATTTGTTGTTAAATGCCAAGTGATGGAGAGAAGGCTAGGAAAGGGGTAACTTGTGGGGGAAGAAAAGGGATGTAATTATGAGTATGATGTATAATGATGATGTGAGCGGTTGGAAAGGATGGTGGAGTGCTGGATATGTTTTGAGCCGAAATGGCTGAGTATGGAATTATGATTGGTAGGCCGGAATGGCTAAGACGTATACTAATGTATGGCTGTGATTATTGCATATATGCTGAATTGATGACCATTATGACTGTTGCACTTCACCTATATGAGATACGAATTTTCCTGGGTGAAAGTAGTGGCTAGCCACCACGTGGTCTAGGTGGAGACTCGATACTCTGCTGACCCTATGTCGCAAGTGTGGCCGGACACTGTGAAAGTTCCGGATGAGCTCGCCCCCATGAATATACACCAGTGAGAGTGTTGGATATAAATTATGACTATGTTTGTGGATAACTCGAGTTGGGGATGCGCGACAGAGGCACAGTCCAATGGTTAGCTACTAGTACTTGTCGGGCTGGCTTTATAACCGACAGATGAGACTCATCAGCCGCTAGGACAAGCATGCATCATATGCATTATATGTGATTTGTCTGAATTGTCTAATTGACCGCATCATTACTTGCTACTTGCTTAATTGTTCTATCTGCTTCCTACTTGTACATTTCCTTGCTTGATATACTTGTGCTTGCATTTATTTCACTATTGGTGGTTGGGAGGTTTGCAGGATTTGGAAATGGGATATATATAGCTAGACCGAAGATTCTTAAGTTAGTTGCCTGTTTACTTTTGTTATGGTTTAGTTATGTTTATACGCTTTGATTATAATTTGGAAGTTCTAGGATTGCCTTCGGCGTTCTCAGAACATTACATGTTAGATATTTGGGTACTGTTACCATGCTGAGAATCTCCGATTCTCACACATGCAGATTTTTGTGTTTTTTAGATGCAGGACGTGAGGCTCCTCGCTGAGGCATGCTGGAGACTTTCTTTTGGCGGAGATCCTTGTATCTTGGGATTTTATTTTGGTTATTGCATGTCTGTTTAGATACTATGTTCTCTACTGTATATGTATTTTGTATTACCTCCTCTTAGAGATTATTTGGAGAAACAGGATTTGTATGTTGTCTTTTGGGTCGTCTTTTGGGATTTCCTTATTATATATATATGTATACTGTATGCTCGGACCGGCTATCTTTGCAAGCCAAGTCCTGAGTCTTGATATATGTCTCTTGGCACTCTTTTGTATATCTCTTCGCTTTAGCTTAATCTCTAACGGTTCGTTTACGTTATCGATCGGAGTGTTGTGGTTTTGATTTAAAACGGTTTTGATTTGTCCATTTTCTTCAAAGGCTCCTAGTTATGAACATTTTTGCAATACTATACGTACTAAATTTTATTTTAAAGGTCGTAATACCTCGCCACATCTGTCTTATGACTTAAGCATAAGACTCTATGTGGTAGGGTGTTACATCAATCATATCAGTTTAATTTCCATACTTGTTTCTTTAGTTTTGTGATCATGTGCAGTAGTTAAAACAGAAGCAGAGACAGTCAGAGCTAAAAACAGAGCACCAAGCAGTCAGAGCAGAAAATAGAGCACCCTGGGAGAAGCCTCTTGCTGGTGTTGAACGCTAGACAAGAGGGAAAGAGGGGCATTGAACGCCCCCAAGAGGCAGCAAGACTGGTGTTCAACGCTAGCCAGGGGATACTGGTTGGGCGTTGAACGTCCCTAAGGTGTAGCAATTCTGGTGTTGAACGCTAGCCAGGGAGCACTGGCTGGGCGTTCAACGCCCTGAAGGGAGGAAGCAAGGTTGGCATTGAACGCCAGCTAGGGAGCACTGGCTGGGCGTTCAACGCCCAGAGAAGAATAGCAGACTAGCGTTGAACTCCAGCCAGGAGGCACTGGCTGGGCGTTCAACACCCAGAGGGAACAACAGGATGGCGTTGAACACTAGAATAAAAGCATTCTGGGCATTCAAACACCCAACAAGGGTTGGAGAAATTTTTGACTTTTTCAAAACTTATCTTTTCCAAATCTTATCTTTTTAAACATATCTTCTAAAACAAGATTCTTTCAATCATCATCTTTGAATTTCAACTTCCTTTCAAATTTAAAATCTTTTCAAATCTTTTTCAATTCTTTTTTAAATATTTTATTAAACTTTAAAATCTTTTTCATACCTTCTATCTTATCTTTTTATCTTTTTCATATCTTTTGATGATTAAACAAATTTTAAAACTTATTCTTTTTCTATCTTTTACCAAGGTGTGAATCATATCTTATTTATCTTTTATCAAATTAATTTTGAAATCCCACCCTCCCCATCTCTATATATACCATTCGGGCACCCACTCCCTCATCCTCCTTCCATTCGAATTTTTCTCCTCTTCTTCGTCTTCTTTCTGCTCTTTTGCTCGAAGACGAGCAAACCTTTTATGTTTAATGTGGAAAGAGCCTTGCCTTCTCACTCTATTCGAATTCCATGGCTCCAAAAAGTGAAAATCCCACTTCAAGAAGCAGGAAAGAAGACAACCAAATAGTTGTTTTCAAACCTCTCAGATTCTACACAAAGCAGCATGAAGAAAATTATTACAAAATAATGTGCAAGAGGACAGTGATCCCGGAAGCCAAATTCGAATTAAAAGAAGATGAGTACCCGGAGATCTAAGAGCAAATTTGAAAGAGAGGCTGGAAGATCCTGGCCGACCCTGAGATCAATGTTGGAATAACAATGATCCATGAATTCTATGCAAATCTGTGGATGACAGATAAGCAAGAGAAAGATGGACAAGGATTCCATACTTTTCGCACCATGGTGCGAGGAAAGACTCTCTATTTTCATCTTGACAAGGTGAGAGAGATCTTTAAGTTGCCTCCAAAAAGGGATGATCCAGAATCCTTTAATAGGAGGGTGGTAGCTGATCCCAAGATAGATCAGATTCTAGAAGACATATGTCTATCCAGAACTCAGTGGATCAATAACACAAAAGGTAAACTAAACCAACTAAGAAGATTGGATCTCAAACCAGTTGCTAGGGGTTGGTTGGATTTCATTGGGCATTCCATACTCCCTACTAGCAACTGTTCTAAAGTAACCATCAGAAGAGCTGTGATAATTCACATGATGATCCCCTTTGAGCTGTACAAAGTTGCAAACAGGATGTCAACTCAAGCCAGATTGGCCTATCCAAACCTTATCTTTCGCTTGTGTAAAGAGGCTGGAGTCATGATTAACAGAGACTCCTTTATCCCAGCAGAAAGCCCAATCACTAAGCAAATGATGGAAAGCGCCCAAGTACCAGCTGATCATCCCAAAAGGAAGACACCTGAGCCTCTTCAGACGTAAGAGATCCCTCCAATTGAATATTGGACCCAGCTGGAAGCATCTGTTGCACAATTACAAACCACCTTGGATCAATTAAGAGAGGAGCAAAAAGACCAGACTAGCATGCTTTGCAAACTGGTCAAGGAACAAGAGAAGTAGGGGCGTGAGCTAGAAGAACTGAAGCATCAGAAATTATTCACTGATGAGCCTAACGCCTCCCATGATTAAGGTGGTTGAGTTCCATGATAAACCCGATTTTTGTGGTTTATCTTGTGCTTAATTTAGGAGATTTTATCAACTTATCTCACATTTATTCAATGAAATAGTATGGTTTTGTGAATCTCTCCTAAGTTGTACTTAAGAGTGAAAACATACTTTTTAGGCCTTTAATTAGCTAAATTTAATTCACTTTAATTCCATTCAATGCGTTGATATGTTTGTTGAGTGATTTCAGGTTCAGAAAGCAAGTATTGAATGGAAGAAGTGAAGAGAAAAGCATGCAAAGTAGAGAATTCCTGAAGAAATGAGCATTTGGAGGGTTCATTGCCACGCGCATGCATCATCCACGCTTACGCGTGAGAAGGACATTTGCAAGGCCACGCGCACGCGTCACCCACACGTACGCATGAGGAGGAAATGTGCCAATGACACGCACACGTCGTCCACGTGAATGCGTGGTGCTGATCACGTGACCTCATTAAAGTGAAAATGTTGGGGGATATTTCTGAGCTTTCTAGGCCCAAGTCCAACTCATTTCTGAAGCTATTTCATGTAGAATTCAAGAGGGGTCAAGGGAGGAGTAATTAGATTAGCTAGAATGATGCTTTAGGTAGTTTTCTAGAGAAAGAAGCTCCCTCTTCTCTCTAGAATTAAGTTAGAATTAGGTTAATCTCTCTTAGATCTAGGTTTAATTTCTTGTTTTCATCTTGTTTTTCTCTTAATTTCTTGTTACTACATCTTTGCTCTCTTAGTTCTTGTTAATTTTCCCTTTTAGGTCATTTTTGAGTTGACGAACTCTTGTTAATTCCCCTTTCCTTTAATGCAATTTATGTTTTATGTTTCTTTGATGTTTAATTGAGTTGCTATTGTTAATTTCTTACATTGGGTAGTGGTAGATTTTATTATTTTCTACAATTTATGATGCTTTCTGGTGCACAAATTGTGAATCACACTTTTCACAACTCGTACCACTAACCAGCAAGTGCACTGGGTCGTCCAAGTAATACCTTACGTGAGTAAGGGTCGAATTCCACGGAGATTGTTGGTTTGAAGCAATCTATAGTTATTTTGTAAATCTTAGTCAGGAAGTCAATTATGTTTATCAGTTGAATTGCGAATAAACAGGAGAGCATGAATTAAAAGTTACTTGTTATGCAGTAATGGAGAATATGTTGGAGTTTTGGAGATGCTTTGTCTTCTGAATCTCTTCTTTCCTCTGTCTTCTGATTCACGCACGCACGTCCTCCCATGGCAAGCTCTATGTAGGGGGTCACCGTCGTCAATGGCTACATCCCATCCTCTCAGTGAAGAATATGCTCACATGCTCTGCACAGCACGGCTAATCATCTGTCGGTTCTAGATCATACTGGAATAGAATTCTTCATCCTTTTGCGTCTGTCACTAACGCCCAGCACTCGCGAGTTTGAAGCTCGTCACAGTCATTCGATCATTGAATCCTACTCGGAATACCACAGACAAGGTTTAGACTTTCCGGATTCTCATGAATGCCGCTATCAGTTCTAGCTTATACCACGTAGATTCTAATTAAGAGATCTAAGAGATACTCATTCAATCGGATATAGAACGGAGGTGGTTGTCAGGCACATGTTCATGGGTTGAGGAAGGTGATGAGTGTCACGGATCATCACCTTCATCACAATTAAGCGCGAATGAACATCTTAGGTAGGAACAAGCGTGTTTGAATGGAAAACAGAAATACTTGCATTAATTCATCGAGACACAGCAGAGCTCCTCACCCCCAACAATGGAGTTTAGAGACTCATACCATCAAAGAGTACAAAGTTTAGATCTAAAATGTCATGAGATTCAAAATAAGTCTCTAAAAGTTGTTTAAATACTAAACTAGTAGCCTAGGTTTACAAAAAGTGAGTAGACTATGACAAATGGTGCAGAGATCCACTTCTGGGGCCCACTTGGTGTGTGCTGGGGCTGAGATTTAAGCAATTCACGTGCATAAGGCCATTTTGGGCGTTCAACGCCAGGTTTGGATCCATTTCTGGCGTTGAACTCCAACTTTTAATCCTTTTCTGGCGCTGAACGCCAGAATTGGGCAGAGAACTGGCGTTGAACGCCAGTTTACGTCGTCTATCCTTGAGCAAAGTATGAACTATTATATATTTCTGGAAAGCCCTGGATGTCTACTTGCCAACGCAATTGGAAGCACGCCATTTGGAGTTCTGTAGCTCCAGAAATTCCACTTTGAGTGCAGGGAGGTCAGAATCCAACAGCATCAGCAGTCCTTTTTCAGCCTGAATCAGATTTTTGCTCAGCTCCTTCAATTTCAGCCAGAAAAATACCTGAAATTACAGAAAAATATACAACTCATAGTAAAGTCCAGAAATATGAATTTTTCCTAAAAACTAATGAAAATAAACTAAAAACTAACTAAAACATATTAAAAACTATATGAAATTAACCCCAAAAAGCGTATAAAATATCCGCTCATCACTTTCCTTTTATGCCTTCCAAATATTTGATAAAATACTTGGTTGGATGTTAGAGTAGCTTTTTGAGCATTTTTAGCTTGGAAAGAGAAATTAGGTGATCTTGAGTCATTAATACCTAATTTAGATTGGTGATCTAGAGTTGTTAGTTAATATTATTTCCATTGACTCTAATCTCTTGCTAATTTAATTAGTAAGTTGATTAGGACTTATGGATTGAGATTAACTAGTCCTATTTGACTTTCTCTCAATGTGAAGATAACATTGTACCTTCTTCTGAAGTTGGGGATGACTTAATAGGATTAGCTCTTGTTAATCATTGTATGATAATTAATGACTAGGATAGAAAGCCGATATTCTCAATCCTTGCCATGAATATCTCTCTTTATTACTTGCTTTCTTTAGTTGCTTGCTTTACATTTCTTGCCTTTTTAAATTCTTGTTTTATCAACCCAACCCCCTTGAACCCCATAACCAATAATTGAGCATTCGATTGTAATTTCTTGTGAGATGACCCGTGGTTTAAATACTTCGGTTTATTTTAGGGTTTGTACTTGTGACAAACAAATTAAACTTTGATTTGAGGATTGATTGTCGGTTTGGGCTATGCTCACAACGAAATTATTTTGTTAAATTCCGAACCGGTATAAATCCCCTTATCAAATTTTTGGCGCCGTTGCCGGAAAATTACAATGTGTGCTTGTTATTAGTTATTGTTCATATTTGAATATTGTGAATAAATTGATTTTTGGTTTGTTTGCTAGTTTTTGCTAGTTTTAGGATTTGGTTTTCTTTGTTTCTTATTAGATTTTGTTTTCATTTGCTATTGCTACTATGAATTCTCACCACTTTGACTATGAGTTTGGTTCTAACTATGTTGTAGGGAACGGAAGCTACAATGAGAATATGCATCAAGGATAGGACAATCAAAGGTGGGAAGAGCCTCAAGTATTTGATCAACTTTCATGGCAACAACCTCCACCAATGTATTATGATCAAGAGCCATACCATGATGCATACCAATCTAATGTGTGTGATGGACCTCCTTGTGGTTACCAGCCATAACCACCATATGGATATGACCCTCTTCCTCGATATAGCCCCCAACAACCCTACTCATAAGCCTCATACCACCATTCACCTCCATATGATCCTAACACATATCCACCATACCAAGCACCATATGAACCATACCTAGAGCCACCACCATTCCAACATCAATACTCCTAAGAACCACCAATTCTATATACACCACCTCAAGACTTTTACCAATATAAACCACCCTCCAACTACAATACCTTTCTCCGAAACAATGAACCTTCTCTTCTACCACCTCCTACATTTGAGGAAGCTCTTCATGCCTTCATGCTAGAACAACAAAGAGATATTAGCTCTTATATCCAAAGGCAAGAAGAGAAGCAAAAGGAGCTAAAGAAGCTAGAAGTCGTGGTTGCTACCATGGCAGAAGCCATTAACCACATGGCCTCCCACCTAAGCTCATGCATCCCAAGTACTCCCATTGACGAATGTGGACGATCAACCAAGGAGCATAGTGAGGGAGTGAACTTGGAGCTTCAAGGTGGAGAAGAGGAGTTGAGGCAAGAAGTGCAACAAGAGGAGGAGGTAGAGATAATTGAACCAAAGGAAGTGGTTGAAGATTTAGGAGATGTTGAGTGCAAAAAGGAATCTCAAGTTGAAGAGCGTTCTTCCATGGAGTTTGAAAATGACGTTAAAGAGGGTAGTGCACAACCTCTAAGGCATATTGTGATTGAAGAATTGGAAAAAAATAGCACAAGCAACACGCCTTCCTATTTATGATGATTTCGCATCAACATATGATCCTTTTGAGATTGATGAATCCTCCCCCCATTGGACTTGGAATTGATGTTGAGCTAGATTTCACTCAACCTCCTATTTATGATTTGAATGATGGGGAAGAGCTTGAAGAGATTGGTGAGGAAGAATGTGAACTTAAGGAAGCTTAGTAATGGGTAGAGTATGAAGCATCTTGCCAAGTGGTAGAAGCCTTTCAAAGAGTGTGGACGGGAGTGGAATATGCTTTGTCAAGACCATTGGAAACTCCTCTACCTAAGTTTCCATCTAATCCTTCATTTGAGTGGGTAAAACTTATCACTCTTAGCTTTATTATCCCACTTGAATTTGGTTTTTTTGAAACGGATGACCAACTTAGGACGCTTTGTGGAATGAAGCGTAGGAGAAGGATGTTTAGTGGCTGGCATTGTAAATCTAGGCTCATTATAGTTGGAAGCTCAAAATTTAGGAGCAAGGATTGGTGCACTACTCAATTGGATGGGTCTAGGAGGATAGTTTGGTACCTTAGTGAGAATTCGGCTTACTTACCACCCGGAGAGAATTACCATGATCAACTTGAAGATGGGTGTGAAAGCGAAGTTTGAAATCCCAGATTACAAGAGGAGGATCAATTTTGTGAGCTCATGGTTTATAAAGAACTCCATCAAAGCTTGGAGCTAATAATTTTAAATGCTGGAGCTTATTGGAAGTCCAAGCATTGGTAGAAGTTCAAGGATGAATTCAAGCACAAGCCACCTTGATGAGAGCTCTTCATAATTCCAACTTAAGGACAACAAACAAAAGTGCTAGGTGAGAGACACCCCACCATGGTAAAATGTTTTCATTTTTCTCTTTTGTACATATCGGTAAATAAGCTAAATTTCATATTTATTTTTGTTTGTTGAGTTTAGTTGGTAGTCTAGTATGTTAAATAAGGTTTTATGATGTTTTGGTAGCTGCTTAGAGGTTTGGAATGCTTGGTTTGGTGCAAGAAATTAGAAAATTTTGAAAAACAGAGCACCCAGCCACGCGTACGCGTTGTCCATGCGTACACGTGACCCCAAGAATTTCAACCCCTCACGTGTACGCCTCGCCCGCGCGTATGCGTGACATTCAAAATTTTTAGGCTCAATACAAAAACCAAAGAGTTGCACAGGTAGGGTGCTGAAATTGTGCGTCTAGCACAATTTTGACCCATGTGTACGCGTGACGCACACGTGCGCGTCACCTATCTCTCTCTTCACTCATGCGTGCGCGTCCATGATGCGTACACGTCGCACCTCACTTTTGCTACTCACGCGTATGCGTGACTTGATGCGTACGCATGACCCGTGCCCTGTTTCACCCACTCTTCTTCTCTTCTTTCCATTTCTTTCCTTCTTCTCTTCTTTTCTTTCCGCCCTTCAACCATCATCCAACACTACCAATCACCATCTATCACCAACTCCTTTAGTTAGTTAGTTAGTTAGTTATTTAGTTAGATTAATTTTTGTTTGATTTTCTATTTTTCATGATAAGTGTTGGATTATTGATTTGATTTGCTGTTTCTTGATGTTGAAATTATTCAATGTTGGATTCATTATTGAGGTTATATTTTGTTACTTGGTTTTGAATTTTTCATGCTTAACCTTTTTGAACACCAAGTACTTGTGACATTGCCTTCAAAGCATTTTAAATCTTTTGAATTGCATGTTTTGGCCAGCATGTGATTTGATTTCATTATCTATGATGAGGCAATTGTGTATTGTTAATGCATTTTTTAGGTGATGCTTGTTTATGATTGACCTTTATTCATGCCACCTATTTCAAGCATTGAGATTTGTAGAATTCTAAAATTGGACCATAAGCTTACCTAGTGCCATATTTTTGAGCTTTCAAAGCTTTGTGGACCATGCTTGCTATGTGATTGATTTTCACTTCCATCTTCTTTTTTCTAAGTTCCATAGCACCCATGTGTTCCATTTCTATGTCACTTAGGTGTTGCATGTAACACCCTAATTAGCCTAAGATTTACCTCGCAGCATAAAGTAAAGGTTAATCAAAGGTTATGATAGTTCTAAGCTCATACATATAATATATAGAAAGAATAATATAATCTAGAATCCCAATGAAAGATATAGCTCAAAAATAGGATTTAAAAAGCGCAAAACGTACTAACGGAGCTACTAACTTAACGCACAAGATAAAGATATGATATAACAAAATAATAGAGTGTAGTATCATAAGAATCTAGCCACGGCTCGCAGAGTTTAAGCCAGCTAGCCATATATACAGACAAAACAGAAACCAGATAGTAAAATCAGCTTATACAAGTTTTTCTCTCTCAAAACAAGCCTCTAAGCAAAAGCAAAGTACAAAAGTGAGAGATATATAAACAAAATAAATCAAAGACTTTAAGAGTAACAGGATCCTCCGCTTCTGCCACCATCCAAGGAACTCACCGAGGTGGGTTGCGACCTGCATATGAAAAATACAACAGAAATATGGTATGAGAACCGGAGGTTCTCAGTATGGTAACAATGTCCAGTGATGTAGGATATAAGACCCCGGGATGCCAGAGGCAATCCTAGACTTCATATCCATCACAATATTTATCTTAAAACATACTAAAATAATCAAGCATAATTATATATATCTTAACATAAATAAACAGTGTACTCTATCTTAGGGAATTTCTATTCTAACCAAATACCGCTGTTCCACAGCCTTCACCGACCTATCCTCCATGCGATCCCATCGCCACCGCCTTTCGATCCTCCTCAATCCCAGTAGAAAACACAATTAAGTACAATGCAAGTAAAACACAAGTAAAGACATATATGGCAAGTAATTCAAGTAGTCAACTAGGCATGTTATACATTTAGGCAAACTCAATTAATCAAAGAAAACAAGCACATAAAGATGCATATGATGAATGTTTGTCCTATTGGCTCGTGATATCACTTGTCGGTCTGTAAATGCCAACCCGACACATCCTCTCGGATGTAGCCTTTTCTGCCATGCTAGAGATATAGTGCCCTACACACTCATGCAGCAGCGAATCTACTACGTCAGAGATATAGTTTCCTGCACACTCATGCAGTAGGGAGTCTACTACGCCAGGGATATAGACCTCGTACACTTCCTGCAGCAGATAAGGAAATAACCACAACAAATCATGCAGCAGAAAAATCTGCCACGCCGGAGATATAGGCTCCGCACACTCTCAACAACAACTCGTCATACAGCAGAACAATCTGCTACGCCGGAGATATAGACTCCGCACACTCTTAACAACAACTCGTCATGTAGCAGAACAATCTGCTACGCCGGAGATATAGGCTCCGCACACCCTTAACATTCATCAAGATCATCCTTTCTCTTCGTGTCCTCGACTCATCACAACCATCATCAATTAATAATTTCCATTCCGAACTCATTAGTTAATCAGTCCCTCAATTCTAGTACCATCCTTCTTTCTCACTCGACTAAACCCATCCTCAGTACACCAGAAACCTAAACCTCCGTTTGTTAACTTTTCAAAATGTCATCAACTGAATTTCTAAAGTTCTTTCCCAAGTTCTCATACCCAAAATTATGTCCAAAAGTCTTAAAATAGTGTCATAGAAGCTTACAATCTTGTTGGGAAAATGAGATAGTTGAAAACAAGATTTAAATTTGAGAAACATGGCGTGTGCGTACTCACAGGAGTGTGCTCACACACGCCCAGGAGAAGTTTTAAAAAGTGTGCGTACGCATAGAGGTGTGCGTATGCACAGGTACAAAATTTCTAAATTCTGTTCGCTCACACAAGCTGTGCTAGCGCCCTCAACAGACTTCCCTTCCCAACGTGTCCATGCGCACAGGGCTGTGCCTATGCACAAATTGTAAATCCTTAGTGGTTATGTGTGTGCACAAGCTGTGCTAGCGCTCTAAATAGGAAGCCTTTCCCTGCCTGTGCGTACCCACAAGTCTGTGCGTGCGCACAGGTTTAAAATTTCACAGGGTTGTGCGTACGCACATACCAGAAATTCCAAAATTCTGCAGCTTTGCAGAATTTCAGATTTTGACACCAATCTTTGAATGATCATAACTTCCTCTACAAAAATCCAAATTTTACAAACTTTATATCAATTTGAAGAGTTTTCAATAAGCTTTAATTTCAAACAAATTTCAACCAATTTTGAAAACTGAGACATAAGTTATGATCAGACAAAGTTCACTAAAAACTAACTTTTACCAAAAGTTAACACTTTACCAATTTCCTCATTTTCACAACTCAAACTAACTAAAACAAAATAAAACCTTTCCAAACTCTATTTTCCATCAAAATCTACCTTTTATAACATATTACATCATTTTCAATCATCAAACCTCAAATATATGATACCAAAGTCAATCCTCCACCAACACATTCACCAATAATCATTTTACCACTATCAATTCTCATCATCAACCTCATTTATGCTTTATATCAATATCCAAAAATATGAAATCATTCAAAGTCATCAAGCATCATACCTCAACATCATTATTTCTCAATATAACAATATCAATTCAACATGTATTACCAATCAACCATCATCAACAACCACATAAATCTAAACCTATCCTGTTGGTCACTAGCCTAAGTGTCCATGAATACTATATACTACATAGAGAAAACCAAAACCATACCTTTGCTGATTCTCAATATGAACCAAAACCCCAAATGAGCACAAGCTAAGCTTTCAACCACAAGCAAGTCTCCAATCACTCCAACATGCATCAACAATCACCAACAAGCTCCAATATTCAAGTTAATATCACACATGCACCATAAATCAAACATAGGATTTCATATATACACAAAACCACAAGAGATCAAGTGTTCTCACCTTACCAAAAGAGGATTGGGTAAAAACCCAATGGGAATCAAGTGATAGAGTGTACTTAAACACCTAAAATCACAAGATTTCACTCAAAACTAAACCAAAAACTCGAAATTCACAAGGGCACAAAAAACGGGCAAGGAATCTCGAGAAACTTACTACAAGGCTTATCTAGAAGTGACGGGCTTGGTGAGAGCTTTGCGTAGCCGCTAACGGCACGCGAATCGGAGCACCGTAGCTCGAATTATGGTCAAAAGAGTGATGAGATGAACAGTATTTCTTCTCTCCTCTCCCCTCTTCTCTTGCAGCTGTGTTGTGTGTGCGTTTGAAGAAGAATGAGCTGAATGGGGCTCATTAAAGAGGGTTTTATATGTTGAGCTTGGGCCCAACTTGGGTCCGGTCCAACCCATTTGCGTTTTTAGACCGTTTGGTCCAACTTTGGGCCAAACCTTTAAAATTAACGCCCGGTTTTTTACTTCTAATATTTTTCTAAGGCTTTTTACTGTTTTCACTCTTTCTCGCGTGGTACCGGGCAGACTTGAACCGGTTCAATCGATTCGACGGCTGGTTCGTAATTTTTCACAGTTTTTCGCAGAAAACACATTTTCTGACTCAGAAAAACCTACTGAGTCCAAAAATCATATTCGCTTCCCCAAGTTCTCATTCTAACTTTCCGGAACCTAATTTGGGAAATTAAACTATTCTTCTAATTAAACGGTATTTTGTAAAAACTCCGGTTCTTACATCCTCCCCTCCTTAAAAAGAATTTTGCCCTCGAAAATGCTAATCCGCATGCTTTCGCTGCGTCACTCTGATCGTTCGTCACCACAAGTCCGAAAATATAATACTCAAAGCATACGCTTACCTCTCGTCGGAGGATCCGACCCCATCGCATCACATGCATCCAAGGTAAACACACGTCCTGTTTGTTGATTCTGACCCTTATCTCGGTTCCTCCCGCGGCGACAATACTTGGATATATGTCCAGGCTTTCCATAAGTAAAACATAGATGACTTTCCCTCATATGGTGAAACTGAGCATCGTTGTCCTTTCCGAAGTTCCCATTTCTCTTAAAGCTTTGCCCCCTTGGTGGAAGGTAATCGCCACGTTCCCTATTGGAGTTTCCTCCATGAGTGTCCCTTGAGAGGCTACTGTCTTTGCATATTCCTCAACCACCCTCGCTTTGTTCACCAACTCGGAGAAGATCCGAATCTTCATAGGAGCCACAGCAGTCATGATATCATCCTTTAAGCCCCTTTGATACTTGATACACTTCCAACTTTCATAGGTCTCCGGGACACCCTGACACACCCTTGAAAACCTACAAAGCTCCTCAAACTTGCTTGTGTAGTCCGCCACAGACAAGAAATCTTGCTTCAGCTGCATAAGTTCCATCTCCTTCGCTTCTCTTGTAGACTTCGGAAAATACTTCTTGTAGAAGGCCGTTTGGAAAACATCCCATGGAACGTCAACATTCTGAAGCTGTAACAAGCGGCACTCTACTTGCCACCAATGCTGGGCCTCTCTCGCAAGTTGTAAGCAGCAAATTCTACATATTGGTTGTTCGGGACATGCTGTGCTTGTAAAGCACGCTCCATGGCCTGCAACTAATTGTCCATCTCGGTGGGGTTGGTTGATCCCCTGAAACTTGGAGGATGAACCCTGAGGAAAGTCACCAAGGTCATCAGAGCACCTCCCACATTATCCCCCATTTCCCTCAACATTGTCATTTGCGTTTCCTTTGCCACTCCCGTTTCCGTTCCCAGCCGGTTGGCCAAACCTCTGCACAGCTTGCAGAGTCACAGCAGCATTAGCCTCCATGGTGTTTGCAAGATTCGCCATCGCCGCCATAAATTTGCCATGGCTATTCGTCGGTCGCGCATTCCTACTCTCGGCTCGAGAACATGTACGACCTCATTCGCGAGTGGCTATTAGGGTTCCTGTCTACACCAAACAATCGATATCAAGGTAATTAATTTTAATATCAAAAGCCTAGTGCTTCAATTATCCCAAACAGGCACTTACAAACAAGCATTCTATGCAATATCAAGTAGATAACCTAATAGCATCAAAGAAAAAGACACACAGTGTATGCAATAAAGCACAATCGGTCCATCCCTCAGGCTCACGAGGACGAATCGCTCTGATACCACTAAATATAACACCCTAATTAGCCTAAGCTTTACCTCGCATCATAAAGCAAAGGATAATCAAAGGTTACGACAGTTCTAAGCTCATACATATAATATATAGAAAGAATAATATAATCTAGAAGCCGGATGAAAGATATAGCTCAAAAACAGAATTTGAAAAGCGCAAAACGTACTAACGGAGCTACTAACTTAACGCACAAGATAAAGATATGATATAACAAAATAATATAGTATAGTATTATAAGAAACTAGCCATGGCTCGCGGAGTTTAAGCCGGCTAGCCACATATACAGACAAAACAGAAACCAGACAGTAAAATCAGCTTATACAAGTTTTTCTCTCTCAATACAAACCTCTAGGCAAAAGCAAAGTACAAAAGTGAGAGATATATAAACAAAATAAATCAAAGACTCCAAGAGTAACAGGATCCTCCGCTTCTGCCACCATCCAAGCAACTCACCGAGGTGGGTTGCGACCTGCATCTGAAAAACACAACAGAAATATGGTATGAGAATCAGAGGTTCTTAGTATGGTAACAGTGCCCAGTGATGTAGGATATAAGACCCCGGAACACCAGAGGAAATCTTAGACTTCATATCCATCACAAGATTTATCTTAAAGCATACTAAAACAATGAAGCATAATTATATAAATCTTAACATAAATAAACAGGGTACTCTATCTTAGGGAATTTCTATTCTAACCAAACACCGCTGTCCCATAGCCTTCACCGACCTATCCTCCATGCGATCCCATCGCCACCGCCTTCCGAACCTCCTCAATCCCAGTAGAAAACACAATTAAGTACAATGCAAGTAAAACACAAGTATAGACATATATGGCAAGTAATTCAAGTAGGCAATTAGGCTTGTTATACATTTAGGCAAACTCAATTAATCAAAGCAAACAAGCACATAAAAGATGCATATGATGAATGTCTATCCTTGATAAACCCCAATTTTGTGGTTTATCTTGTGCTTATTTTTGGGAATTTTATCACCTTTTCCCACATTTATTCAATGAAATAGCATGGTTTTGTAATTCTCCCTTAAATTGTGCTTAAGTGTAAAAACATGCTTTTTAGGCCCTTAAATTGGTGATTTTAATTTACTTTAATTCCATTCGATGTCTTGATGTGTTTGTTGAGTGATTTCAGGTTCATAAGGCAAGTATGGGATGGAAGAAATGAAGAGAAAAGCATACAAAGTGGAGAATGCATGAGGAAACAAGGATTTGGAGTACATCAACCCACGCGCACGCGCAGAAGATGTGCACGCATGGAAGTGAAGTTGCATGGCGACGCGTACGCGCACGTGACGCATACGCGTGGATAGGAAAATTGCCAAGCGACGCGCACGCGTGACCTACACGTACGCGTCGATGCTCGCACGTAACTCACTTAAAGGCAAAACGCTGGGGGCAATTTCTGAGCTACTGATAAACCCCAATTTTGTGGTTTATATTGTGTAGAATTTAGGAGGTTTTGTCAATATTTCTCACAGTTATTCACAAGAAATGTATGGTTTTGTGTTCACTTCCTAATATTTCCCCATGATGAAAAACATGCTTATTTTTCCTCAAAATTGCCATATTTTAATCCTCTTCTATTGCCATTCGATGCCGTGATGTATTTGTTGAGTGATTTCAGGAATTATAGGGTAGAAATGTCCTAGAAGAGAGAAAGAAAGCATGTACCAAAGGGAGGAACATGAAGACTTGAAATTTTGGAAAAAGCAGCATCGATGCGCACGCGTGGGAAGCTGTACATGACCTCATTAAAGGAAATTGTGCCTGGCAATATCTGAGGCTCATCAGGCCCAATTTTAAGCTGTTTCTGCATGGAAAAGACCTAAGGATGCTAGGGGGAAAAGGGAGGATCAACCATTTTACACTAAGACACAATTTTTAGCTAGTTTTTGTTTCTTTGTTCTTATAAAGAGAGAAAACCTTGTTCCTCTCTAGATCTAGTTTTAATTTGATCTTCCCTTGTTGAATTGTGAATTGGATCTTGTTAATTACTAGTTTTAATTGTTCAATTTGAATTTCCTAGTATAATTTTGCTTATATCTTGTGATAGTTTTATGAATTCTTGTCAATTGTCATTTTATACCCATTTTATATTCTTGTTGATGTTATATTGATGATTTCTATGTTTAATTGTGTTGTTTGGATGATTGTATGTTGACAACTGTTAGTGGGTACTTGTTGATTTTAATTTAATTGCTATTTTGAACATGTCTTTTGTTAATGTTTACCATGTGTTTGATGAAATATTTACTTTGATTATGGAGTAGTTTTCTTTACTATTGGCCTAGGCCAAGGGAATTGGGTAAACTTGAGTCATTGGGTCTAATGGATTTGATGATTTGGGAGCCCTTAGTGGTCAATTTGATAACCATTGACGCTAACCTCCTACTAAGTCAATTAGTAGTGAGGTTAGAACTTATGGATTGATGTTGACCAAACCATTTGACGTACTTCAAGTATAGAAGTAGACGTAATGAGTTTGGTTCCTCATAATTGTTATGATATGGTTATTAGACAAGGATGGTGACCCCAATTCCCATGCCTAGCTAAGAGTTGCTTTTATTATTCATACTTGAAAACCAAAATTCCCAATCACTTGCCTTAGTTATAGTTACTTGTTTAGCTTAGAATAGAATCATATTGAATGTTACTTTGTTAGTTTGAAATCACTCATATCTTGCTTAGTTGATTGAATTAGTTTTTTACAATCTAAGATTACTTGCTTGTTAAGATTCCCATTTATTTTTATGCTCATAACTCACAACCCCGGATTTCTAACCAATGTTGAAGCACATGTTTGCCCATTCCTTGTGAGACGACCCGAGGTTAGAATACTTTGGTTATTTCTATTGGGGTTGAACTTGTGACAACCAAATCCCTCTTCTAAATTTGATGCCCGAGGATTGTTGTTGGTAGAGCTATACTTGCAACGCAGTTTTATTGAGAAAAATCTTTACTAATACACCCTTGGGTCACCATCAAATTTTTGGCGCCGTTGCCGGGGAGTGGTTGCAACATATGACTTGATATTGGTTATGTGAATATGTGAATATTGTAGATATTTTAATTGCTTTCAATACTTAGCTATAGTTTAAATTTCTTTTATATTTGTGCTATGACTCTCAAGTTTGATGACTCGGTCTCAACTGAATTCTAGCTTAGCCGATTTTGATCCCGAGATTGAAAGAACTTTGTTACATACTCAGCAAGCTAGACAGCGGTTGGATTATACGACTAGTACTTCGGCCTCTCTTGAGGAACATACCGAATCACTAGGCAGTACCGAGAGTGACTTGGAGTCCACTACTTCCTATTCTTCTGTTGGCACTAATAATACGTCTTTACATCCTACAGGTGAGCCACACATGGCGAGCCACGACGGATCACTTTGCATGAGCAAGGAGCTCCAGATATCACACTTCAACCGTTGCAAGCAAGGTATCTTAACCTTGATCCAAACTTTGAATTGAAGGGTAGCTTGATACATCTACTTCCTAAATATCATAGGTTGCCGGGCCAAGACCCCATCCGACATCTAAGAGATTTTCAAGTTGCTTGTTCTATGGCTTGAAGGCATGGAGCCGATGAGGTGGCTATCATGGTTTTTGCCTTCCCTTTCTCTCTTGAAGGGCAAGCAAAGACATGGTTTTATTCGCTACCGGATGAGATTGCTACTAATTGGGATTTCTTGAGAAGAGAGTTTCTAGATAAATTCTTTCCACCGGAGAAGACCGACTACATCCGGAAAGAGATTTCGGGCATAATGCAAAGAGACCAAGAGAGTTTGTATGAGTATTGGTCTCGGTTCAAGAGGCTATTGGAATCTTATCCGCATCATGGAATGAACACTCACTTGCTCATTAGCTACTTCATCGGAGGTCTTTGTGTGGAAGATAGAAGATTGCTTACCGCTTCTAGCGGTGGTTCCCTTTCGAAAAATAAGACGGAGGGAGAAGCTTGGAATTTGATAAAGGATGTTGCCGAGGCTACACAACACACAAGGGTGAGAAGTAATCCTCTCAAGGGTGTAGTAGAACCATCTCTTTCCGAATCAAGTCTAACCAAAGCACTTGGGGATATGACTACCATCCTTACCCAAATACAAAAGGAT
Source organism: Arachis ipaensis (assembly GCF_000816755.2). Taxonomy (NCBI): domain Eukaryota; kingdom Viridiplantae; phylum Streptophyta; class Magnoliopsida; order Fabales; family Fabaceae; genus Arachis; species Arachis ipaensis. Next base: position 42,386,310 of record NC_029793.2, on the reverse strand, counting down.
CAAAAGGAATATTACTCCATCCAAGCTGTCAAAGCCCCGCCTCCAATTGCTCAACTTGAAGGCCCTCCTAGGATTTGTGGTTTGTGCTCTAGCACCACACATTACACTGATCAATGCCATCAAATTCAAGAGGAACATGCTCTTGTAGTAGCCAATGTGAATTACAACAACCGTCTACCTTACCCCTCTCAAGGCCAAAACAATTACCATTAAGGTGGTAATCAACATCAAGGGTAGAGGGATAATGCACAAGGAAGCAATCAAAACCAAAGATGGAACAACTCTTCTTCTCCCCACAACAACAACCAATCTTCATCCCAACACCACCATAACAACACCAACTACCAAGCCAACCAAGGTCACTCCAACCAAAACCAAAACAACTACACCAAGTACCAAGCACCACACCATAGACAACAAAACTAAAACCAAACTCCTCCATCTTCCAACAATCAAATTGATGAGCTTAGAGCCGCCATGGAGAAGCGAGATGAGAACAACAAGGCTCAATTCGATGCCTTGGGCGCTGAATTGGCTAACCTCACCAACATGCTCTCAAAGATGACCATGTCCAACCAAACACCAACTCCCAACAACAACCCCAACCAACCCTCAAGTTCTTCCAACCTTCCATCCCAACCCCAACCAAACCCAAAGGGAGGTCTCAATGCCATCACTCTACGGTCGGAAACTACATTAGAGAAAATACCTCCAAGGGTCGTGGGAGACATTCATGAGGAAGAAATGGTTGTTGAAGCTACACATGAAGAGGAGGTGGTAGACAAAAGGCATGAGGAAGAAGGAGTAAACCTCAAGGAACCCAAGAGAAAAGCTATAGTGGACGAGTCCATTCCTATTCCATTCCCTTCCATGGTGAAGAAAGCGAAGAAGACACCGAAATTTGATTTGAACATGCTTCAAGTGTTCAAGAAGGTTGAGGTAACCATACCCCTTCTTGATGCTATTCAACAAATTTCGAAGTATGAAAAATTTTTGAAAGACTTGTGTACACACAAAGATAGGATGGGATAATTGGAGACATTATCCTTGGGTAGTTCAATTTCTTCCTTGATAGAACCTATTCCAAAGAAATATGGTGACCCTGGACCTTGCTTAGTGTCTTGTTGTATTGGTGGACGCACTTTTCATGATTGTATGTGTGACTTGGGAGCTTGTGTAAGCATCATGCCACTTTCTATCTATGTGCGGTTGAATTTAGCTCCATTAAAGAAGTCGGCGGTGAGGTTTGCCTTAGCCGATAAAAGTGTGATCACAGTGATGGGAATAGCGGAATATGTACTTGTGGCGATCAAGGATTTGGTTTTCCAGTTGACTTTTACATCCTTGAAATGCCCCCAACAGAAAATAGAAGCTCATCCTCTGTCCTACTTGGTAGACCCTTCCTCAAGACCTCTAAATTCAAGTTAGGTGCCTTTACCGGCACATATTCCTTTGAGGTTGGAGACAAGACTATCAAGTTCAATTTAGAGGAAGGCATGAAGCATCCTCCCGAAGAACATTTCGTGCTCCGATGTGATGTAATTGATGAATTGATAGAGGAAGTGCAAGAAGAAGACCACAACAAGTTGTGCTACCCTATTGTTGAGGAGACGGATGAACAAAAGGATAAACATGAGAAAGTTGTCAAGAATGAACTCCATGAGCTTGATGAAAAGGAACCCCAGCTTGAGGTAAAAAGTGAACTGAAGCCCCTTCCATCTCATCTGAAGTATGCTTTTTTAGAGGACAACCAAGGGTTTCTGGTCATTATTGCTAGTGAGCTTTCAAGTGAAGAAGAAGAAAGAATCCTAGATATTCTAAGAAAGTACAAGAAAGCAATAGGATGGAACCTAGCGGATATTGTGGGAATTGACCCCCGCAAGTGCATGCATAGGATATATCTCCAAGATGGAGCTAGGCCGGTTAGGCAACCGCAAAGGAGGCTCAACCCGACCATCCTCGATGTAGTGAAGAAAGAGGTCACCAGATTACTGGATGCGGGTATCATATACCCAATAGCCGACAGTAAGTGGGTGAGCCCAGTTCAAGTTGTTCCCAAGAAGTCGGGCATCACAACGGTCAAGAAGGACGACGGTGAAATGGTCACTAAAAGAGTATAAAATGCATGGCGAGTATGTATTGATTATAGAAGACTGAACGCCGCTATGGAACGACCATTATCCCTTACCCTTCATCGATCAGATGCTAGACCGCTTGGCAGGTAAATCTCACTACTGCTTCCTTGATGGATTTACTGGTTACTTTTAGATACATATTGCTCCTGAAGATCAGGAGAAGACCACGTTTACTTATCCGTTTGGCACCTCTGCCTATAAAAGGATGCCATTTGGACTATGTAACGCACCCGCTACTTTTCAACGGTGCATGACGAGTGTCTTCTCCGATCTAATGGAGACTTGTCTGGAAGTCTTTATGGATGACTTCAGCGTTTATGGTACTTCATTTGATTGTTGTCTGGAGAGCTTGGCCAAGGGCTTAGCTAGATGTGTTGACACTAGCCTTGTCTTAAATTTTGAAAAATGTCACTTCATAGTACGACAAGGCATAGTGTTAGGGCATGTAGTATCTCATGAAGGAATTTCTGTAGACCCGGCCAAGGTTGATGTTATCACCACTTTACCTCACCCCTCATCTGTGAGGGAGGTCCGCTCGTTTTTGGGACATGCAGGATTCTATAGGCGCTTTATCAAGGATTTCAGCAAGATTGCTTTGCCATTGTCGCGCCTACTCCAAAAAGATATGGATTTTGAGTTTGATAGTGAATGCGTGAAAGCTTTTGAAGAGCTAAGGAGAATTCTTACCACGGCACCAATTGTGCGAGGCCCGAACTGGACGTTGCCATTTGAGATAATGTGCGATGCGTCAAATCATGCTGTAGGTGCCGCACTTGCACAGCGCGATGGTAAACTCCCTTATGTCATTGCTTACTCTTCTAAGACACTAGATGCAGAACAATCCAACTATACCACTACTGAAAAAGAACTCTTAGCTATTGTCCATGCTCTAGATAAATTCAGATCTTATTTGCTAGGGTCAAAGATAGTGGTATACACGGATCATGCAGCTTTAAAGTACTTATTGACAAAGAATGAATCAAAGCCTAGACTCATACGTTGAATCTTGCTTTTGCAAGAATTCGACATTGAGATTAGGGACCGGAGTGGATCTCAAAACTTGGTTGCGGATCATTTAAGCCGCATTGAGAATTTAAAATTTGATCCATTTCCAATCAATGACTCATTCCCATTGGATAGTTTGCATGTTGTGTCGGATAGCTTTCCTTGGTTTGCCCTAATGGCGAACTACTTGGTTGCGAAAATCTTCCCTCCCAACTTTTTGAAAAACCAAAGGGACAAGTTAAGGAGTGATTCCAAATACTATATTTGGGATGACCCTCACTTGTGGAAGAGAGGCGTGGACCAAGTAATTCGAAGATGTATCCCGGAATCTGAAACCCAACCAATTCTTGAAGCTTGTCATTTGTCCGAATGTGGTGGCCACTTTGGCCCACAAAGGACCGCTAAAAAAGTGTTGGATTGTGGATTCTGGTGGCCAACCTTATTCAAGGATGCTAACCGGTTATGTGTGTCTTGCCATCAGTGTCAGAGGTCGGGAAACACATCCCAAAGGGATGAAATGCCTCAGCAACCTATGTTGTTCTGTGAGATATTTGATGTATGGGGCATTGACTTTATGGGACCATTTTCCAACTCTAGTGGGTATCTGTATATTCTGTTAGCGGTTGACTATGTGTCAAAGTGGGTAGAGGCCATACCTACCCGCCTCAGCAACCTATGTTGTTCTGTGAGATATTTGATGTATGGGGCATTGACTTTATGGGACCGTTTTCCAACTCTAGTGGGTATCTGTATATTCTGTTAGCGGTTGACTACGTGTCAAAGTGGATAAAGGCCATACCTACCCGCCTTGACGATGCCAATGCCGTTGTTTCTTTTATTAGGAATCACATTGTGTACCGTTATGGGTCGCCACGAGCAATCATGAGCGACCAAGGATCCCACTTTTGTAACAGGAAGGTAGAAGCATTGCTCAAGTGCTATGGAGTGTCGCATAAGGTTGCTACTGCTTATCATCCGCAAACAAATGGACAAGAGAAAGTGTCCAACCGGGAAATTAAGAGGATTCTGGAGAAAGTGGTCAATCCTCAAAGAAAGGATTGGAGCCTCCGGTTAGGAGATGCACTATGGGCGTATAGAACGGCCTACAAGACTCCGATAGGGATGAGTCCCTTCCGGATCGTCTATGGTAAGGCATGCCATCTTCCGGTGAAAATTGAGCATCGAGCCTATTGGTCGGTAAAGCAGTGTAACATGGATTTAGCCAAGGCAAGTGAAGCTAGGAAGCTACAACTAGAGGAGCTTGAGTGTTTGAGGAACGAGTCATATGAGAATGCCCGGATCTATAAAGAGAAGACGAAGGCATTTCATGACCATCACATCCAGAAGAAGGACTTTCAAGAAGGTGATGAAGTCCTCCTATACAACTCAAGGCTTCGATTTATGCCTGGCAAGCTCCGTTCTAGATGGGAAGGACCTTTCAAGGTGAAGGAGATAAAGCCATATGGAGTGGAGGAGTTGTTTGATTCCAAGAGTGAAGCAACTTTCAAAGTGAATAGACATAGAGTGAAGAAGTATTGATAAACCACTATTTTATGGTTTATCTTGTGCTCAATTGAGTGGATTTTATCAATCTTTCATACACTTATTCATACTATTTGCATGGTTTTACATTCTCCTTCCTGATTTTGTGCTATGATTGAAAACATGCTTCTTTGGCCTTATATTTGCTAATATTAATCCTCTCTCATTACCATTAGATGACTTGATATGTGTGTTAAGTAATTTCAAATTTATAGGGAAGGAATGACTTAGAGGATGGAAAGGAAGCATACAAAAATGGAAGGAATACAAGAAGTTGAAGGAACTGCAAAGTTGTCAGCCTGACCCTCTTGCACTAAAACTATCATAACATGAGCTACAGAGGTCCAAACGACGCGGTTCTAGTGGCGTTGGAAAGCTAACATCTAGGGCTTCGATTTGATATATAATATGCCATAGTTTCCTTGACGCTAGGCGATGCGAACGCGCGCTCCACGCGGATGCGTCGCAGTGGCAAAAATCAGCGTGGCAGATTTCTTCTCCAACGATTTCTGGGCTGTTTTCGACCCAGTTTGCGGCCTAGAAAATACAGATTAAAGGCTATAAAGTGGGGGAATCTATTCATTCATGATCATCAGCTCACAATTCATAATTTTCACAATTTAGATGTAGTTTTTAGAGAGAGAGGTTCTCTCCTCTCTCTTAGGTTTTAGGATTAGGATTCCTCTTAAAGGATTTAGGATTTCAACTCTTCATCAGGTTCAATATTTCTCTTACTTTATATTTCTCTTTTACTTTCAGATACTTTAATGCTCTCATTTAATTACTTATGTTGCCAAATTGGCTTATGAACTCTCTATGTTTAGATTGATTTTCTCTTATTAATGCAATTGAGGTATTTCAGATTTATGATTCTTGTTTAGCTTTTTATATTCTTGGCTTTAATTGATTAACTGGAGGCTCTTGAGTTTTTAACTTATTGTGATTGATTGTTATGTCGGCTAATTGACTGGAATTCCACTAACTCTAGTCTTTCCTTAGGAATTGGCTAGGACTTGGGAATCTAACTAACTAGTTCACTTGACTTTCCCTTGCTTTCGTAAAGGTTAACTAAGTGGGATTAACTTCAATTCTCATAGGAGTAACTAGGATAGGACTTCCAAATTTTCATACCTTGCCAAGAGTTTATTTTACAATTATTTATTTATTTATTTTACTTGTCGTTTAAATTACTTGTTCCTTACTTTCAAAACCCCTAATTTACAAAACTCATAACCAATAATAAGAACACCTCCCTGCAGTTTCTTGAGAAGACGACCCGAGGTTTGAATACTTCGATTTATAAATTTTATTGGGTTTGTTACTTGTGACAACCAAAACGTTTGTAAGAAAGGTTGATTGCTTGGTTTAGAAACTATACTTGCAACGAGAATTTATTCTGAATTCTAAACCGTCGATCATTCCGTTCTTCAAAATGGCGCCGTTGCCGGGGAATTGCAAATGTGTGCCTTATTATTGGTTATTGTAAATATTTACTTTTTGCCTGTTTATTTGGTTTTATTTTTTATTTTTTTTTTACTTTTTCGTAATTAAGAGGTTATTGCTCTTTATTTTAATTGATTTATTTTTCGAAAATCACAAAGAAAAAATTATATCTTTTTCAAAATCTTATCTTATCTTATTTCAAAAACAAATTTCAAATTTCAATATTTAAATTCAAAAATTCAAAATCCAAATTTAAAATTTTAAATTTTAAATTTTAAAAATCAAACCTTTTCAAAATTTAAATCTTTTTCAAATCTTTATCTTGTATTGTTGACTTCTTCAAAATTCAAATTTCAAAATTTAAATTTCAAATTTCAAATTTCAAAATTTAATTTTCAAATTCAAAATTTAAATTTCAATAACCTTTTAATTTAAATTTATTTTTATTTTCATTTTTAATTTTTATTTGCTATTATGAGTTATCACCCCCATCGCTTTGAGTTTGGTCCCAATGCTGTTGCAAGGAATGGAAATTATAACAGGAACATGCATCAAGGTTAAAACAATCGGAGATGGAAGGAGCCACGAGGATCTGATCAACCCTTTCGGCAACATCACCTTCCAAGATACCATGGACAACGACCATCCTACAATGCATGCCAAGACAATAGATATGGTGGACCCCCTTGTAATTACCAGCAAGCTCCATCATATGCCAATGAACCACCTCCTCAAAATAGCTTTGGACCACCATACTCACAAGCCCCTTTCCACCATTCACCTCCACATGACCCTAACCCACATCCACCATACCAACCACCTTATGAACCAAATGAACCATACATAGATCCACCCAAAACCTCCATGGAGAGAGCACTTACCGATCTAAACTCTACTATACGAGCTCTCGCCGCCCAAATCAGACCACCAAATACCTTTAACAATCAACCCTCAAGCTCTAGTGTAATTCCTTGTCAACCACAGAATGATCTCTCCATCCCATCA
>NC_029793.2:42357372-42378314 GCF_000816755.2 Arachis ipaensis | reverse complement strand
ATTAAGAGTTAAGAGGTTATTGCTCTTTATTTTAATTGATTTATTTTTCGAAAATCACAAAGAAAAAATTATATCTTTTTCAAAATCTTCTTATTTCATATTTCAAAAACAAATTTCAAATTTCAATATTTAAATTCAAAAATTCAAAATCCAAATTTAAAATTTTAAATTTTAAATTTTAAAAATCAAACCTTTTCAAAATTTAAATCTTTTTCAAATCTTTATCTTGTATTGTTGACTTCTTCAAAATTCAAATTTCAAAATTTAAATTTCAAATTTCAAATTTCAAAATTTAATTTTCAAATTCAAAATTTAAATTTCAATAACCTTTTAATTTAAATTTATTTTTATTTTCATTTTTAATTTTTATTTGCTATTATGAGTTATCACCCCCATCGCTTTGAGTTTGGTCCCAATGCTGTTGCAAGGAATGGAAATTATAACAGGAACATGCATCAAGGTTAAAACAATCGGAGATGGAAGGAGCCACGAGGATCTGATCAACCCTTTCGGCAACATCACCTTCCAAGATACCATGGACAACGACCATCCTACAATGCATGCCAAGACAATAGATATGGTGGACCCCCTTGTAATTACCAGCAAGCTCCATCATATGCCAATGAACCACCTCCTCAAAATAGCTTTGGACCACCATACTCACAAGCCCCTTTCCACCATTCACCTCCACATGACCATAACCCGTATCCACCATACCAACCACCTTATGAGCCAAATGAACCATACACAGCACCACCCCCATTCCAACACAACTACTCTCATGAACCACCACCTCAATATACACCATCTCCTTATCATTATCAAGATGAACCACCTTCCTACCGTGAACCCTTTCTCCCAACTAATGAACCCTCCTATCCACCCCAAACCTCCATGGAGAAAGCACTTACCGATCTAAACTCTACTATACAAGCTCTCGTCACCCAAATCAGACCACTAAATACCTTCAACAATCAACCCTCAAGCTCTAGTGCACTTCCTTTTCAACCACAGAATGATCTCTCCATCCTATCACCACCATCCATGGAAGAGCACCCACATCCATCAATCCAAGAGCAACATGATTTCAATGATTCTATTGACATGGAACAAGAAAGAAGGGATCATCTTCGCGAATCTATACTTCATAAGGAGCTAGAGAAGGCCCTAAAGGTGAAGGTAGTAAAGACCCTTGAAGTCGAAGGAGTGGTTGAAGAATTAGTGAAGGAAGACATCAAGGAGGAGTCTGATTTTGTCTTAGAGCAAGAGGAGGCCCAAAATGTGGAGATAGGAGAGACCCTTAAAGATGAAAGAATAGTTGAAAGGAGTTATCATAGAAAGAAAATCATCAAGGATGAGTACGATTTTTTATTAAAACTACTAGACAAAGCAGTAATTATTGAAGAGGAAGAAGTGGTTGAAGACCTGGGAGATGCTGAACCTCCATGGGAAAGTCAAGACATAGAGCCTCCTTCCAAGACGGTTGCATTTGATGTTAAGGAGGGTGTACAACCTCCAAGGCATGTCATGGTTAAGGAATTGGAAGAGGTCGATCAAGAGATGGAGATTCAAGAAGAAGAAGCACAGCCCCCCATGCCCTTGGAAAGCAGTGAAGAGGAGATTGAATTGGAAGAAAGCTACCAAGAGGAAGAGGTTGAAATTGAAGAAGCTTACAAGGAGGTGGAAGTTGTCAGAGAAGAGCACAAAGGAGTGGAGCTTGCAAATTCGTTAGAAATACCTCTCCCAAGGCCATTACCGTCCAACCAACGTTCAAGTGGGTAAAATTCTTATCCTTGACCTTTACTTTCCCACTTGAATATGGGCTACTAGAGACGGATGGTCAGCTTAGAGCTCTTTGTGGCATTAAGAGTAAGAGGAAGATGGTCAGTGGTAAGAATTGTCCTGCAAGGTTCATGATGGTTGGAAGCTTTAAGTTTAAACGCAAAGGTTGGTGTAAAGCTCAACTGAATGGGTCTAGGAAGTTGTTTAGCTGCTTTAGTGAGAATTCAAATTGCTTGCTACCCGGATGGAATCATAATGATCAACAAGAAGATGGGTGCAAAAGCAAGATTTGGGACCCTGGAATTCATTCTGGCAATCAACACTCTTGGGGCCTTGTCACTTGCTTTAACTTACTTGAAGGCTTTCTGCGCCTAGTTTCGGATCCCGGAGGCTGTTGGCATTCCAAATATTGGTGGAGATTTCTGGATGAATTCAAGCACAAGCCACCATAACAGGAAGCTCATCAAATGTCCAACTTAAGGACTTTAACTAAAAGTGCTAGGTGGGAGACAACCCACCATGGTATGATCGTCCCTTTTTCAGTTTTAATTCTAGTATGTTTTGTTTGTTTTTGAGTTTTAATTGGACCTGGAATCATGCATAACATTCATATTAGCATTGCATTCTGCATACTGCATTATTATTAAAAAAAAAAAGCACGCACGCGACGCGGAAGCGTCGCTGACGCGTCTGCGTCACAAGTGCATTAGGAAGAAAAGAAAAGTGAACAGAGAGTCACGCGAGAGCGTGGCTGGAGGCATGCCTTAGGCACAAATATGCCCACGCGACCGCGTCGCCGACGCGGCCGCGTCATTTGAAAAATAGCTTCCCCACATGTCCGTGTCACCCACGCGAACGCGTGGCTCTATAAAATCGACGTAAAGGGGTGTTTGGCAGCATGTTAGGCTGGAATGGGGCTGAAACGGTGCTAGAAGCCCAAGCCTTACCACGCGAACGCGTGCCCCACGCGTCCGCATCGTTTTGCAAATATGGTCATCCACGCGATCGCGTCACCCACGCGAACGCGTCACCCCAGATTTTTGGCAAAAATGCATTTAAATAGAGAGTTGTGCGTACGCGAGGCTTCTCTCGCGCCACTAGCACAACTCGAGTCACGCGTCCGTGTGCCCCACGCGTCTGCATCACCTGACCTTATCGCGCACCACGCGACCGCGACAGTCACGCGTCTGCGTCGCCTGCGCCGCACAACTTATCCAGATCAGCGCCAATTATCTTATCTTTTCTTTTCTAATCCTAATTTCTTCTATCTTTTCTTCTTTCTTCTTCCTTTTCTTACTTTCTTCTTCTTCATCTCTTTAACTTTTCATCCCTCTTCACTTCCATTCTATTTCATTTAATTTATTTGCATACTTTCATTCATTGCATTATTTTTATTGGTGTTAGAAATTTATTTGGGTCATTATTTTCTATATTTTTGTGGATTATTAAAATGGTTTGACAATTATATATTACTTTTTAAAGGGTTGCTTGCATGTTCAATTTAATACTTTCAATAGCTTATTTACCATGCATGCTATGTGTTTGTGAAAACGCCCGTATGGCATTGTGCACTATTTTTAGATTTCTTTTATTCTACTACTCTAAATGCTTGCTTTTCACAAAACCCTTTTTATATTTTATTAATTAAATATAATTGTTATTACAAACATGTTGTTAATTTGAAAGACTTGGTAATCTAACTTGGACATGGAATGCTTGATCTATGCTACTCATGCCTTTGCCAGCATGCCAATAAACATCTTGCATTTAATTGTCATTACATGCACTTGCTATATTTCTATTGATGAACTTTTCACATGTAGTCATGACCATGTGTTAACGTCATTCTTCTTTATTGTGCATTGATTACCACCTTTTCCGTTCTCTTCCTTGCTCTAACCCTTAGCTTTAAAAGTTACTTTCTTTTTTCCTTTTCAGGATGGCCACCAAGAAGGGTAAAGAGAAAGCTACTCCCAAACCACCGGCAAGGAAAGGAACAAAAAAAGCCCCAGCTGAGGAACCACAACCCCCATCCACTTGCACATCTTAGCATGCACCAAGGACGGTGCAATCCTTAAGTGTGGGGAGGTCGATACCGACTTCAGGTGTTAGTTACCTTATTTTCAACACCAATACTCTATTTTCTTTGTTTGTTCATTGTTGCATTTGCATATTTAATTGCATGTTTGTTTGATTTTATGCATTTAGTTACTACTTGGTTGAAGTAATGTTTTCTTTGTCAAGAAATTTTTATAGTATTTCACTAATTTAAATTGAAAATTTTTTGTTAAATTTGTTTGAAGTTGTATTTGGAACATGATTTTTTTGAGGCAAAGAACACACTACCTGTGAGATTTTGAGCTTATTTACATGGTTACATTATTTAACCATAAATTTTTATTCTTGTGTGTTTTCTTCTCTATAATTGCAATCTTTACTTTGTTCCATTCTATATGTCCATTATTTAGTGTATTTACATGCTTGCATATGATTGAGGCCATTACTTGTTTTTGCTCACTTATTCCAAATAAGCTTACCCTTTTATGTCACCTTTGTTAGCCTCCTTGAGCCTTTCTACCCCTTCTTCTATTTTATAACCACATTACTAGCCTTAAGCAGAAAAACAAAATAAAAATCCCAAGTTGAATCCTTGGTTAGCCTAAGATAGATATTGTGTATAATTCAAGTATGGGGAATTTTATGGGAACATGGGATGATAGAAAAAAAAGGAGAATTAAATTGAATAAGTTATTTGAAAATTTGGGAAGCATGCTCATGTGAAATCAAAATAATTTAATTACCATGTGTAATAAAAAAATTTAAGTAATTAAATAAGGGGATATATATATATATATATATATATATATATATATATATATATATATATATATATATGAATTACCCCAAATGCAAAATAAAAAGAATCAATGCACATGGGACAAAATTCAAAAATAAGTTTGATACATGAGCATATAATACAAAAGTGAAAAAAAATTTGGGTTGCTAGGTAAATTATTTTAAATTATATAAAGTATGTATATGTTAGGTGAGATCTTAGACTAATCAAGGATTCCCTTTGTTAGCTCACTTAGCCTTACCTTTATATATATCCTTACCTTTACCTCAGCCCCATTACAACCCTAAAAAGACCTCATGATGTTTGCATTGGTACATTAAATATTTGTTGATTGGTTAGATGATGAACAAGGTTTAGAAAGCATGACTAGAGAAGAGTAGAGTGAATTACCCTATACACTTGAGAGATTAGAGTGCATATACAATACCAGTAAGGGTTCAGTACTTAATTCTATGTTCCCTGCTTTCATGAGCTATCTTCTTACAAGTTTACTTGCTTTTGATTGTACGATTTGAATTAGTGGAATTTGGGTTGTATTTGTCTTGAAGAACTTATTCACTTTTAACCAAGTAGGTAGAAACATTTTGCATATAGTTGCATTCATATAGATAGGTTGCATTTCATACATTCTACCATTCCTCTTCACTCCCTTATAGCTTCTCTTGAGCTTAGCATGAGGACATGCTAATGTTTAAGTGTGGGGAGGTTGATAAACCACTATTTTATAGTTTATCTTGTGCTCAATTGAGTGGATTTTATCAATCTTTCATACACTTATTCATACTATTTGCATGGTTTTACATTCTCCTTCTTGATTTTGTGCTATGATTGAAAACATGCTTCTTTGGCCTTATATTTGCTAATATTAATCTTCTCTCATTTCCATTAGATGCCTTGATATGTGTGTTAAGTGATTTCAGAGTTTATAGGGCAGGAATGACTTAGAGGATGGAAAGGAAGCATACAAACATGGAAGGAATACAAGAAGTTGAAGGAACTGCAAAGTTGTCAGCCTGACCCTCTCGCACTAAAACTGTCATAACTTGAGCTACAGAAGTCCAAACGACGCGGTTCTAGTTGCGTTGAAAAGCTAACGTCCGGGGCTTCGATTTGATATATAATATGCCATAGTTTTTTTGATGCTAGGCAACGCGAACACGCGCTCCACGTAGACGCATCGCAGTGGCAAAAATCAGCGTGGCAGATTTCTTCTCCAGCGATTTCTGGGCTGTTTTCGACCTAGTTTGTAGCCCAGAAAACACAGATTAAGGCTATAAAGTGGGAAAATCAATTCATAATTTTCACAATTTAGATGTAGTTTTTAGAGAGAGAGGTTCTCTCCTCTCTCTTAGGTTTTAGGATTAGGATTCCTCTTAAAGGATTTAGTATTTCAACTCTTCATCAGGTTCAATATTTCTCTTACTTTATATTTCTCTTTTACTTTTAGATACTTTAATGCTCTCATTTAATTACTTATGTTGCCAAATTGGCTTATGAACTATCTATGTTTAGATTGATTTTCTCTTATTAATGCAATTGAGGTATTTCAGATTTATGATTCTTGTTTAGCTTTTTATATTCTTGGCTTTAATTGATTAACTGGAGGCTCTTGAGTTATCAACTTATCGTGATTGATTGTTATGTCGGCTAATTGACTGGAATTCCACTAACTCTAGTCTTTCCTTAGGAATTTGCTAGGACTTGGGAATCTAACTAATTAGTTCACTTGACTTTCCCTTGCTTTCGTAAAGGTTAACTAAGTGGGATTAACTTCAATTCTCATAGGAGTAACTAGGATAGGACTTCCGAATTTTCATACCTTGCCAAGAGTTTATTTTACAGTTATTTATTTATTTTACTTGTCATTTAAATTACTTGTTCCTTACTTTTTAAAACCCCCAATTTACAAAACTCATAACCAATAATAAGAACACCTCCCTGCAGTTCCTTGAGAAGACGACCCGAGGTTTGAATACTTCGATTTATAAATTTTATTGGGTTTGTTACTTGTGACAACCAAAACGTTTGTAAGAAAGGTTGCTTGCTTGGTTTAGAAACTATACTTGCAACGAGAATTTATTCTGAATTCTAAACCGTCGATCATTCCGTTCTTCAAGTATCATGGTTACAAGCCCCCAAAAGAGCTAGAGGTGTACCTATTGGAGGATGCACCAAGGAGAGAAGAAGCTTAAGAAAAGAATCGTCCAACTTAAGGACATTAAAGAAAAGTGCTAGGTGGGAGGCACCCCACCGTGGTAAGATCTTCCTTGTTTATACCATCTCATTTGTAACCTTCAATTTCTTGTGAATTTTGTGATTTCTTGTTGATTGATTGATTGCATAGGAATGTTAGTTTTATTCTTCTTATTGAATAGTTAGAATGTTAATGTAGTTTTCCTCATTTTTGGTATGGATGAAGTAGCGAAGTAGGGAGAATGCTATGTTTTGGATTGTGAATGATATTGTGAAGAATTCTCTTTGGCTACTAGCTTAAGCACCTACCAAGAATGTGTTAGAATAGGTCTTGTTATACTGAAAAAAAAAAGAGATAGAAAAATGAAAAATGAGCACCGACGCGCCAGTGCACTGTGCGCGCGCGCGCCGGTGGCGCAATTCTACCTCTTGGGCTAAATACCCGAGAGTTATGCCCATTTCGTGCCCAACTCGCGCCAGGTACTCACGTGTCCGCGTACTTGCCGCCTACGCGTGCCATTGCAATTTAACCATCGACGCGCAAGCGCACTGTGCGCGGGCGCGTCGATGGCAACATTTAGACTCCCTGGTACAAAAACCAGAGAGTTGTGCCACATTTGGGCCACCCTGATGCCAGAACTGACGCGTCCGTGCGCCTGCGCCATTCACCAACTCTGGTACAAAATCCAGAGACTTATGCCAACTTTGTGCCACTTCTGTGTCAGGGGCACAACTCCCCTCGCGCGTGCGTGTCACTGCCGTGCACGCGTCCCTTGCTAACACCCTCACCGACGCACCAGCACACTGTGCGCGCGCGCACCGGTTGCGCGAAGCAGTTTTATAACTTCGCGCCCTGTTCTGTTTTCCACTTCCCAACCCCTTTTCTTTCTTAATTCCCCTTTTCTTCTTCCTCCATCACACCCCTCTTCTTCTTCTTCTTCCACAATCCACACCCTTGTCTCCGGCCACTCACCGGCGACAACCACCTCTTCCGGTGGCACTACACTTCTCCTATCTTCTTTCTCATCTTCACAAAAGAAGATTCAACCTTGTTCTCTTCTACTTCTCAAGGTTTCACTTCTTTAATTTCTTTTCTTTCATTTTCTTTGCATTATTTCTTCTAGTTAGATGCTTCTTGTTGCTTCATTTAGTTTCTCTTTTACTTACATGATGATGTTTCTTGCTTTTTTATGTTTGCTTATTTTTCCTTTTTCCTTATTTTTCCATGGATGTTGAATTGAGTTTAATTTGCTTTAATAGATCTTTTGTCATTATTTTTTCTTATCTTTCCCAATGTGTGATGTCTATGTGATGATTGATGTTCCATTTTGGGCTTTGAATTGATGAAGTATCTCATAATTATTCTTTGCTTAATAATTGCACACCAAGTGTTCGAGGAAATGCATGAATACCATTTTGGTTTCTTTTGACAATGTACTTTCAATTGGATGCTTCTCCTCATTCACTTGTTATCCTCTACAAGCATTGAGTCCACTTTGCTTGCTAATTAGATACTCATTGAATGTGACTTGCTCTTTGTTATGGATGCTTGAGATTACTCCTCTCATGCCACTGCATGCTTTACTTCCTCTTGCATCCCATGCCAAGTGTTGTGACCCATGTCTTTATGATTACTATCCTTCACTTGCATGTTTTTATTAAAATGATACCTTGGGTTTAATGTTTTCCTGTTTCCCTTCTTTTCTCAGGATGGCCACCACGAAAGGCAAGGCGAAAGCTCCAAGGAAACCAGCCGCAAAGAGGGCACCCCAAAGATCCACTTCTAAGGCGCACTCTTCATTGAGAGCCGGATCCTTAACTAAGAAAGTGAAGACACCTGCTCTTATTGATGATAAGGAAAAGAGCAAGCCGGAGAAATATTCTTCAAGGTTTCCCAACCGCTTCTGTGAACTTATGTTCCCCTCCATAGCTGTACGGAACTATCATCTCGAGCACCTACTTACTCCGCCGGACAAGGTTGCTCCTTGTATTTTACCCCGCATTGAATGATGAGGATGGGAGTTTCTTTTGAGGAAACCAAGGGGAATCAACCTCTCTTGGGTTGAAGAATTCTACACTAACTACCATCTTTCCTCTCTTCAATCGGTATACATGCGCCGCAAGTAAGTCCTAGTTTCGGAAGAGGCTATTCAGCAAGTGCTTAATGTCCTACCAGTGCCAAGTGATATGGATGGCTACCAAGAAATCTTACGTCAGTGAGAGAAGTTTGGATTTGATTGGGACTCAATCCTTCAGGTCATTCCTGGGCCAGAGGCATTTTGGATCCAAGGTCGACTTCGGATGAGGCCCAAGAGCATCGACGCTCGCTTCCTCACTGTGAAAGCTAGAGCTTGGGCCCAGATCCTATCTCACTATGTGCTACCTAGCACCCACAAGTCATCCTTCACGGCAGACCTCGCCTTGCTCGTTTGGTGTGTTCTCACGGAGAAGCCGGTGAACATTTCGCTTGTCAAGCAAGCGATGAGTCAAGTTCACGACCGGGGTAATTTACCATTTCCAGCATTGGTATCTGATTTAGTTGCTGCTGCGGGTGTTCCTTGGGAAGCAAAGGATAGAAAGATTATAGTTCCGGCTAAGGGCGATGTGGTCCCAACCGGAAAATACTTACATCTTCCCATGAACAAACCGAGCCTTGACATAGCCCTTCCACCTACTATTCCTTCCACTTCATCATCACCACCACGGCAAAGATCCACACATTAAAGGATAGAAGATCTTCACCGGAAGCTTGATAGATATAAGCGGCGCAATCAACGCCGATATACTTACATCAAGAAGCTTCTACGTTGTGTTACCCCTAGCATGGAAGAACCCAAAATATTCACATCCACCTCAAATCTGAGTGATGGGAGCTCTGAAGGAGAGGATAATGACGGTTCCGGTCCCGACGGCCCTTTGCGCATTGTTCGTAGCACGGAGGACTGTGCTAATTTTAAGTGTGGGGAGGTCGTTCGACCGATCTCCATGGGTAACAATCTCTTCTCTTCAATACCCATGGATTTATCTTTTGCTTAGTAGTTAGTACATTGCATGTGTAGTTAGTTTTGCTTGTAAATACTCCTTGCATGATAGTTAGTTTCTATAGAGTTACTTGGTCAAAACAATAACTTCTTTTTCAAGAAACTGTGTTTTGGGGTACCCTACCCTACCAAATTTTTGAAAATTTTTGCAGTAAACTTGCTTTAAGAATGTATTTTGGAACATAGTGATTGAGCTAAGAACACAAGCATGAAAGTTTTGAGCCTATTGCATGGTTACATTTTCTAACCATTAATTCCATTCTTGTGTGCATATCTCTCTCTCTATGATTGTGATCCTTGCTTTGTCTGATTCTATATGTCCATTATTTTGCGTATGAATGCATTTACATGATTGAGGCCATCATTTCAATAGTCACTTTTCCCCAAATGGCCTTAACCTTCTTATCTACCATTGCTAACCAATTTTGAGCTCATAATAAACCCCTTTTTGTTCTTAAATAGAGCACATCAACAACCCTAAGCGAAAAACCATGAATGTCCCTAAGTTTGGATCCTTGATTGGCTTAGATAAGTTAGGATGTGTATCATTCAATTAGGGTGTACTAGGGAAATTTGGGTAGATATATAGGTGTGTAATTGTAGTGTAATTAAAAATTTTAGGATTTGGGAATATATTCATGCATTGAATGATTGGACTATATGCATTGAAATTTTTGTTCACAAGGCCCCAAGAAAAAGGGATAAAAAAAATAATATAAGCAACAAAGGGGACAAAGAAACCCCAAGACAAGTAATGAAGAAAACAATGCATATGGGTGTGAATTAAAAAGAATGCATGAGTATGCAAGAAAGTGAAACTCAAGGGTAACTAAGTAATGTATTATAGTTGTATAGGTTGTTCTATGTGTCTAGTGGGATCCTAGGTTAATCAAGGACTCAAATTTGAAGCTCACTTTGCCATATATATCCTTACCTTCACCCTAGCCCCGTTACAACCCATGAATAAGACCTCGTGATACTTGTAAGCATGCTTTAAGTAATTGTTGATTGATTAGAGGAAAGACAAATCTTGGAAAGCATGATTAGGAGAAGATTGAGCGAAGAACCCTATACACTTGAGCGAATAGAGCGGATACACTTCCGGTGAGGGTTCGATGCTAAATTCTTTATTCCCGGCTTTCACAAGCGTTCATTTAGCAAGTCATATGCACCCCTTAGTGATGTTCAATTTGCTAGAATTCATGAATTACGTACTATTTTCACCCTAGATGCTCACATGTATTCTTGGAGGATAGATTTACTCTTGACCAAGTAGGTAGATGATTTTACATTAGTTGCATGCATCCACTTAGGTAGTTTTCATTTCATAAACTCTTTCTCACCATGATCTTTGGTCTTTTTATTTTAAGCATGTGGACATGCTTGGTTTAAGTGTGGGGAGATTTGATAAACCCCAATTTTATGGTTTATATTGTGTAGAATTTGGGGGGTTTTGTCAATATTTCTCACACTTATTCACAAGAAATGCATGGTTTTGTGTTCACTTCCTAATATTGCCCCATGATGAAAAACATGCTTATTTTTTCTCAAAATTGCCATATTTTAATCCTCTTCTATTGCCATTCGATGCCGTGATGTATTTGTTGAGTGATTTCAGGAATTATAGGGTAGGAATGACCCAGAAGAGAGAAAGAAAGCATGTACAAAAGGGAGGAACATGAAGACTTGAAATTTTGGAAAAAGCAGCATCGACGCGCACGCGCACTTGGCGCGCACACGTGGGAAGCTGCACGTAACCTCATTAAAGGAAATCGTACCTGGCGATTTTTGAGACTCATCAGGCCCAATTTCAAGCTGTTTCTGCATGGAAAAGACCCAAGGATGTTAGGGGGAAAAGGAGGGATCAACCATTTTACACTAAGACACAATTTTTAGCTAGTTTTTGGTTCTTTGTTCTTCTAGAGAGAGAAACCCTTGTTCCTCTCTAGATCTAGTTTTAATTTGATCTTCTCTTGTTGAATTGTGAATTGGATCTTGTTAATTACTAGTTTTAATTGTTCAATTTGAATTTCCTAGTATAATTTTCCTTATATCTTGTGATAGTTTTATGAATTCTTGTCAATTGTCATTTTAAACCCATTTCATGAATATTGTGAATCTTGGCTTGTTGATGTTATATTGATGATTTCTATGTTTAATTGTGTTGTTTGGATGATTGTATGTTGACAATTGTTAGTGAGTACTTGTTGATTTCAATTTAATTGCTATTTTGAACATGTCTTTTGTTAACGCTTACCATGTGTTTGATGAAATGTTTACTTTGATTATGGAGTAGTTTTTTTTACTCTTGGCCTAGGCCAAGGGAATTGGGTAAACTTGAGTCATTGGGTCTAATGGATTTGATGATTTGGGAGCCCTTAGTGGTCAATTTGATAACCATTGACGCTAACCCAGAATAGAATCATATTGAATGTTACTTTGTTAATTTGAAATCACTCGTATCTTGCTTAGTTGATTGAATTAGTTTCTTGTAATCTAAGATTACTTGCTTGTTAAGATTCCCATTTATTTTTATGCTCATAACTCACAACCCCGAATTTCTAACCAATGTTGAAGCACATGTTTGCCCATTCCTTGTGAGACGACCCGAGGTTTGAATACTTCGGTTATTTCTATTGGGGTTGAACTTGTGACAACCAAATCCCTCTTCTAAATTTGATGCCCGAGGATTGTTGTTGGTAGAGCTATACTTGCAACGCAGTTTAATTGAGGAAAATCTTTACCAATACACCATTGGGTCATCATCAGCTGCCCAGACCCAAATCCAACTTGTTTTTTAGGGTATTTCATGCAGAATTCAAGCTTGAGCAAAGGGGGGAGCACTTAGTTAGTCATGATAAGCCTTTAGTTAGTTTTCTAGAGAGAGAATCTCCCTCTTCTCTCTAGAATTAGGTTAGGATTAGGTTAATTTCTCTTAGATCTAGGGTTTAATTCTTATTTTCATCTTGTTTCATTTATGAATTCTTTCTTCTACACATTTATTCTCTTAGTTTGTGATGTTAATTTTACTTTCATGTCTCTTTTATGCTCATGTACTCATATTGGATTTGGATCTCTTTAATGCAACTTAATATTTGATGCCCTTTTATTGTTGATTTGAGTTGTTGATTTACTTTTCTTGCAATTGGTAGTTCGTAGATTTATATTTCTTGCACTTTTACTATGCTTTCCCTTTATGCCTTCCAAGTGTTTGACGAAATGCTTGGTTGGATGTTAGAGTAGATTTTGAGCATTCTTGGCTCGGAAAGAGTAATTAGGCAATCTTGAGTCATGAAAACCCAACTCATGTTGGTGATCTAGAGTTGTTAGCTAGTATTATTTCCATTAACTCTAATCTCTTGCTAATTCACTTAGTGAGTTGATTAGGACATTTAGATTGAGATTAGCTAGTCTTGTTAGACTTTCTTCGAGTGTGAGGATAACATGATACCTTCCTCCATTGTCGGAGATGACGTAATAAGATAAATTCTTGTTTATTATTATGACGTGATTGACTAGTCTTGTTTGACATTCTCCATATGTGAAGATAACATGATACCTTCTTCCATTTGTTGGAGTTAACTAAATAAGATGAATTAATCTTTACATGACTAGGATAGAAAGCCTGTATTCTCAATCTTTGCCATGAATGTCTCTCTTTATTAATTGCTTTCTTTAAATTTCTTGCTTGATTTACTCTTCTTGTCATTTAAATTTTTGTCATTTATTTTATTGCCTCTTTATCATACCAAACCCCTTTGTTCCTTCATAGCCAATAATCATTCAATTCATTGCAATTCCTTGTGAGACGACCCGAGGTTTAAATACTTCGGTTAATTTTTATTGGGGTTTGTACTTGTGACAACTCAAATTTTTTATGTGAGTATTGTTTGCTGGTTTGGAGCTATGCTTACAACGAAGTTCTTATTTCTATAAGAGAAATTCTAGACCATCAAAGAATACACTCATCAAAATGGCGCCGTTGCCGGAGAATTGCAATGGTGTTATATTATTGGCTATTGTAAATATTGTGAATATTTTTGCCTTTTGCTTGTTTGTTAGTTTTTGTTAGGTTTAGGACTTTGTTGCTTATTTTTGTTAGCTTTTGCTTCTATTTGCTACTTTGAATTCTTACCCCTTTTCTGGCACGCCAGAGATATAGTGCGCTACACACTCATGCAGCAGCGAATCTGCTACGTCAGAGATATAGTGTCCTGCACACTCATGCAGTAGAGAGTCTACTACGCCAGGGATATAGGCCCCGCACACTTCCTGCATCAGAGAAGGAAATAACCACAACAAATCATGCAGCAAAAAAATCTGCCACGTCGGAGATATAGGCTCCGCACACTCTTAATAACAACTCGCCATGCAGCAGAACAATCTGCTATGCCAGAGATATAGGCTCCGCACACTCTCAACAACAACTCGTCATGCAGCAGAATAATCTGCTACGCCAGAGATATAGGCTCCGCACACTCTCAACAACAACTCGTCATACAGCAGAACAATCTGCTACGCCGGAGATATACGCTCCGCACACCCTCAACATTCATCAAGATCATCCATTTCTTCGAGTCCTTGACTCATCACAAACATCATCAATTTATAATTTCCATTCTGAACTCATTAGTTCATCAGTCCCTCAATTCCAGTACCATCCTTCTTTCTCACTCCAGTAAACCCATTCTCAGTACACCAGAAACCTAAACCTCAGTTTGCTAACTTTTCAAAATGTCATCAACTAAATCTCTAAAGTTCTTTCCAAGGTCTCATACCCAAAATTATGTCCAAAAATCTTAAAATGGTGTCAAAGAAGCTTACAATCTTGTTGGAAAAGTGAAATAGTTGAAAACAAGATTTAAATTTGAGAAACAGGGTGTGTGCGTACGCACAGAGGTGTGTGCGTGCACGCCCAGGAGAAGTTATAAAAAGTGTGCGTACGCATAAAGGTGTGCGTATGGATAGGTACAAAATTTCTCAATTCTGTTCGCTCGCACAAGCTGTGCTAGTGCCCTCAACAAACTGCCCTTCCCAATTTCTGCGTGCGCACAGGGCTGTGCGTACGCACAAATTGTAAATCCTCACTGGTTATGCGCGCGCACAAGCTGTGCTAGCACTCTAAACAGGAAGCCTTTCTCTGCTTGTGCGTACACACAGGTCTGTGTATGCGCACATGTTTAAAATTTCGCAGGATTGTGCGTGCGCACAAGGCTGCGCATGCGCACATACCAGAAATCCTAAAATTCTGCAACTTTGCAGAATTTCAGATTTTGACAACAATCTTTGAATGATCATAACTTCCTCTACAAAAATCCAAATTTTACAAACTTTATATCAATTTGAAGAGTTTTCAATAAGCTTTAATTTCAAATAAATTTCAACCAATTTTGAAAACTGAGACATAAGTTATAATCAGACAAAGTTCACCAAAAACTAACTTTTACCAAAAGTTCACACTTTACCAATTTCCTCATTTTCACAACTCAAACCAACCAAAACCAAATAAAACCTTTCCAAACTCCATTTTCCATCAAAATCTACCCTTTATAATAAATTACATCATTCTCAACCATCAAACCTCAAATATATGATACCAAAGTCAATCCTCCACCAACACATTCACCAATAATCATTTTATCACTATCAATTCTCATCATCAACCTCATTTATGCTTTATATCAATATCCAACAATATGCAATCATTCAAAGTCATCAAGCATCATACCTCAACATCATTATTTCTCAACATAACAATATCAATTCAACATGCATTACCAATCAACCATCATCAACAACCACATAAATCTAAACCTATCCTATGGGTCACTAGCCTAAGTGTCCATGAACATTATATACTACATAGAAGAAACTGAAATAATACCTTGGCCGATTCCTAATATGAACCAAAACCCCAAATGAGCACATGCTAAGCTTTCAACCAGAAGCAAGTCTCCAATCACTCCAACAAGCATTAACAATCACCAACAAGCTCCAATATTCAAGCTAATATCACACATGAACCATAAATCAAACCTAGGGTTTCATATATACACAAGAGATCAAGTGTGCTCACCTTACCAAAAGAGGATTGGGTCAAAATCCAATGGGAATCAAGTGCTAGAGTGTACCTAAACACCCAAAATCACAAGATTTCACTTAAAACCAAATCAAAAACTCGAAATTCACAAGGGCACGAAAACTGGGCAGGGAATCCCGAGAAACTTATCACAAGTCTTAGCTATAAGTGACGGGCTCGGCAAGAGCTTCGCGTAGCCGCCGACGGAACGCGAATCGGAGTACTGTAGCTCGAGTTATGGTCAAAAGAGTGAGGAGATGAATAGTATTTCTTTTCTCCTCTCCCCCTCTTCTCTTGCAGTGGTGTTGTGTGTGTGTTTGAAGAAGAATGAGCTGAATGTGGCTCATTAAAGAGGGTTTTATATGTTGGGCTTAGGCCCAACTTGGGCCCGGTCCAACCCGTTCGCATTTTTAGTTGGGCCAAACCTTTAAAATTAACACCCGGTTTTTGACTTCTAATATTTTTCTAAGGCTTTTGACTGTTTTCACTCTTTCTCGCGCAGTACCGAGCAGACTTAAATTGGTTCAACCGGTTCGACTGCTGGTTCGCGGTTTTTCATAGTTTTTCGCAGAAAACACATTTTCTGACTCAGAAAAACTTACTGAGTCCAAAAATCATATTCGCTTCCCCAAATTCTCATTCTAACTTTCCGGAACATAATTTGGGAAATTAAACTATTCTATTCTAATTAATTGGTTTTCGTGAAAACTCCAGTTCTTACATTGCAACCAAACTTCAATATGTATCATTGTTTGATGTGTGAGCTCTATATTTTTCCTTCTTGTGTGTATTATTCTCTTTCTATGATTGTAATATTTGCTTTGTTTGATTCTTTATGTCCACTATTTTGTGTATGAATACAGTTATATGATTGAGGCCATCGTTTCATTTAGCTCACTTACCCAAATGGCCTTACCTTTTATTTACCATTGTTAGCCAATTTTGAGTCTATGCTAAACCCCTTTTGTTCTTAATTTTAGCACATTACAAGCTTTAAAGCGAAAAATAATAAATGTCCTTAATTTGAATATTTGATTAGCTTAGGCTAGTGAAAGTGTTTATCATTTAATTGTGGGAAGTTTGGGAACATTGGTTGGGATAAAAGGGTGTTTTTATATTTTTGTCAAAATTTTGAGAATTGGGTACATACTCATGAATTAAATGTTTAAACCATATGCATTGGTACCTTTGTATATAATTCATCAAAAAGAAAAAGAGAAAAACAAAAGAAAAATAAAAAGAAAAAAATAGAAAAAGAAAAGAAAAAGGAACCAATAAAAAAGGGACAAAATGCCCCAAAGTGAAGTTCAATAATAATCAATGCATATGGGTTGTGATAAAAAAAAAAAAGGAGAATGCATGAGTGTGTGAAAAAGTGAAGAATGGGTAGTTAGGTTTGCATTAGATTTCATAGGTTGTCATAGGTTAGGTGGAAAGTTTAAGTTAATCAAAGATTCAAATTCTAGTCCACTTGATCAAATACAATCTTACCTTGACCCTAGCCCCATTACAACCCATGGATAAGTCCTCATGATATTTGTATGCATGCATTGAATAGTTGTTGATTTTTAGATAAAAAACAAATCTTAGAAAGTATGATTAGAGGAGAATTGAGTGAATCAACCCTATACACTTGAGCGATTAGAGAGGATACACATCCGGTGAGGGTTCGATTGCTTAATTACATGTTTTCACCCATGATCATCTCTTTTCTTGCAAGTTGTTAAAATCTTTTCAATAACTCAATTCAATTATGGATTTGATCGATTGTGATTACTTTAGCCCTCATGTCCTTATATGCTTTCTTGGGAATTGATTTATTTTGACCAAGTAGTTTCATTCATCTAGATAGATTGCATGTAGATAGGTTGCATATAGATAGTTTGCATTGAATAAATGTTGATACCCTTTGTCTCTTTCTTAGTTTAGCATGAGAATATGCTTAGTTTAAGTGTGGGGAGGTTTGATAAACCCCAATTTTGTGGTTTATCTTGTGCTTAATTTAGGGGATTTTATCAACTTATCTCACATTTATTCAATGAAATAGCATGGTTTTGTGAATCTCTCCTAATTTGTGTTTAAGAGTGAAAACATGCTTTTTTGGTGCATAAGGCAAGTATTGGATGGAAGAAGTAAAGAGAAAAGCATGCAAAGTGGAGAATTCATGAAGAAATGAGTATTTGGAGGGTTCATTGCCACGCGCACGCGTCATCCACGTGTACGCATGAGAAGGACATTTGAAAGGCCACGCGCACGCGTCACCCACACTACGCGTGAGGAGGAAATCTGCCAGCGATGCGCACGCATCGTCCACGTGCACGCGTGATGTTGATCACATGACCTCATTAAAGTGAAAACGCTGGGGGCGATTTCTGAGCTTTCCAGGCCCAAGTCCAACTCATTTCTGAAGCTATTTCATGCAAAATTCAAGAGGGGTAAAGGAAGGAGCAATTAGATTAGTTAGGATGTTGCTTTAGGTAGTTTTCTAGAGAGAGAAGCTCCCTCTTCTCTCTAGAATTAGGTTAGAATTAGGTTAATCTCTCTTATATCTAGGTTTAATTTCTTGTTTTCATCTTGTTTTCCTCTCAATTTCTTGTTACTACATCTTTGCTCTCTTAGTTCTTGTTAATTTTCCCTTTTAGGTCATTTTTGAGTTGATGAACTCTTGTTAATTCCCCTTTCCTTTAATGCAATTTATGTTTTATATTTCTTTGATGTTTAATTGAGTTGCTATTGTTAATTTCTTGCATTGGGTAGTGGTAGATTTTATTATTTTTTGCAATTTATGATGCTTTCCTTTTATGCCTTCCAAGTGTTTGATAAAATACTTGGTTGGATGTTAGAGTAGCTTTTTGAGCATTCTTGGCTTGGAAAGAGAAATTAGGTGATCTTGAGTCATTAATACCCAATTTAGATTGGTGATCTAGAGTTGTTAGTTAATATTATTTCCATTGACTCTAATCTCTTGCTAATTTAATTAGTAAGTTGATTAGGACTTATGGATTGAGATTAACTAGTCCTATTTGACTTTCTCTCAATGTGAAGATAACATTGTACCTTCTTCCGATGTTGGGGATGACTTAATAGGATTAGCTCTTGTTAATCATTATATGATAATTAATAACTAGGATAGAAAGCCTATATTCTCAATCCTTGCCATGAATGTCTCTCTTTATTACTTGCTTTCTTTAGTTGCTTGCTTTACATTTCTTGCCTTTTTAAATTCTTGTTTTATCAACCCAACCCCTTGAACCCCATAACCAATAATTGAGCATTCGATTTCAATTCCTTATGAGACGACCCGAGGTTTAAATACTTCGGTTTATGTTGGGATTTGTACTTGTGACAAACAAATTAAACTTTGATTTGAGGATTAATTGTCGGTTTGGGCTATACTCACAACGAAATTATTTTGTTAAATTCCGAACCGGTATAAATCCCTTTATCATTCCACCTCCCTACTCCTGTGGCTATTCTAATTCCTGTTTCTTATGTTTAGATTTACATGATCATGAGTAGCATTTAAGCTTTCATTTAAGTTTCTGCCTTTTAATTTCAGAATTGCATGAGCATTATTAGAATTTAAGTTTTTATTTTTCAATTAGCTATAAAATGTTCCTCTTATCATCTCATTGAACTTGAATAAAATTTTGATTTTTTTAGAAGCAGTAAAGGTAAATAAATTTTGAGTTTTCTATATTAAGAATACTTCAATTATTTGATGTGGTGGCATTGATTTTGCGTTCTGAATGCATGAATAAATAGTGAATATTTGATGTTGGAGTTAAGAATGTTGGCTCTTGAAAGAATGATGATAAAAGTGAAGTATTATTGGTGATCTGAAAAATCCAAAAATTGATTCTTGAAGCAAGAAAAAGTAGCAAAAAGAAAGAAAAATGCGAAAAAAAACAAGCAGAAAAAGAAAGAAAAAATAAAAAGCCAATAGCTCTTAAAACCAAAAGGCAATAGCAAAAAGTCAATAGCTCTTTAAACAAAAAGGCAAGAGCAAGGATCCAAGGCTTTGAGCATCAATGGTTAGGAGGGCCTAAAAGAAAAAAATCTTGGCCTAATAAGTTCAAATGAACTCCTCCCCTAACTATATGCTTGTGGTGCGAAGGTGTCAAGTGAAAAACTTGAGACTGAGCAGTTAAAGTCCTGGTCCAAAGCAAAGAGTATGCTTAAGAACTCTAGACACCACTGGCTGGGGATTCTAGCAAAGCTGAATCATAATCCGAAAGGGTTCACCCAGTTAAGTGTCTGTGGTGTTTATGTATCCGGTGGTAATACTGGAAAATAAAGCGCTTAGGGTCACGGCCAAGACTCTAAAGAAGTTGTGTTCAAGAATAAAAAAGAATTGAACTAAGAGAATCAATAATATCATCCGGATTCTGAGTTCCTAAAGATGCCAATTATTCTGAGCTTTAAAGGAAAGTGAGATGCCAAAACTATTCAGAAGCAAAAAGCTACTAGTCCCGCTCATCTAATTGAAATTGAGCTTCATTGAAAACTCTGAGATTTACTGTATCCTTCTCTTCTTTTTAATCCTACTTTGTTTTTGGTTGCTTGGGGACAAGCAACAGTTTAAGTTTGGTGTTCTGATGAGCGGATATTTTATATGCTTTTTGGCATCATTTTCATATAGTTTCATTATGTTTTGTTTAATTTTTATTATGTTTTCATAGGTTTTAGTGCAAAATTCGCATTTTTTTATTCTACTTTGAGTTTGTGTGTTTTATGGTGATTTCAGGTATTTTCTGGTAGAAATTTAGGTGTAAGACCCAGAACTTTTGAAAAATCTTATTATGAGCTGATTTTAAATTTATTTATTTATTAGAGATTTTTTTATTTTTAGAAATTATTTCATTGAGAATAATTAAATCAAGTTTTGATAATTAAAATGAAGATTTTACTTAATTTCATAATTATTGAATAATTTTTTATATTTAAATTATAAAACTTAATAATTGTAAAAGAAAAGAATTTTTATATG
>NC_029793.2:42347348-42356623 GCF_000816755.2 Arachis ipaensis | reverse complement strand
GAGTTAATTAGCAAATTAACAACTAAATAATATTTTCTTATGTAATTTTGAGGGATTAAATTAGTTTCAAAATAACTACAATATAACCTAAATTGATTTAAAAATTACCAACCTTAATTTAACCCAAAAATTTCTAATTTCAAATTTATCCCAAATCAAACCCTAACCCTAAAAATCAAACCCACAAACCCTAATCCTCTTTAGTCCCAAGCAGCAGCCCCCCTTTTCCCCAACAGAACACACGCACACACACAGTAAGAAAGGGAGATGGAGAGAATGGGAAAAGAGAAGGGGGAAAGGAGGAAGGAAATGTGTCGTACTGGTGTCCCTCGCCGTCGCCGCCAGACCGCGTCCAGTTCGCAACCACCACCGTGTCGTTTGCACCGTTGCCATCAAGAGCAGAACTGGAAAGAGAGTTGGCTCGCGAGTGAGGGTGGTCGCGGGCTTGGAGCCGCCGCGCCTTCATCGCCACCACGTCCACGCCGCATCGCCACCGTCGTCCTCACCACGCCACCGTCATCCTTGAGTTCACGAAGAGAGAGATTGACGGGAGGAAGTGGTGCGCACGGGAGAGGAAGAAACTGCCTCTGCGCCGCCGTCGTTAATGAGCTCAGCCGCCTCGCCATTGTCGCCGCCGAGGGTTTGCCGCTAGTGAAGAGAAGACACCGTCGCATCTCCAAGTCATCCCTGCCGCCGCCGTGCCGTCAAGAAGGAGCTCGTCGGGTCGCACAGAGTAAGAGAAAGAGAAAGCACGGGAGCAGAGGAGAGAGAGCGGAGACTAGTGCCAGCCACCGCCGCTTCTGCTGCCCGAAACCCCGCTACCGTCACCGGAAAATGTATCCTTGAGTGATTGTATAAGTCTTATGTAATGTTGGTTGTCTTGGATGAATATGAATGCTTGTTTGACTGGATTATTATTCAGTTTTGCAAAACAGACTGTTCTTGAAGTGCTTCTTTAAAGTTGTTTCTTAAAAGTTGTTGAAATCAAGTTTAATATGTTGGAAATGAATTGAGTTTAAATTTGTTTTCTTGAAAGATGAGAATGATATGAATTTTCGGAATTAGTTTGATTTGAAACTAATTTGGTTTTGAACCCGTGGAAGGGGTTGTGGAATGGTTGGTTGGGACCCGGAAAGGGTGACAAAATCCAAGTTTTAGGGGAGGTGCTGTCGAAATTCCTATAAAATCTGCGACTTTATTTGGAAATGTTATTTGGAAATGTTATTTGAAAAATTATGAATTTAAGGCCTTTACTATTTTACTTGGAGAATTTTGAATTTAAGACTTTTATTATCTTCACTTGAATTATTTATGAAAGTGATAAAATTATGTTTTGAAAAGAATCTTTGAAAAGAGGGTTATGCGTTAGATTTGTTTCCTAAGAAAAGCATTATATTTTTGGGTGGAAGTCATTTGGAAGAGAATTATGTTTTAAGACTGTTTAAAGGGTGGAAGGAGTTTATGTTTTCTTAGATTTGACTTAAACACGGTTTATGTTGTTTAAATTTGACTTAAAAGTTTCAGTTATAGAAGTTTTAGTGACTTTGAAAGAACTTGGATTTCGATTTACAAATTTCAATTTTTGACATTTTAGGGAAGGTTTAAAGTATTCTTTGAATTCTGGTTTAACAAAACTAAAATGATCTCCGAGCCGCCGGAAACGTTTTAGATTTTAACATGGTGTTGGACTTGGTTTTGGCTTAAGTAAAAGAGATGGTTTTGGAAATGCGTTCAGAGTAGTTGATTACACGATTTAGTTTGGCTTAGATTCTATTTTTATTACTCAAATCAAGAAGCTAAGGTTTTAAAGATTTTAAACGAATTTGAGGAAGTGGGTTTTGTTATTCTCCCCTGAAGACTTGAGGCTCTGCTAAGGAACTTTTGTTACTGAATCCTGTTTTAGAATGAATGATTTTGAATCACTCAGAAAGGGCTTTTGATTTGGCGTGGTTTCTGAAATGTTTGGAAAGATGTTGTGAAGAGTGACCTTGTTTTAAAAAGGGGAATTTTCGTTTGAGGAAAAGTGACTTATGAGCCTGAAATGATTTGAGAAATGGGGATTTTTAAAGTTAAGGCTGCAAAGAATTGATTTCGATTTCAAAGTAAAGTAATTTGAGAAAAAGTAATTTATGGCTTGAATGATGATTATATGTTTAATGATGTTAGATGGTGGAAATGCTGTTATGTTATGAGCCGGATGGCTGTATATGATAATGAATTATAGCTGATTGTGGAATATGTTATGAGCCAGATGGCTGAGGATGAATATGAATGAGAATTGACTTGATAAAGTGATTGTTTCACTTCCAACTATCTAAGATACGAGTTTCCCTGGGTGAAAGCAGTGGCTAGCCACCACGTGCTCCAGGTTGAAACTCAATACTCTGCTGACCCTATGTCGTAAGTGTGGCCGGACACTGAAAGTTCTGGATGAGCTCGCCCCCTGGATAAACACCAGTGTGGGTGTTGTATATGTATTGATAATTATGATTATGGATAACTCGAGTTGGGGATGCGCGACAGAGGGACAGTCCAATAGTTAGCTACCAGGATTTGTCGGGTTGGCTTTATAACTAACAAATGAGACTCGTCAGCCACTAGGACAGGCATTCATCATATGTATCTATGTGACATTGTGTGGGTGTGCATATTGTACTTGGTTTTCCTATGTGATTAATTATGTTTAATTTCTATTTGCTCTATTTGAAGTAATTGTTTGTTTGTGCTTGAACTTTCCTACTTGTGTTTGTGACTTAAACTCTATTGGATTGTGGTGATTGGTTGTTGTTTGGATTATTCGGGCCTAGGGCCGTGGTTGATCATGAGGTGGGCCGAAGGCCATGTTTGGTTTGTGTTTCTGGTTTAGAAAAGTATGAAAAACGAAACTGGTTCAGCATAGACTTAATGAACCTATGCTTGGAACATGTTGGTCATTCATACTGTCTAGGAAAAACCTTTTGAAAGGCTTTAGAATTTTTGAAGAAATAACAGTTTTCTCTCTCAGAAAAGATTTCAGATCTTTAATAGTAAACCTTTACTTTTGAAGAGATGCATAAGGCGGTTATTAATCACTGTAACGGTTTTATTTTCACGTATCCTATTATAGTAATTCTGCAACCCTATAGTGAGAACCCTTTCGAGGACGATGTTCTCACTCCCCTATAGGTATTTCCTTTTCAGGACATGGACGAGGAAGTCATGAAGAGTTTATTCTATTTTCTGTTTATATGATGTATTGTATTGTTTTAGATATTATGTTTTTCCTCGCCTTTAACTTTATACATTCTGTAAGAGGGATAGGAATTTTATTAGGTGATGCTTATAAAATTATTAATATATATGTATATATATATAGGTACCTGACGTCGGGTTTTCTACCAGTAAAGAAATTCATAGAAACGGTTGCGTTGTAGATATAGTTTCTAAACCGGCAAAAATCCCTTCGTACAAACGTGTTGGGTGTCATAAGTAACAAACCCCTTAAAAATTGTTAACCGAGTATTCAAACCTCGGATCGTCTTCTCAAGGAACTGCGAGGAAGTATGTTCTTATTATTGGCTATAAAGGTTGTAATCGGGGTTTAGAAGGTGAGAGGCAAGTAAATTAAATGACGAGTGAATTAAATGGCAAGTAAAAATAAATAATAACTGTAAAACAACTTTTGGCAAGATAAGGGAAATTAGAAGTCCAACTTAGTTATCCTTCTCAACAATAATGAAAGTTGTATCTTAATTCCACTTGGTCAACCTTTACCAGAGCAAAGGAAAGTTAAGGGACTAATTAAATTGACCTTTGAATCCTAATTATTTCCTAAGAAAAGGTTGGGATTAATTAAGTTCAACTCAATTAGCAAGGTAACGATTATCAATTATGTTGAGTTTAATAACTGTTGAGTTACTGAATTCTTAACCAAAACCAAAAGGGGAAAAAGTAAATTGCTGAAATAATAAAAGTGTCCTCAGATGGGAAGCAATGGCAACTTAAATCAAAGAGAATAATCATAAACTGAAAATACCTCAAATTATCATTAATTCAATTAGAAATCTGTAACATGGACTAATTCGTAAATTATAATAATCAATTCAAATGTTTAAATAAATAAATAAAAGTAAAACTAAAAAGAACATTAAACTTGGATCCAGAGTTACTCTTAAAACAAGAAGAAATCCTAAATCCTAAAAGAGAGAGAGAGAAGATCTCCCTCTCAACTAAATCTAAATCATTGAAAGGTGAAAATATGCGAGCTCTCTTTGAATGGAAGTATTCCCACACTTTATAACCTCTGGTCTATGCTGTCTGTACTTGGATCTGGGCCAAAAAGGGCTTCAGAATTTGCTGGGGGCGTATTCTATAATTTCTGGTGCGTGGCCTCTGTCACGCGTCCGCGTAGGTCACGCGGTCGCGTCATTTGGAGCTTTTCCTGGCCACGCGGTCGCGTTAGTCATGCGACCGCGTCATGTGTATTCTGCTTAAGGCACGCGGTCGCGTCAGTCATGCGGCCGCGTCGCTGCTGATTCGTGCTTGGCACGCGATCGCGTCATCCATGTCTATATTCTTCAACACATTTTAAATTTGGAATTTAAATTTAAACCCCCCAACCTTCATGTTCACTCTCTCAACTTTATAGCTAATGTCATGGTTATTTTGATGAATCCGAATACTTATATATATATAAGCATGAAAATTATGAAAATTGAATTGCTAAGATTTTTACAAATGGGAAAACTACAGCAGGGCTCACATATATGAGAGTTTTATCTCAAGTCTAAGGCAAGATATGATTATTTCGGATTCTTAATTATTATCTTGACATTAAAGAGTGAAGGTCCTAATAAGTCTATTATTTGACAAGGATATAAAAGTGTTATTAATTCAAAGCTATGAAACACGTAACACGACACGACACGACGTGGGATACGTCGACACGTGAATTTTAAACATGACACGGGGACACGCATACATATAAATATAAAGTATTTTTTAGATAAATCGTAATGATATTTTGATATTTTATTGATATTAAAATATAAATTAAATTTTTAATTATTTTTAATGTCTTATTTTAATTATATCAAGTATTTAAAATATTTTTTGTTTTAATAAATAATGATATATACTATATCTAAATTTATTTTAAGAATATATGTTAAGAATAAGACTGGACACGCTGACACGTGATGGTATTTAGGTGTGTTCAGACGTGTCCGGAAAAAAATTTTTATTTTTTTATTAAGACACGATTAGACACAGCAGACACGTATGTCGAACGAGTGTCGATGAATGTTGTATCTAAAATGTGTCCAACACACAGACACGACAACTCAACGAAGTGTCCGTGCTTCGTAGGTTATTTTACTTTCATATAATACTTCTCCAAATCTACAACCGTACACTTCGTCTTATCCTCAAACTTAAAGGCAACCAAGCTGTCCAAAATTATTGCTGTTTCTCTATCTTATTGGCCAAACTAGTTATATATTTTATTTTGGTGATTTTGACAAACCAAAGGTTCTTCAATCAAATCAAGTCCGATTTTTCCATGAAATTCCTTCAGTAAATATCATGCGTAAATATATGTTTCTCCTAATCTAAAAACTTACATAATAAGTCTGTTTATTTTATTTTTAATAATAATAAATAATAATTACTTCTTATTAAAATGAGATGAATTGAGATATATTTTATAAATACATAATTATTTTGAATATATTAACTATTTTTTTATTTTTTAATCGCTCGAAAAGAACAAAAGAAATATTTTGTTCTTTTTTTAGCAATTTTTAATCTCTAGTAGACCTCTTAATAAAATTCAAACTCAGATGTAATTCTAATAATCTGTCATAGAAAAAAGAGCAATTGACTCTATACCAATAAAATCTCATCATCCATATATAATGAATTGGTGTGATATATTCAAATCATAACATATGAACAATAAAAATTAATATTTTTATTGAGACTAAAACTTATGGAGAAGAAATCTATTTATGAATGGAATCAAATATAAATGAAATAAAAAATACAGTATATACAAAAAAAAAGGATCAATTTGGATCAATTTAAAAAATAAATATTTTTTTATATTTTTTGAAAAGGTCTCTTTTTTAATATATTCTTAATTATTTGGTCCTAATTCTAATTTGATCTCTAACCTTTTAAACGTCTTATTTCAGTTTCAAAAACTTTTAAACATCTTATTTCAATCCTAAAAAAGTTTTAAGCGGGTCCAACGTTGCCTCACCATTAAATTTGACACAAATAATTCACATATTGAAAAGCCAATAGTATTCGATTTTAGTATGTAAGTAAAATCGATTCACCAACAATTACTGATATAAATTTTTTTATTTTAAAGCGTTGATAATTGATGGTTAGGATTTAGAATTTTGTACAAAAAGAAAACTGAAAAAAAGTGTTATAAGAAAGTTCTGGTTATGTTTTTTTAATATATAAAAAAGGATATGACTTAACTAATAATGTTATTAATATTTACGTCACTCATTTCGTTAACTATTAGCGTCAAATTTAACAATAAGACCACATTAAACCTGTTTAAAATTTTTAGGAACAGAAATAAAATATTTAAAATATTAAAAACTAAATTAATATTTAACCCAAACTTAAAGAATAATATAAATTTTGAATAAATAATAATAATAAATTGATAAATTAATTATTATTTAAAAAAATTAGAAAAGTAAATTTTACAGTTTAATGAAGTAAAAATAATTAAAATATAAGTTTTGACACTAAATTTAAAAATTTTGATCCAAAAAAAACTAACGAACCGAACCAATTGAACCAGAGCTCAAACTGGGTCAAGGCCCATAGTATAAATGAGGCATTCAGCCTCCTTCCTTTCACAAAAGGGTTTCACGCCGAGGAAGAAGGAGAAAAGAAACGAAACCCTCCTTCAAAAATTCAATTCCACGTAACTTTCAATCCGGAGCTCCGATTGACGAGTCGTCAGCAGTCACGCGTTTGTCTTGGAATTCTCTACAAAACCTATCGAGTAATTTGGTAAAAAAATCACATTTTCTCATCCAATTCTCTCCTTTTCAGTTCGTGATTTTGGATTTTGGTAATTGAGAGATTTTGTGATTTTGATGGTTTAGGTGTCTAGCAGCGGATAATCATTGGGTTTTGTCCAATAGGTCCATGAGTAAGGTAAGAAACTGTTGAACCCTTGTGAATCATTGAATTAGTAAACCCTATGATGATTATAGTGATATTGTGTAAAATAGATTGTGTTCTGGTTGATTTGGAGTTCAATTTGGCAATTTGTAATGAAATTCGGGTAATTAGGCTTGAGGAATTGACGTTTGGAAGCTTGGAGCTTGTGAAAGGAGAGGTTTTTGAGGTGTTCCGAGTTTAGGGAGGAATCAGCCAAGGTATGGTTTTGGTTTCTCGTAGTTAATGTTTAATGTCACGTGAAAACTTAGGCTAGAAGACCTTAAGATAGGAATGAATTGAATGAATTATTGATGGATTGTGTATAAAGGATAAATGAATTTGTATGTGTTGGATTATAACTTTGATGAGTATAAAATAATGATGATTGTTGACGTGTTAAGGGTTGATGGAGAGTTTGTGAAATTAAATTGAATGGATTGATTGAGAAATGTGTGGTTTGATTTTGTAAATGATTTAATATTGGAAGTGGTTTGATTTTGAAATAATTCGATACTAGGAATGATTTGAATGACTGAGAGGTGTTTGGTTTGGTGGTTAGGACCCTTGAAGGGTGGCAAAAGTCCAAGTGTTAGAGGAGATGCAACTAAATTTTTTATGAAAATAGGAGGTTTCGTTTGAAGTGGATATTTAGAAAGATTTGAAATTTTAAGGATTTAATAATTTGATTTAAGTTATTAAGAAAAGGATTACGTTTTGACTTTGTTTTATTTAGAAAAGAATGAATGGTGTTTTGAGTTTGAATTATTGATGAACAAAATGGGAGGAATGATGATGTTTGAATGAGAATGAAGAATGATGAGATTATGATTTTAAAGTATGATTTTGAATGAAATCGAATGATAATAAGAATGGGTTTGAAAATGAATTTGAATTTAATTGAGATATATGTGACCGGGTAAGAGGCAGTGGCGTTGTCCACTTGCTCCAGATAAAGATTGAGATTCGACTCCGGATAAGATGCAGTGGTGCTACCTACTTGCTCCGGGTAAGAGTTGAGAAGCCGGGTAAGATGCAGTGGTGGTATCCACTTGCTCTGGATAAGAGTTCGAGACTCCGGATAAGATGCAAGGGTTAATTTTTGTCGCCGCTGGCTCTGGGTTGAGAACTATAACACCACCTGGGTAAGAGGCAGGGTGAAATTGTTCCCTGCTCCGGGTACGCGGGTAAGATGCAAGGGTTGCAGCGATTTCTCACTTGCTCCGTGTTTGGTGTTCTGTCCAGGGTTAGCTACCGGACATGTCGGGTTTGGCTTTATAACCGACAGATGAGACTCATCAGCCATAGGGCTGGCATACATCATATGCATATGTGTGTTTTGTTTGATTCTGAATTAATTGGGCTTGCCTATGTGATTATTATGCTTACCTACTGTATTTGCTACCTGATGTATCTGTATTCTACTTGTGTTTGCTTTGTCTGTATTGTTTGTCTGTTTTACGAGTCTGAGATATTTTGGGTTATATGTATATATATACACTCTGGCCGGCCTTTGTTTCGCAAGTCGATTTCTGAGCTTGATATTTGTATTTTGAAATTCTAATCTATGTTTACGGTGTTTTAGCTTTCCTTTTGATCTTGCTTATCCATCTACGCTTATCTTTCATAAGCGGCGCAATTTCTGTTTCGATTTTGCTTAACTTCTTTTTCAAAACTCATAGTTATAACTTCTTTCAACTATATTCATATATGTATTTTTATTTTAGAGATTGTAGTGCTCTTACACCCTTAATTTACATCTTAAGTATAAAGTTTTGTGTAGTAAGGTGTTACAATTAAAGGCAGCCAAACTGTCTAAAATTATTACTGTTTCTCCATTTTATTGGCCAAACTAGTTAAATTAAGAACCAAATCAAGTCCAATGCATAAAGTTATTTTTAATTTTCTTTTTCTAATTTTTCCACCATAAATATGAAATTCCTTCCGTAAATATCGCATGTAAATATATGTTTCAACTTCTTTTATTTGCCCAAGATATTTGTCCAATTTTAATCGTTGTCTTTAGTTCACAAAAATTAACATCGTGTATATTTTTATTTTTTATTAAATATCTTCTCCTAATCTAAAACCTAAAATAATAATCG
>NC_029793.2:42294471-42346484 GCF_000816755.2 Arachis ipaensis | reverse complement strand
TAATAATAATATATAATAAATAATAAATACTTCTATTCTTTTAATTTTGCAAATAAGAATACATTAAAAGAATTAAGAAAGAACAAAAACAAAATTAAATTTAATCTTGGATTCATCTAACTACTGCATTTTAAGATAGATAAAAATTAAAGTTATTGAATTGAAATTATTAAATCATTAAGTTTAAAAATAAGTTTACGCATTCATCATTTGAGAAAAGAAAACACTATAATTTATTAATTTTTTGGTTAAATTGATTTGTCCGATCTAATTTTAATAAAAATAACACAGTTTAATTAATTATATGTATTAAATTTTAATTTTTAAAACACATCTTTAAAAAAGACATTTTTGACATCTTTATCTAAGTGACTCCTATATTATTTACATTAGAACTTTATCTTTTCAATTTTTTTAAATAACATTAGTGGTTGAATTTGTAAATATTTTCTCATGATTCATGAGTAAAACTTTTAAACCCTATTACTCTTGTGTTAAAATCGATTTGAACAAATATAATATAACATGAGATAAAGTTTGTCCTTGAATTACTTTTTTTATTATCATAGCAAAAAATACTATTATAGAAAATTATTTTTATTAAAAGTTACCTAGAACTATTTTATATTCTACTATCATATTCATTTTTGGAATCAAAATAATATAACCAACGTTGTTACCTGTTGAAACTTATTAACATATTTTGTCAATTTTTGAGTTGAAGTAGTTGTATTTGTACTTAGAAACAGTTTTATATTTTTTGTTAGTTTAAATACATACTAAAACTGCTAAAGATAAGATAAATGCACAATATCTTGTCACAACAATGATAAATGATGAGCAAAAACTAAAGCTCACGGATACCGGCAAGTGCACTGGATTGTTCAAGTAATACCATGGTGAGTGGATATCGTTCCCACAAGGATTAAAGGATTAAAAATACAAATATCAAGTTAAATTTCTAATTAGATAAAATAAAATCTGGTATTGATGAGGGCAAAGTTGTGTCTTACTTGGAATTTTAGAAGTTGAGTGCTTTTGAGGCAGTGATGTTGATTGAAAGAGAATAATAATGGAGAATGTCAAGGGCTTCGAAGATGTTTAATCCCTAGAAAAATCAAACATTGTTTCTCATTTCTAAAGCATGCAAAGATCTTTTTACCACGAATTTTAATTAACCGATTCTAATGTCTTGACTTCTCGGTTTCTCTTCAATTAACCAACCGGCAATGTGTTGGTCAATAAATTAATTGAAGAGGGTAAGTACAAATCCGATTCAGTTCCTTATAAGATCCAAAAGTAGTCCTTAGGTCAGATTATATGTCACGTATCCAAGCTGTCCTATCCGATTGAATCTTATGAGAAAACACAATTTTTAAAAGTTGTTCAAATCCGAATTATATATCACGTATTCAAAACTAGAGTAATTGAAAATCATGTATGTGTCGCACACTTTAAAAACCACTATGTCTAGTCGATTCAAAATGTCATGTGAAAGAGTTTTCAAGCAAAATTCGAATATTAGTTCTGTTAAAGTAATAAACAAATTTAAGACGGGATTAACTTACCTTTCAAAACAACTAATCCTTTAAGAATAAAGAACAAATAACTTAATCATAAAACATATCAATGCAACACTTTAAAATAAAAGAAAACTTAGATTAATAATCCATAGAAACATAAACAGAGCTCCTAATCCTTTGACTAAAAGATTAGTTACTCATGGAGAATGGAAAACAACATTGAAAAAAAAAAACTGTGCAGAGGAAATTTCTTCCCCTCTATAAATGTCATTTCACTTACTTATACCTAGGGTTACTTCTAATTCAAATTCAAAATCCAAATCTTATCTTAATCAGAATAATTAAGATAACTCCTAATAATTCAAATCCTAAAATAGAATCAAATGAAAATCAAATCATAACAGAATCTTCTTCGATCATCAAACGGGAATTAGAATGGACATTGTTGAAATCATTATTGGCATTGCACGTGGGCTTACTGGCGTGTAATTGGGCTAGATCTTTAGGCTTAGGAGTTTAATGCCAAGCAGTGGCGTTAAACGCCACCCTCATTTGATGGGCCAGCGTTACACACCCATTAGGACATTACACACCACTTCAATTAAGGCCTAGGGTGTTGCACGCCCATACCTGACGTGGCACGCCAGCTCCACTCAACCTTAGGGCATTGCAAGCCCTTTACTAGGCCTTACATGCATTGGCTTACTTGCTTCCACGGTGCCTTGAGTGTCTTTAAGGCATGGCGCACCCTTTCATGGCATGGCACGCCATGTCTTGTGTCCTCCAGGGTGCGTTGCATGTCCTCCTTGCCGTGGCATGCCAACTTTGCTTCTTTTCTAGGGCATTGTATGCCTTCATCATGGCGTGGCACACCATGTTTGCTAACTTCAGGGGTGTTGCACGCCCCTCTAGTGGTGTGGCACACTAGCTGTGCTGCATGATTTGCATGACTTTGATCCTTACGTACTTTGATTGCATGCCTTTTCCTATGCCTTACCCTTTGATTATGCTTTCCTTGCTACTTGATTTTCCTCTATTAAACTTGTATTTCCTTAAAAAATACTTAGAAAATACCTTAGTAGAAAATAATATTTAAAAGTGATTAGATTAGAAGAAAAACTATGATTAAACCTAAGAAAACAAGAAAATAATCTGAGAAAAAGTACTAAAGATGCGAACACATCACAACACCAAAATTAAAAATTTGCTTGTCCTCAAGCAAAAAGAAAAGAAAATAATTTGATTAAATGAAGAAGAATTGAATCCCCTTAAGCTCATATCCATCTTAGCGATGGGGTTTAGTAGCCTTATGATCATAAACGGATTTTTTCTTCTTAATGAGTCTTGAAATCTTGGGCTTGATGAATCTTCAAAAACTCAAGTTCCAATAATATTATGAGATCCCTCTTTTAGGTTTTGCTTGATCCTTGAATCATTTAATTCTTATTTTTGACTAAGAGAGATATTTCAATTGTTAACCCTAAGTGCTTTGTCTCAAGGCAGCTCTTGATAGTGAGCTTTCAATCGATAATCCTAAGCCAATTGGTCCAAGTTACTGGGTGATAAAGCACCCCTCGAATCTAATTACCCAAGCCACTCAGTGGCATGGTTGTAACACAAGCAGATAACTAAAGATTTAATTTTCCAGACATCGATGCCCAGAGCCTCTTTGGGCTTCTAAATATTTTGTTTCAAGGAGGCTCTTGATTGTTGGCTTACGATCAATTATCCCGAGCCAGTTGGCCCAAATTATCGTGTGATGAGTCCATATTTGACAATATACTTTGCTTTCATTTGAGTGAATTTTATCATATAAACCCACATTTATTCATCCAAATAGCATGCTTTTGTGTTTTCTCTCTAGATTGTGCCTAAATGAGAAAATATGTGTTTTTGTGCTTAAATTAGTTATTTTAATCCCACTTTTATGCCATTCGATAACATGACATGTTTGATGAGTGATTTTAGGTCCTAGAGGCAAGTTTGGCAACGCAAAAGTGGAAGGAAGCATGTACAAAAGGAGAAAGCATGAAGAAAATAAAGGAGAAGCACACATTGGAGTGTGCGTGCGCACAACCACCTGTGCGTACGCACAAAAGCCACAAAACCATGTGTGCGTACACACGACAACCTGTGCGTACGCACAAGAAAATCAGCATGTGTGCGTACGCACACATCTGTGCGTCCGCACACGTCCCAGTGCGTGACTCATTTCATGGAAATCGCTGGGGGCGATTCTGGGCCTCCAAAGCCCAGTTTTTGGATTTCCTGATGCTGATTCTTCTGATATTAAGCAAGGCCTCACTCTATTTGAAGGGGGGAAATTAGGTTTAGTTTTTATGATGTTTTCTCTTAGTTTCTAGAGAGAGAAGCTCCCCCCTCTCTCTAGAATTAGGGTTCTTTAGTTTAATTTCTTGTAATTTATACTTTTAATTCTTGTTTCTATTTACTTTTCTTTGTCATTTATTATTATTGCTTCTTGTTCTTCTTCATTTCTCTTGTTATTTCCGTTATTTTGTCAATTTATGTTTTATGACACTCTTGTTACATTTTACTTTCAATTAATGCAAATTTATGTTTCCATGTCATTTATTGCTTTCTTTAGTTGTTATTGTTATTTTCTTGCTTTGGTAGCTTTAGAATTTATTTTAATGCATTTTAATATTATTTTATTCTCATGCACACCAAGTGTTTGATAAAATGCTTGGCTTAGTTTTCACTTAGCTTTTCTCCACTCTTGGCTTGAAATTGTTGACTTTGGTGTTCCTTGAGTCATTGATGTCCATTCTTGTTTGATACATTAGAGTAGTTAGTTGATTTGGTTTCCCATGACTCTATGTGACCCCTTTGTGTTGACATAGGACTTAGGGATTGAAATTAACTATGCCTATTTGACTTATCTTCGATGTAAGGTTGACTAAGTAGGATTAACTCTTCATAATCATCATATGTTTGTGGTCAATGACTAGGATAGGTAGCTTTAGCCTTCAATTACTTGCCAAGAGGTTTCTTGCATTTTAAGTTTCCTTCCTTTGCACCTAATTGCTTTGACTTTTATTGCTTTGATGTTTAAATTCTTGCATGTTTAGTTTTCACACTCTATACAATAATTCCTTTGCACTTAATTGCACACTTAATTAGTCTCTTTTCATCATTGAATTGGCTATTGTTGATTGTGCTATTTTTTATTCACTTTACACTTTCACTTGCACAATCTCACTATCCAGTATATTTTATACTCAATTCACTTTAGTTGTGGTTACCTAGGTTGTTTGTGCCTTAAGTTTTGCTTATTTATTACTTGAAACCTAGGACTACTTGATTGAGGAACATGCTATCTCTTTTGATTGTGTGATTTATGTTTTTAACTGATCAATGTGTTGTGTTCTAAATTGTGCACGCATTTAGAATACACACATTGCCCTTTATCATACCACACACATCTTACCTTTTCTTAATTGTTGTTTATGTGTTTATATAGCAACCGGAACCCCCGGAGCCCACCAGCTGAAGGTGGAGCCTCATAGTCCTTCATCCCCCGGATCATGTGCATGCATAGAGGACCGTGCATTATTTATGTGTGGGGGAGGATCGCCAACTTCAAGGGGGATAAAATTCTTTTCTTAGACACTTTGCAATACTCTTTTTTTTTTCTTTTTCTTTAATTTTTGTAATTTTTGCTCTTATTTGCATTTTGTTTGGTTTGTTTGTATATATCTCTTTAATGCTTATAGTATATGATAGAAAATACTTGTTTGATTGCATGGTAGAGTAAATAAGTTTGGTAAAACAACAAAGAATTTTCAAGAAATCTCTTTTTGGGCATTCCATTGATTAGATTTGAAAACTTGTTGTTGAACTTGCTTGAAGTATTTTTCTTATGGAACATAGAAAAGAGCTTGAACAAATACCAAGTGAGATTTGAGCTTTGATTGTGTGGTTGCATATTTTCAACCACAATTTTTGTTCTTGTGTGTTAAACTCCTTTTATGATTGTGATCTTAGATTTGCTTTAGTCTATATATCTTATATTTGTTGTTTTGAATGCATTTAGTATGATTGAGGCCATTCTTGAATTTGAACTCACTTAACCCATATGGACAACCCTCACATATACCTTTGTAACCACTTTTGAGCTTTTTAATTCCCCTTTTGTTCTAATATGAAGCACATCTTTCACCCTAAGTGAAAAACCATTATGTCCATGAATTGTATCTTTGATTAGCTTGGGTTTGAGTGTGTGTGTGTTAATCAAGTGTGGGAGAATTTGTGGAAAACATTGGTAGTTAGTTTACTTTGGGTATTCATTGAGAAAATTTGGAAAAATGGGTAAACACTCATGCATTCACTACTTAAAACATATGCATCCCTTTTTAATTCTAAAAGGAGAAATTTTGGTGTATATACCTTTTTAAAAAAAAAAGAAAAGAAAAAAAAGAAAAAGAAAAGAAAAATGTAAATAAGAGATGCATATGTGGTTGAATTGAAAAGAAAATGCATGAGTGAATATGAGAAAAGGGGTAAATGGGTAGTTAGGTTGTTTTGTTATGCATATAGGATGATATAGGATTAGGTGGGATACTTGAGCTAATC
Organism: Arachis ipaensis; assembly: GCF_000816755.2. Taxonomy (NCBI): domain Eukaryota; kingdom Viridiplantae; phylum Streptophyta; class Magnoliopsida; order Fabales; family Fabaceae; genus Arachis; species Arachis ipaensis. The sequence goes on along the minus strand of NC_029793.2, from coordinate 42,340,368 downwards.
AAAGATCCAATCTATTAGCCCACTTAACAATATTGATCCTACCCTTACCTAAGCCCCATTACAACCCTCAAAAGACCTCATGATATTTGCATTCATTCATCAAATAGTAGTTGATTGTTAGATGACTTGCAAATTGATAAACTCCAATTTTGTGGTTTATATTATGTAGAATTTGGGGGGTTTTGTCAATATTTCTCACACTTATTCACAAGAAATGCATGGTTTTGTGTTCACTTCCTAATATTGCTCCATGATGAAAAACATGCTTGTTTTACTTTAAAATTGTCACATTTTAATCCTCTTCTATTGCCATTCGATGCCGTGATGTATTCGTTGAGTGATTTCAGGAATTATAGGGTAGGAATGGCCTAGAAGAGAGAAAGAAAGCATGCACAAAAGGGAGGAACATGAAGATTTGAATTTCGGAAAAGCAGCATTGGCGCGCACGCGCACTCCACGCGCACGCGTGGATGAGGATGGTTGGAAGCAGTGCACAAGGATGGACGCATCCACGCGGATCAGAAGATTCCTATCGATGTGCACGCGCACTTGGCGCGCACGCGCGGGAAGCTGCATGTGACCTCATTAAAGGAAATTGTGCCTGGCGATTTCTGAGGCTCATCAGGCCTAAATTCAAGCTGTTTCTGCATGAAAAAGACCCAAGGATGCTAGGGAAAAGGGGGGGGGATCAATCATTTTACACTAAGACGTAATTTTAGCTAATTTTTGTTTATTTGTTCTTCTAGGAAGAGAAACCCTTGTTCCTCTCTAGATCTAGTTTTAATTTGATCTTCCCTTGTTGAATTATGAATTGGATCTTGCTAATTATTAGTTTTAATTGTTCAATTTGAATTCCTTAGTATAATTTTACTTAGATCTTGTGTTAGTTTTATGAATTCTTGTCAATTGTCATTTTATACCCATTTCATGAATGTTGTGAATCTTGACTTGTTGATGTTACATTGATGATTTCTATGATTAATAGTGTTGATTGGATGATTGTATGTTGATAATTGTTAGTGGGTACTAGTTGATTTCAATTTAGTTGCTATTTGGAACATGTCTTTTGTTAATGCTTACCATGTGTTTGATGAATTGTTTACTTTGATTATGGAGTAGTTCTTTTCACTCTTGGCCTAGGCTAAGGGAATTGGGTAAACTTGAGTCACTGGGTCTAATGGATTTGATGATTTGGGAGCCCTTAGTGGTCAATTTGATAACCATTGATGCTAACCTTCTATTAAGTCAATTAGTAGTGAGGTTAGAACTTATGGGTTGATGTTGACCAAACCATTTGACGTACTTCAAGTATAGAAGTAGACTTAATGAGTTTGGTTCCTCATAATTGTCAATATTTGGTTATTAGACAAGGATGGTGACCCCAATTTCCATGCCTAGCTAAGAGTTGCTTTTATCATTTCTATTTGAAAACCCAAATTCTTAATTACTTGACTTAGTTATAGTTTCTTGTTTAGTTTAGAGTAGAATCACATTGGATATTGCTTGTTAATTTAGAATTGCTCAAATTGTGCTTAGTTATTTGAATTAGTTTATTGCAATTTAAGATTACTTGCTTGTTAAGATTCCCATTTATTTTTGTGCTAATGACTCACAACCCCGGATTTCTACCCAATGTTGAAACACATGTTTGCCCATTCTTTGTGAGATGACCCGAGGTTTGAATACTTCTGTTATTTCTATTGGGATTGAACTTGTGACAACCAAATCCCTCTCTAAATTTGATACTCGAGGCTTGTTATTGGTAGAGCTATACTTGCAACGCAATTTCATTGAGAGAAAAAATCTTTACCGGTACACATCCTCGGGACACCATCAAATTTTTGGCGCCGTTGCCGGGGAATAGTTGCAACATATGCCTTGATATTGGTTATGTGAATATGTGAATAGTGTAGATAGTTTAATTGCTTTCAATACTTAGCTATAGTTTAGATTTCTTTTATACTTGTGTTATGACTCTCAAGTTTGATGACTCGGTCTCAACCGAATTCTAGCTTAGCCGATTTTGATCCCGAGATTGAAAGAACTTTGTTACATACTCGGTAAGCTAGACGGCGGTTGGATTATACGGCTAGTACTTCGGCCTCTCTTGAGGAACATACCGAATCACTAGGCGGTACCGAGAGTGACTTGGAGTCCGCTACTTCCTATTCTTCTGTTGGCACTAATAATACATCTTTACATCCTACAGGTGAGCCACACATGGCGGAGCCACGACGGATCACTTTGCATGAGCAAGGAGTTCCGGATATCATACTTCAACCGTTGCAAGCAAGGTATCCTAACCTTGATCCAAACTTTGAATTGAAGATTAGCTTGATACATCTACTTCCTAAATATCATGGGTTGCCGGGTCAAGACCCCATCCGACATTTAAGAGATTTTCAAGTTGCTTATTCTACGACTCGAAGGCATGGAGCCGGTGAGGTGGCTATCATGGTTTTTGCCTTCCCTTTCTCTCTTGAAGGGCAAGCAAAGACATGGTTTTATTCGCTACCAGATGAGATTGTGACTAATTGGGATTTCTTGAGAAGAGAGTTTCTAGATAATTCTTCCCACCGGAGAAGACCGACTACATCCGGAAGGAGATTTCGGGCATAATGCAAAGAGACCAAGAGAGTTTGTATGAGTATTGGTCTCGGTTCAAGAGGCTATTGGAATCTTTTCCATACCATGGAATGAACAGTCACTTGCTCATTAGCTACTTCACCGGAGGTCTTTGTGTGGAAGATAGAAGATTGCTCACCGCTTCTAGTGGTGGTTCCCTTTTGAAAAACAAGACGAAGGGAGAAGCTTGGAATTTGATAAAGGATGTTGCCGAAGCTACACAACATACAAGGGTGAGAAGTAATCCTCTCAAGGGTGTGGTAGAACCATCCCCTTCCGAATCAAGCCTAACCAAAGCACTTGGAGATATGACTACCATCCTTACCCAAATACAAAAGGATCAAAAGGAATACTACTCCATCCAAGCCATCCAAGCCCCACCTCCAGTTGCTCAACTTGAAGGCCCTCCTAGGATTTGTGGTTTGTGCTCTAGCACCACACATTACACCGATCAATGCCATCAAATTCAAGAGGAACATGCTCTTGTAGTAGCTAATGTGAATTACAACAACCGTCCACCTCATCCTTCTCAAGGCCAAAACAATTACCATCAAGGTGCTAATCAACATCAAGGGTGGAGAGATAATGCACAAGGAAGCAATCAAAACCAAAGATGGAACAACTCTTTTTCTCACCACAACAACAACCAATCCTCATCCCAATACCACCATAACAACACCAACTACCAAGCCAACAAAAATCACTCCAACCAAAACCAAAACAACTACACCAAGTACCAAGCACCACACCATAGACAACAATCCAACCAAACTCTTTCATCTTCCAACAATCAAGTTGATGAGCTTAGAGCCACCATGGAGAAGCGAGATGAGAGCAACAAGGCTCAATTCGATGCCTTGGGCGCTCAATTGGTTAACCTCACCAACATGCTTTCAAAGATGACTATGTCAAACCAACCACCAACTCCCAACAATAACACCAACCAACCCTCAAGCTCTTCTAACCTTCCATCCCAACTCCAACCAAACCCAAAGGGCGGTCTCAACGCCATCACTCTACGATCGGGGACTACATTGGAGGAGATACCTCCAAGGGTCATAGGAGACATTCATGAGGAAGAAGTGGTTGTTGAAGCTCCACATGAAGAAGATGTGGTGGATAAAAGGCATGAAGAAGAAGGAGTAAATCTCAAGGAACCCAAGAGAAAAGCTATAGTGGATGAGTCCATTCCTATTCCATTCCCTTCCATGGTGAAGAAGGCAAAGAAAACACCAGAATTTGATTTGAACATGCTTCAAGTGTTCAAGAAGGTTGAGGTAACCATACCCCTTCTTGATGCTATTCAACAAATCCCAAAGTATGCAAAATTTTTGAAAGACTTGTGTACTCACAAAGATAGGATAGGAGAATTGGAGATATTATCCTTGGGTAGTTCAATTTCTTCCTTGATAGAACCTATTCCGAAGAAATGTGGTGACCCTGGACCTTGTTTGGTGTCTTGTTGTATTGGTGGACACACTTTTCACGATTGTATGTGTGACTTGGGAGCTTGTGTAAGCATCATGCCACTTTCTATCTATGTGCGGTTGAATTTAGCTCCATTAAAGAAGTCGGCGGAGAGGTTTGCCTTAGCCGATAAAAGTGTGATCACGGTGATGGGAATAGCGGAAGATGTACTTGTGGCGATCAAGGATTTGGTTTTTCCGGTTGACTTTTACATCCTTTAAATACCTCCAATAGAAAATAGAAACTCATCCTCCGTTCTACTTGGTAGACCCTTCCTCAAAACCTCTAAATTCAAGTTAGATGCCTTCACCGGCACATACTCCTTTGAGGTTGGAGACAAGACTATCAAGTTCAATTTAGAAGAAGCCATGATACATCCTCTCGAAGAATATTCCGTGCTCTGATGTGATGTAATTGATGAAGTGGTAGTGGAAGTGCAAGAAGAAGACCACAATAAGTTGTGCTACCCTATTGTTGAGGAGACGGATGACCAAGAGGATGAACATGAGAAAGTTGTCAAGAATGAACACCATGAGCTTGATGAAAAGGAAACTCAGCTTGAGGCAAAGAGTGAACTGAAGCCCCTTCCATCTCATTTGAAGTATGCTTTCTTAGAGAACAACCAAAGATTTCCGGTCATTATTGCTAGTGAGCTTTCAAGTGAAGAAGAAGAAAAGATCCTAGATATTCTAAGGAAGTACAAGAAAGCAATAGGATGGAGCCTAGCGGATATTGTGGGAATTGACCCCCGCAAGTGCATGCATAGAATATTTCTCCAAGATGGAGCTAGGCCGGTTAGGCAACCTTAAAGGAGGCTCAACCCGACCATCCTCGATGTAGTGAAGAAAGAGGTCACCAGATTACAGGATGCGGGTATCATATACCCAATATCAAACAGTGAGTGGGTAAGCCCAGTCCAAGTCATCCCCAAGAAGTTGGGAATCACAACGGTCAAGAAGGACAACGGTGAAATGGTCACAAAAAGGGTACAAAATGCGTGGCGAGTGTGTATTCATTACAAAAGACTGAACGCCGCTACATAGAAGGACCATTACCCCTTACCCTTCATCGATCAGATGCTAGACTGCTTGGCAGGTAAATCTCACTAATGCTTTCTTGATGGATTTACTGGCTACTTCCAGATTCATATTGCTCCTAAAGATCAGGAGAAGACCATGTTTACTTGTCCGTTTGGCACCTTTGCCTATAAAAGGATGCCATTTGGACTATGTAACGCACCCGCTACTTTTCAGGGGTGCATGACGAGTGTCTTCTCCGATCTAATGGAGAATTGTCTGGAAGTCTTTATGGATGACTTCAGTGTTTATGGCACTTCGTTTGCTTGTTGCCTAGAGAACTTGGCCAAGGTCTTAGCTAGATGTGTTGACACTAACCTTGTCTTATATTTTGAAAAATGTCACTTCATGGTACGACAAGGTATAGTGTTAGGACATGTAGTATCTCATGAAGGCATTTCTGTAGACCCGGCCAAGGTCGATGTTATCACCACTTTACCTCACCCCTCATCTGTGAGGGAGGTCCGCTCGTTTTTGGGACATGCAGGATTCTATAGGCGCTTTATCAAGGATTTCAGCAAGATTGCTTTGCCATTGTCGCGCCTACTCCAAAAAGATGTGGATTTTGAGTTTGATAGTGAATGTGTAAAAGCTTTTGAAGAGCTAAGGAGAGTTCTTACCATGGCACCGATTGTGCGAGGCCCCAACTGGATGTTGCCATTTGAGATAATGTGCAACACATCAAACCATGCTGTAGGTGCCGCGCTTGCACAGCGCGATGGTAAACTCCCTTATGTCATTGCTTACTCTTCTAAGACACTGGATGCAGCACAATCCAACTATACCACTACTGAAAAAAACTCTTAGCTACTGTTCATGCTTTAGATAAATTCAGATCTTATTTGCTAGGATCAAAGATAGTGGTATACACAGATCATGCAGCTTTAAAGTACTTATTGACCAAGAATGAGTCAAAACCTAGACTCATACATTGGATCTTGCTTTTGCAAGAATTCGACATTGAGATTAGGGACCGGAGTGGATCTCAAAACCTGGTTACGGATCATTTAAGCCGTATTGAGAATCTGAAATTTGATCCATTTTCGATCAATGATTCATTCCCATTGGATAGTTTGCATGCTGTGTCGGATAGCTTTCCTTTGTTTGCCCCAATGGCGAACTACTTGGTTACGAAAATCTTTCCCCCCAAATTTTCGAAAAACCAAAAGGACAAGTTGAGGAGTGATTCCAAATACTATATTTGGGATGACCCTCACTTGTGGAAGAGGGACGTGGACCAAGTAATTCGAAGATGTGTCCCAGAGTCTGAAATCCAAACAATTCTTTAAGCTTGCCATTCGTCCGAATGTGGCGGCCACTTTGGCCCACAAAGGACCGCTAAAAATGTGTTGGATTGTGGATTCTGGTAGCCAACCTTATTCAAGGATGCTAACCGGTTATGTGTGTCTTGCCATCAGTGTCAGAGGTCGGGAAACACATCCCAAATGGATGAAATGTCTCAACAACCTATGTTGTTCTGTGAGATATTTGATGTATGGGGCATTGACTTTATGGGACTTTTTCCCAACTCTAATGGGTATTTGTATATTCTGTTAGCGGTTGACTACATGTCAAAGTGGGTAGAGGCCATACCTACCCGCCTTGTCGATGCCAATACCGTTGTTTCTTTTATTATGAATAACATTGTGTACCGTTATGGGTCGCCACGAGCAATCGTGAGCGACCAAGGATCCCACTTTTATAACAGGAAGGTAGAGGCATTGCTCAAGCACTATGAAGTGTCGCATAAGGTTACTACTGCTTATCATCCGCAAACAAATGGACAAGCGAAAGTGTCCAACCGGGAAATTAAGAGGATTTTGGAGAAAGTGGTTAATCCGCAAAGAAAGGATTGGAACCCCCCGTTAGGAGATGCACTATGGGCATATAGAATGGTCTACAAGACTCCAATAGGGATGAGTCCCTTTCAGATCGTCTATGGTAAGGCATACCACCTTCCGATGGAGATTGAGCATCGAGCCTATTGAGCGGTAAAGCAGTGCAACATGGATTTAGCCAAGGCGGGTGAAGCTAGGAAGTTACAACTAGAGGAGCTTGAGTGTTTGAGGAATGAGTCATATGAGAATGCCCGGATCTACAAAGAAAAGACTAAAGCATTCCATGACCATCACATCCAGAAGAAGGACTTTCAAAAAGGTGATGAGGTCCTCCTCTACAACTCAAGACTTCGATTCATGCCTGGCAAACTCCGTTCTAGATGGGAAGGACCTTTGAAGGTGAAGGAGATAAAGTCCTATGGAGTGGTGGAGTTGTTTGATCCCAAGAGTGAAGCAACTTTCAAAGTGAATGGACATAGAGTGAAGAAGTATCATGGCTACAAGCCCCCAAAGGAGCTAGATGTGTACCTATTAGAGGATGCACCAAGGAGAGAGGAAGCTTAAGAAAAGGACCGTCCAACTTAAGGACGTTAAAGAAAAGTGCTTAGTGGGAAGCGCCCAACCGTGGTAAGATCTTCCTTGTTTATACCATCTTGTTTGTAACCTTAAACTCTTGTGATTTTGTGGATTCTTGATGATTGATTGATTGCATAGGATTACTAGCTTTATTATTGTTGTTGGATAGATAGGATGTTCATATAGTTTTCATTATTTTGGTATGGATGAATTGCTGAAGTAGGGAGAATGGTTTGTTTTGGATAATGCATGAAATTGTGAAGTATTCTCCTTGACTACTAGCTTAAGCACCTACCAAAAATGTGTTAGAATAGGTCTTGTTGTGAAAAAAAAAAAGGAAAAATGGGCACCGACGCGCCAGTGCACTGTGCGCGCGCACCGGTGGTGTAATTCCACCTCTTGGGCTAAATACCCAAGAGTTATGCCCACTTCGTGCCCAAATCGCGCCAGACACTCACGCGTCCACGTACTTGCCGCCTGCGCGCACCATTGCAATTCACCCATCGACGTGCAAGCGTTATTATCCAAAGACTTGTGCCATATTTGGGCCAATATTGTGCCAAAACTGACGCGTCCACACGTTGTGCGCGTCCGTGACAGTCGCAAAATCCCTCGAGCACGCGTCCGTGCAAGGTGTGCGTCCGCGCGCCTGTGCCACTCACCAACTCTAGTATAAAAACCTACAACCCTCACCGACGCGCCAGCACACTGTGCGCGCGCGCGCCGGTTGCGCGAATCAGTTTTAAAGCTGCGCGCCCTGCCTTTCTCCCCCCTTTCTTTCCTTATTTCTTTTTTTTTTCTTCCTCCATCACACCCCTTCTCTTCTTCTCCTTCCACAACCCACCACCACCATCTCCGGCCATTCACCGGTGACAACCACCTCTTCCGGTGGCACTACATCTCCCCTATTTCTTTCTCATCTCTACAAAAGAAGAATTCAACTTTGTTCTTTTACACTTCTCAAGGTTCTACTTCTTCCATTTCTTTTCATCATTTCTTCTAGTTAGATTCTTCTTGTTGCTTTACTTAGTTTCTCTTTTAGTTGCATGATTATATCACTCATTTTTGTTTGCTTACTTTTCCTTTTTCCTTATTTTTCCATGGATGATTGAATTTAAGCTTAATTTGTTTTAGTAGATCCTTTGTCATTTTTTCCTTATCTCTGCCAATATGTGATGTTTATGTGATAATTGTTATTTCATTTTGGGATTTAAATTGATTGAGTATCTCATAATTGCTCATTGCTTGACAATTGCACGCCAAGTGTTCGAGGAAATGCATCAATGCCATTTTGGTTTCTTTTAGCAATGTGTTTTCGATTGGATGCTTATCCTCATTCACTTGTTGTCTTCCATACATATTGAGTCTACTTTGCTTGCTAATTAGATACTCATTGAACATGACTTGCTCTTTGTTATGGATTCTTGAGATTACTCCTCTCATGTCATTGCATGCTTTACTTCCTCTTGCATCCCATGCCAAGTGTTGTGACCCATGTCTTTATGATTACTTTGTTGCAAGATTTCTTTCGGGAACTATCCTTCACTTGCATGTTTTTGTTAAAATGATGCTTTGGGTATAATGTTTTCTTGTTTTTCTTCCTTTCTCAGGATGGCCACCAAAAAAGGCAAGGAGAAAGCTCCAAGGAAACCGGCCGCAAAGAGGGCACCCCAAAGATCAACTTCTAAGGCGCACTCTTCATTAGGAGCCAAATCTCTATCCAAGAAGGCTAAGATACCCGCTCCTATTGATGAGAAAGAAAAGAGCAAACCGACAAAAGACTCTTCAAGGTTCCCCAACCGCTTCTGTGAACTTGTGTTCCCCTCTATGGTTGTCAGGAACTATCATCCTGAGCATCTACTTGCTCCGCCGGACAAGGTTGCTCCTTATATTCTATCCCGCATTGAACGGCGAGGATGAGAGTTTCTTTTGAGAAAACCAAGGGAAATCAACCTCTCTTGGGTGGAAGAATTCTACACTAACTACCATCTCTCCTCTCTTCAATCAGTGTACATGCGCAGGAAGCAAGTCTCAGTTTCAGAAGAGGCTATTCAGCAAGTGCTTAATGTCCTACCGGTACCAAGTGACATGGATGGCTACCAAGAAGTCTTACATCAGCGAGAGAAGTTTGGTTTTGATTGGGACTCGATCCTCTGAGTCATTGCTGAACCAGAGACATTTTGGACCCAAGGTCGACTCCGGATGAGGCCCAAAAGCATTGACGCTCGCTTCCTCACTGTAGAAGCTAGAGCTTGGGCCCAGATCCTATCTCACTATGTGCTACCTAGCACCCACAAGTCGTCCTTGACGTTGGAATTTTTGCCAGTAAAAAATGTCATAAAAACAGTCGCCTTGTAGATATAGTCTCTAAACCGACAAAAATCCCTTCGTACAAACGTTTTGGTTGTCACAAGTAACAAACCCCTTTGAAATTGATAACCGAGTATTCAAACATCGGGTCGGCTTCTCAAGGAATTGCAGGGAGGTATGTTCTTATTATTGGTTATGAGTTTGTAAATTGGGGTAATCCTAATCCTAAGAGAGAGGAGAGAACCTCTCTCTCTAAAAACTACATCTACCCCTAAAATTGTAAATATGAGAGCCTCTTTATGAATGAGTGCATTCCCCTACTTTATAGCCTCTAATCTGTGTTTTCTGGGCCGAGAACTGGGTCGAAAACAACCCAGAAATCGCTGGAGAAGAATTCAAACACGCTGATTTCCGTCACTGCGACGCGGCCGCATGGATCACGCGGTCGCGTCACCTAGAGTCAGGGGAACTATATCATATTATATATCAAATCGAAGCCCCGGACGTTAGCTTTCCAATGCAACTGGAACCGCGTCGTTTGGACCTCTATAGCTAAAGTTATAGCCGTTTGAGTGAGAAGAGGTCAGGTTGGACAGCTTAGCAATTTCTCCAACTTCTTGTATTCCTTCCACTTTTGCATGCTTCCTTTCCATCCTCTAAACCATTTCTGCCCTGTAATCTCTGAAATCACTTAACACACATATCAAGGCATCTAATGGTGATAAGAGAGGATTAATAATAAGCAAATATAAGATCAAAGAAGCATGTTTTCAATCAAAGCACATAATTAGGAAGGCAAATGTAAAACCATGCAAATAGTATGAATAAGTGGGTAAAGAGTAGATAAAAACCACTCAATTGAGAACAAGATAAACCATAAAATAGTGGTTTATCAACCTCTCCACACTTAAACACTAGCATGTCCTCATGCTAAGCTCAAGAGAAGCTATAAAGATGAAGAGGAATGGTATGAAATGCAACCTATGAATGCAACTACATGCTAAATGCTTTTACTTACTTGGTTAAGAGTAAATAAGTTCTCCAAGACAAATACAAACCAATTTCCACTAATTCAAATCAAACAATAAAAAGCAAGTGAACTTGTAAGAAGACAGCTCATGAAAGCAGGGAACATAGAATTTAAGCGTTGAACCCTCACTGGAAGTGTATATCACTCTAATCTCTCAAGTGTATAGGGTTATTCACTCTACTCTTCTCTAGTCATGCTTTCTAAACCTTGTTCTTCATCTAACCAATCAACAAAAATTTAATGTACCAATACAAACATCATGAGGTCTTTTCAAGGTTGTAATGGGGCTAAGGTAAGGGTGAGGGTATATATATATAAGGCTAAATGAGCTAACAAAGTGAATCCTTGATTAGTCTAAGATCTCACCTAACATATACATACTTTATATAATTTAAAAATACTTTACCTAGCTATCCAAAATTTTTCCACTTTTGTATTACATGCTCATGTATCAAACTTATTTTTGAATTTTGTCCCATGTGCATTGATTTTTTTTTTATTTTGCATTTGGGGTTTTTTTTTTCATTTCTTTTCTTCTTTTCTTCTTTTTTTTTTGTATCCCCTTATTTAATTACTTAATATATTTTTCTTCAATGCACATAGTAACTTAATTATTTTGATTTCACATGAGCATNNNAAATTTCTTGAAAAAGAAAATATTACTTCAACCAAGTAGTAACTAAATGCATAAAATCAAATAAACATGCAATTAAATATGTAAATGCAATATAGATCAAGCATTCAATGTCCAAATTAGATTACCAAGTCTTTCAAACTATCAACATGTTTGTAATAACAATTATATTTAATCAATAAAACATGAAAGGGGTTTTGTGAAAAACAAGTATTTATAATAGTAGATTAAAAGAAATCTTAAAAATAGTGCACAATGCCATACGGGCGTTTTCACAAACACATAGCGTGCATGGTAAATAAGCTATTTGAAAGTATTAAATTGAACATGCAAGCAACCCTTTAAAAAGTAATATATAATTGGCAAACCATTTTAATAATCCAAAAATATATAAAAATAATGACCCAAATATATTTCTAACACCAATGAAAATAATGCAATGAACGAAAGTATGCAAATAAATTAAATAAAATAGAATGAGAGGAAAAAAGGATGAGAAGAAGAAAAAAAAGTCAGAAAGGAGAGAGAAGGAAGAAATTAGGATTAGAAAAGAAAAGATAAGAAAATTGGCATTAATCTGGATAGGTTGTGCGACGTTGGCGACGCGGTTGCGTGGGTGACGCGGTCGCGTGGTGCGCGATAAGGTTGGGTGACGCGGACGCGTGGGGCACGCGATTGCGTGACTTGATTTGTGCTAGTGGCACGAGTGCAGCCTCGCGGTCGCACAACTCTCTGTTCAAAACTCAGTATTGCCAAAATCCAGGGTGACGCGGTCGCATGGTCGACGCGATTGTGCGGGTGGCCTTATTTCCAATATGACGCGGACGCGTAGGTGACGCGTTCGCGTGGCAGGGCTTGTGCTACTAGCACGGGTCCAGCCCAATTCCAGCTCAACTTTCGGCCATGCACCCTTTTGACGTCAAAATCCTGGTCATGCAGCCGCGTGGGGCACGCGGTCGCGTGGGAGGCCATTATTCCCATATGACGCGGTCGCATCAGCGACGCGGTCGCGTGGGGTAATTTGTGCCATTGGCACACCTCCAGCCCTGCTCCTGCGTAACTTTCTGTTCATTTTCTTTTCTTCCCATTGCATTGGTGACGCGGACGCGTCAGCGACGCTGCCGCGTCGCGTGCGTGTTTTTTTTTTTTATAATAATCTGAAAAAAAATGCAGAATGCAATGTTAATATGAATGTGATGCAAAACTCCAGGTTCAATATAACAAAATAAAATAAAATTCAAAAACAAACAAAATTAAATAAAATTAAAATTGAGAAAGGAATGATTATACCATGGTGGGTTGTCTCCCACCTAGCACTTTTAGTTAGAGTCATTAAGTTGGATATTTGATGAGCTTGCTGCTATGGTGGCTTGTGCTTGTACTGATCTAGGAATCCCCACCAATGTTTGTATCTCCAGTAACCTCCGGGGTCCCAAACTAGGCGCAGAAAGCCTTCAAGCAAGTTAAAGCAAGTGACAAGGCCCCAAGAGTATTGATTTCTGGGATGAATTTCGGGGTCCCAGACCTTGCCTTTGCACCCATCTTTTGGTTGAGCAATATTATTCCCTCCGGGTGGCAAGCAGTCTGAATTCTCACGTAAGCGGCCAAACAACTTCCTAGACCCATTCGGTTGAGCTTTACACCAACCTTTGCATTTAAACTTTGAGCACACAACCATGTGGAACCTTGCTTGACAATTCTTATCACTGGCCATCTTCCTCTTACTCTTAATGCCACAAAAAGCTCTAAGTTGACCATCCGTCTCTAGTAGCCCATATTCAAGTGGGATTAGAAAGCTATGAGATATGAATTTTACCCACTTGAATATTGTGAAGGATGATGGCAACTTAGGGGGAGGGGTTTCCAACAACTTTGGCAAGGTAATTTCAAGCTCCACTCCCTTGTATGTGCTCTTCTTTGACATCTTCTACCTCTTGATCAACCTCTACAAAATCTTCAACCATGATCTGCCTTGGAGGTTGTACGCTCTTCTCAATATCAACATCAAACACCGGGGAAGGAGGCTCTGTGACTGGACTTTCCAATGGAGGTACAGCATCTCTTAAGTCCGCAACCACTTCTTCCTTTTTAATAATTGCTGCTTTGTCCAGTTGTTTAAGTATAAAATCGTACTCATCCTCGATGTTTTTTTTTCTATGACAACTCCTTTCAACTATTCCTTCATCTTCAAGGGTCTCTCCTACCCTTACCCGTAGGGCCTCCTCTAGCTCTTTATGAAGTATGGATTCACGAAGATGATTCCTTCTTTCTTGTTCCATATCAATAGCATAATTGGGATCATCTTGCTCTTGGATTGATGGATGTGGGTGCTCTTCCATGGATGGTGGTGATGGGATGGAGAGATTATTCTGTGGTTGACAAGGAAGTGCACTAGAGCTTGAGGGTTGATTGTTGAAGGTATTTGGCGGTCTGATTTGGGTGAAGAGAGCTTGTATAGTAGAGTTTAGATCGGCAAGTGCTTTCTCCATGGAGGTTTGGGGTAGATAGGAGGGTTCATTTGGTTCATAAAGTGGTTGGTATGGTGGATGAGGGTTAGGGTCATATGGAGGTGAATGGCGGAAAGGGGCTTGTGAGTGTGGTGGTCCAAAGTTATGTTGAGGAAAGGGTTCATAGGCATATGGTGGTAGTTGTTGATAGTCCATTAGAGGTGGTTGTTGCCATGAGGGTTGACTAAATCCTTGTGGCTCCTCCCATCTTTGATTCTTCCAACCTTGATGCATGTTCTCATTATAGTTTCCATTCCTAACAACAACATTGGAATCAAATTTGAAGCGAGAGGGGTGAGAATTCATAGTAGCTAATAAAAAATTAAAAACAAAAATAAAAATAAATTTAAATTAAAAGGTTATTTAAATTTTGAAATTGAAAATTAAATTTTGAAATTTGAATTTTAAATTTTGAAATTTGAAATTTGAAATTTGATTTTTAAAATAAGATAAGATAAAAATTTTAAAAATAAAAATCTAATTTTTTTTTTCGAAAAAAATTAATTAAAAATATTTTTGAATTTAATGAGGAAAGAGAAAAATAATAAAATGACACCAAATTTCAAATTTTTAGATCAAAAATGAAGAAAACAACTAAGAACAGCTTGAAGGTCAAGATGAACGTGAAGAACAACTTGAAGATCAAGATGAACACTAAGAACAAATTTTTGAAAAAAATTTTTTTAATAACTAAATAAAAACAAATAACCTCTTAATTTATAGAAAAGAAAAAATAAAAATAATCTTAAATCTGAAAATACCTCGAATTGCATTAAAAAAAGAAATTAAATCTGGCATAGATGTTCATAAATTAAATTGAGAAAATAAATAAAAATAAAGAACCTGGGATTGAGAGTCACTCCTAAAACTAAGAGAAATCCTAAATCCTAATCCTAAGAGAGATGAGAGAACCTCTCTCTCTAAAAACTACATCTACCCCTAAAATTGTAAATATGAGAGCCTCTTTATGAATGAGTACATTCCCCCACTTTATAGCCTCTAATCTGGGTTTTCTGGGTCGAGAACTGGGTCGAAAACAACCCAGAAATCGCTGGAGAAGAATTCAAACACGCTGATTTCCGTCACTGCGACGCGGCTGCATGGATCATGCGGTCGCATCGCTTAGAGTCAGGGGAACTATAGCATATTATATATCAAATCGAAGCCTCGGACGTTAGCTTTCCAACGTAACTGGAACCGCATCGTTTGGACCTCTATAGCTAAAGTTATAGCTGTTTGAGTGAGAAGAGGTCAGGCTGGACAGCTTAGCAATTTCTCCAACTTCTTGTATTCCTTCCACTTTTGCATGCTTCCTTTCCATCCTCTAAACCATTCCTGCCCTGTAATCTCTGAAATCACTTAACACACATATCAAGGCATCTAGTGGTGATAAGAGAGGATTAATAATAAGCAAATATAAGATCAAAGAAGCATGTTTTCAATCAAAGCACATAATTAGGAAGGCAAATGTAAAACCATGCAAATAGTATGAATAAGTGGGTAAAGAGTAGATAAAAACCACTCAATTGAGAACAAGATAAACCATAAAATAGTGGTTTATCAGTCCTTTACGGCAGATCTCGCCTTGCTTGTTTGGTGTGTTCTCACGGAGAGGCCGGTGAACATTCCGTCTCTTGTCAAGCAAGCGATGAGTCAAGTTCACGCCCGGGGTAATTTGCCATTTCCAGCATTGGTATCTGATTTAGTTACTACTGCGGGTGTTCCTTGGGAAGCCAAGGATAAGAAGATTATAGTTCCGGCTAAGGGCGACGTGGTCCCAAGCGAAAAATACTTACATCTTCCCATGAACAACCCAAGCCTTGACATAGCCCTCCCATCTACCGTTCCTTCCACTTCATCATCACCACCACGGCAAAGATCCACACATCAAAGGATAGAAGATCTACACCGGAAGCTTGATAGATATGAGCGGCGCAATCAACGCCGATACACCTACATCAAGAAGCTTCTGCGTTGTGTTACCCCTAGCATGGAGGAACCCGAAATATTCACATCCACCTCAAACTCAAGTGATGGGAGCTCTGAAGGAGAGGATAGTGACGGTTTCGGTCCCGACCGCCCTTTGCGCATTGTTCGTAGCACGGAGGACCGTGCTAATTTCTAAGTGTGGGGAAGTCGTTTGACCTATCTCCATGGATAACAATCTCTTTCTTTCAATACCCATGGATTTATCTTTTGCTTAATAGTTAGTACATTGCATGTGTAGTTAGTTTTGCTTGTAAATACTCCTTGCATGATAGTTAGTTTCTATAGAGTTGCTTGGTCAAAACAATAACTTCTTCCCCAAGGAATTGTGTTTTGGGGTACCCTACCAAATTTTGAAAATTTTTGAAAACTTTCTGCAGTAAACTTGCTTTAAGAATGTATTTTGGAACATAGTGATTGAGCTAAGAACACAAGCAT
This sequence comes from Arachis ipaensis, assembly GCF_000816755.2. Lineage (NCBI taxonomy): Eukaryota > Viridiplantae > Streptophyta > Magnoliopsida > Fabales > Fabaceae > Arachis > Arachis ipaensis. The sequence goes on along the minus strand of NC_029793.2, from coordinate 42,323,881 downwards.
GTAAGTTTTGAGCCTATTGCATGGTTACATCTTCTAACCATTATTTCCCATTCTTGTGTGCATATCTCTCTCTCTCTCTCTATGATTGTGATCCTTGCTTTGTCTGATTCTATATGTCCATTACTTTGTGTATGAATGCATTTACATGATTGAGGCCATCATTTCAATAGTCACTTTTCCCAAATGGCCTTAACCCTTTTTCTACCATTGCTAACCAATTTTGAGCCCATGATAAACCCTTTTTGTTCTTAAATAGAGCACATCAACAACCCTAAGCGAAAAACCATGAATGTCCCTAAATTTGGATCCTTGATTAGCTTAGGTAAGTTAGGATGTGTATCATTCAATTAGGAGGGTATACTTGGGAAATTTGGGTAGATATATAGGTGTATAATTGTAGTGTAATTGAAAATTCTAGGATTTGGGAACATGCTCATGTATTGAATGATTGAACTATATGCATTAGAACTTTTGTACACAAGACCCCAAGAAAAGGGGATATATATATATAAAAAAAAACTAACAAACAAAGCAATAAAAGGGGACAAAGAAACCCTAAGATAAAGTAATGAAGAAAACAATGCATATGGGTGTGAATTTAAAAGAATGCATGAGTATGCAAAAAAGTGAAACTCAATGGTAGCTAGGTAATGTATTGTAGTTGTATTGGTTGTTCTATGTGTCTAGTGGGATCCTAGGTTAATCAAGGACTCAAATTTTAGGCTCACTTGGCCATATACATCCTTACCTTTACCCTAGCCCCGTTACAACCCATGAATAAGACCTCATGATACTTGTAAGCATGCATTAAGTAATTGTTGATTGTTAGATGAAAGACAAATCTTGGAAAGCATGATTAGGAGAAGATTGAGTGATGAACCCTATACACTTGAGCGAATAGAGCGGATACACTTCCGGTGAGGGTTCGATGCTCAATTCTTTGTTCCTGGCTTTCACAAGCGTTCATCTAGCAAGTTATATGCACTCATTAGTGATGTTCAAATTGGTAGGATTCATGAGCTACATACTATTTCCGTCCCATATGTTCACATGTGTACTTGGAGGATGGATTTTCCCTTGACCAAGTAGGTAGATGATTTTACATTAGCTGCATGCATCCACTTAGGTAGTTTGCATTTCATAAGCCCTTTCTCACCATGATCTTTGGTCTTTTTATTTTAAGCATGAGGACATGCTTGGTTTAAGTATGGAAAGATTTGATTTACCCCAATTTTGTGGTTTATATTGTGTAGAATTTGGGGGATTTTGTCAATATTTCTCACACTTATTCACAAGAAATGCATGGTTTTGTGTTCACTTCCTAATATTGCTCCATGATGAAAAACATGCTTGTTTTGCTTTAAAATTACCATATTTTAATCTTCTTCTGTTGCCATTCGATGCTGTGATGTATTTGTTGAGTGATTTCAGGAATTATAGGGTAGGAATGGCCTAGAAGAGAGAAAGAAAGCATGCACAAAAGGGAGGAATATAAAGATTTGAATTTCGGAAAAGCAGCATTGGCGCGCACGCGCCCTCCACGCGCACGTGTGGATGAGGATGGTTGGAAGCGGCGTGCAAGGATGGATGCATTCGCGCGGATCAGAAGATTCCTATCGACGCGCACGCGCACGCGTGGATCGCAAAAGCAATCGGCGCGCACGCACGCATGGCGCGCACGCGCGGGAAGCTACACGTGACCTCATTAAAGAAAATTGTGCCTGGTGATTTCTGAGACTCATCAGGCCCAAATTCAAGCTGTTTCTACATGGAAAAGACCCAATGATGCTAGGGGAAAGGGGGGATCAATCATTTTACACTAAGACACAATTTTAGCTAATTTTTGGTTCATTGTTCTTCTAGGGAGAGAAACCCTTGTTCCTCTCTAGATCTAGTTTTAATTTGATAATTGTGAATTGGATCTTGCTAATTACTAGTTTTAATTGTTCAATTTGAATTTCTTAGTATAATTTTACTTAGATCTTGTGTTAGTTTTCTGAATTCTTGTCAATTGTCATTTTATACCCATTTCATGAATGTTGTGAATCTTGACTTGTTGATGTTACATTGATGATTTCTATGATTAATAGTGTTGATTGGATGATTGTATGTTGATAATTGTTAGTGGGTACTAGTTGATTTCAATTTAGTTGCTATTTGGAACATGTCTTTTGTTAATGCTTACCATGTGTTTGATGAATTGTTTACTTTGATTATGGAGTAGTTCTTTTCACTCTTGGCCTAGGCTAAGGGAATTGGGTAAACTTGAGTCATTGGGTCTAATGGATTTGATGATTTGGGAGCCCTTAGTGGTCAATTTGATAACCATTGACGCTAACCTTCTATTAAGTCAATTAGTAGTGAGGTTAGAACTTATGGGTTGATGTTGACCAAACCATTTGACGTACTTCAAGTATAGAAGTAGACTTAATGAGTTTGGTTCCTCATAATTGTCAATATTTGGTTATTAGACAAGGATGGTGACCCTAATTCCCATGCCTAGCCAAGAGTTGCTTTTATCATTTCTATTTGAAAACCCAAATTCTTAATTACTTGACTTAGTTATAGTTGCTTGTTTAGTTTAGAGTAGAATCACATTGGATGTTGCTTATTAATTTAGAATTTCTCAAATTGTGCTTAGTTATTTGAATTAGTTTATTGCAATTTAAGATTACTTGCTTGTTAAGAATCCCATTTATTTTTGTGCTCATGACTCACAACCCCGGATTTCTACCCAATGTTGAAGCACATGTTTGCCCATTCCTTGTGAGACAACCCGAGGTTTGAATACTTCTGTTATTTCTATTGGGGTTGAACTTGTGACAACCAAATCCCTCTCTAAATTTGATACCCGAGGCTTGTTGTTGGTAGAGCTATACTTGCAATGCAATTTCATTGAGAGAAAAAATCTTTACCGGTACACATCCTCGGGACACCATCAAAAATCTTTGAGAAACATGATTAAGGGGGGATTGAGTGATTAAACCCTATACACTGAGCGACTAGAGTGTGAACACATCCGTTGAGGGTTTCAATTGCTCAATTCTATGTTCCCAATCTTTATCTTGTATCTTCTTGCAAGTTGCTTGTTAGTTTTTGAAAATTTCAAATCAAATCTTTGGACATTGATCACATTGCATCATTTCCTTGTCTTGGCCCTAAGTCCATTTTGGATTGATTGAGATTCTTTTGTTTGTTTTTGCCAAACTCAATAGGAATTATAGTATATATAGATAGATAGCATTTAGTATAATTGCATGCATGTAGTTAGAAGCATTTAATAAATTGCTTGCCTTCCTTATTCTTCTCCTTTGATTGTGATTAGCATGAGGACATGCTATTGTTTAAGTATGGAGGAATTGATGAGTCTATATTTTCTAGTATATTTTGGTTTGATTTGAATGGATTTCATCACATAAACCCACATTTATTCATGTAAATAGCATGCTTTTGTGTTTTCTCTCTAGATTGTGCCTAATTGTGAAAACATGCTATTTTGTGCTTATTTTGATCACTTTTATCCCACTTTTATGTCATTTGAAGCCATGACATGTTTGTTGAGTGATTTTAGGTCCGAGAGGCAAGTTTGGCAAGGCAAAAGTGGAAGGAAGCATGTACAAAGGGAGAAAGCATGAAGAAAACAAAGGAGAAGCACACATTGGAGTGTGCGTGCGCACAACCACCTGTGCGTACACACAAAAGCCACAAAACCATGTGTGCGTACGCACGACAACCTGTCCGTACGCACAAGAAGAAAATAAGCATGTGTGCGTACGCACACACCTGTGCATCCGCACAAGTCCCAACGCGTGACTCATTTATTGCAAATCGCTGGGGGCGATTTCTGGACCTCCAGGGCCCAATTTTGGGACTTTCTGAAGCTGATTGAGTGCTATATGAAGGAAGTCCTAACTCCATTTGAAGGGGGGCAATTAGGTTTAGTTTTTATGATATTTTCTCTTAGTTTCAAGAGAGAGAAGCTCCCCCCTCTCTCTAGAATTAGGATTCTTTATTGTTATTGCTTCTTGTTCTTCTTCATTTCTCTTGTTATTTCCTTTATTTTGTCAATTTATGTTTTATGACACTCTTGTTACATTTTACTTTCACTTAATGCAAATTTATGTTTCCATGTCATTTATTGCTTTCTTTAGTTGTTATTGTTATTTTCTTGCTTTGGTAGCTTTAGAATTTATTTTAATACATTTTAATATTATTTTATTCTCATGCACACCAAGTGTTTGATAAAATACTTAGCTTAGTTTTCACTTAGCTTTTCTCCACTCTTGGCTTGAAATTGTTGACTTTGGTGTTCCTTGAGTCATTGATGTCCATTCTTGTTTGATACATTAGAGTAGTTAGTTGATTTAGTTTCCCTTAACTCTATGTGACCCCTTAGTGTTGACATAGGACTTAGGGATTGAAATTAACTATTCCTATTTGACTTATCTTCAATGTAAGGTTGAATAAGTAGGATTAACTCTTCATAATCATCATATGTTTGTGGTCAATGACTAGGATAGGTAACCTTATCCTTCAAGTACTTGCCAAGAGGTTTCTTGCATTTTAAGTTTCCTTCCTTTGCATTTAATTGCTTTGACTTTCATTGCTTTGATATTTAAATTCTTGCATGTTTAGTTTTCACACTTTATACAATAATTCCTTTGCACTTAATTGCACACTTAATTAGTCTCTTTTTATCATTGAATTGGCTATTGTTGATTGTGCCATTTTTTATTCACTTTACGCTTTCACTTGCACAATCTCACTATCCAATATATTTTATACTCAATTCACTTTAGTTGTGGTTACCTAGGTTGTTTGTGCCTTAAGTTTTGCTTATTTATTACTTGCAACCTAAGACTACTTGATTAAGGAACATGCTATCTCTTTTGATTGTGTGATTTCTGTTTTTAACTGATTAATGTGTTGTGTTATAAATTTTGCATGTATTTAGAATACACACATTGCCCTTTATCATACCACACACATCTTACCTTTTCTTAATTGTTGTTTATGTACCGGAACCCCCGGAGCCCACCAGCTGAAGGTGGAGCCTCATAGTACTTCATCCCCCGGATCATGTGCATGCACGGAGGACCGTGCATTATTTAAGTGTTGGGAGGATCGCCAACTTCAAGGGGGGTAAAATTCTTTTCTTAGAAACTTTGCAATACTCTTTTTGTTCTTTTTCTTTAATTTTTGCAATTTTTGCTCCTATTTGTATTTTGTTTGGTTTGTTTGTATATATCTCTTTAATGCTTATAGTATATGATAGAAAATACTTGTTTGATTGCATGGTAGAGTGGTATGCGAAATTGTTACTCTGAGGTTGTAAAATTTGTTGTTCGTTCTCTCCCTGGCAATGGCTCCAATAACTGGTGCACAATACCATGGTCCAAACATAACTTCACAACTTCGCACAACTAACCAGCAAGTGCACTGGGTCGTCCAAGTAATAAAACCTTACGTGAGTAAGGGTCGATCCCACGGAGATTGTCGGTCTGAAGCGAGCTATGGTCACCTTGTAAATCTCAGTCAGGTGGATATCAAATGGTTATGGAGTTTTTCGAATAATAATAATAAATAAACAGAAAAATAAAGATAAAAATACTTATGTAATTCATTGGTGAGAATTTCAGATAAGCGTATAGAGATGCTTTCATTCTTCTGAATTTCTGCTTTCCTGCTGTCTTCATCCAATCAGTCCTACTCCTTTCCATGGCAAACTTTATGTAAGGGCATCACCGTTGTCAATGACTACATCTCATCCTCTTTGTGAAAATGGTCCGATGCGCTGTCACTGCATGGCTAATCATCTGGAGGCATCACCGTTGTCAATGGCTACATCCCATTCTCTCTGTGAAAATGGTCCGATGCGCTGTCACTGCATGGCTAATCATCTGGAGGTTCTCAATCATACTGGAATAGGATTTACTATCCTTTTGCGTCTGTCACTACACCCAGCACTTGCGAGTTTGAAGTTCGTCACAGTCATTCAATCCCTGAATCCTACTTGGAATACCACAGACAAGGTTTAGACTTTCTGGATTCTCATGAATGCCGCCATGAATCTAGCTTATACCACGAAAATTCTGATTAAGAGATCCAAGAGATAATCATCCAATCTAAGGTGGAACGGAAGTGATTGTCAGGCACGCGTTCGTATGGGAATGATGATGATTGTCACGTTCATCACATTCATATTGAATTGCGAATGAATATCTTAGAAGCGGAATAAGTTGAGTTGAATAGAGAAACAGTAGTACTTTGCATTAATTCGTGAGGAACAGCAGAGCTCCACACCTTAATCTATGGAGTGTAGAAACTCTACCGTTGAAAATACATAAGTGAAAGGTCCAGGCATGGCCGAATGGCCAGCCCCCAAATGTAATCAATATGATCTAAAGATGAACTAAAAATCATAAGATGATCCGAAGATCTCAATACAATAGTAAAAAGTCCTATTTATACTAAACTAGTTACTAGGGTTTACAGAAGTAAGTAATTGATTCATAAATCCACTTCCGGGGCCCACTTGGTGTGTGCTTGGGCTGAGCTTGAAGTTTACACGTGCAGAGGCTCTTTCTGGAGTTGAACGCCAGGTTGTAACGTGTTTCTGGCGTTCAACTCTGGTTTGTGATGTGTTTCTGGCGTTTAACTCTAGACTGCAGCGTAGAACTAGCGTTCAACGCCCTTTTGTGTCGTCTAAACTCGGCCAAAGTATGAACTATTATATATTGCTGGAAATCCCTGGATGTCTATTTTCCAACGCAATTCGAAGCGCGCCATTTTAAGTTCTGTAGCTTCAGAAAATCTACTTTGAGTGCAGGGAGGTCAGAATCCAACAACATCAGCAGTCCTTCTTCAACCTCTGAATCTGATTTTTGCTCAGGTCCCTCAATTTCACCCAGAAAATACCTGAAATCACAGAAAAACACACAAACTCATAGTAAAGTCCAGAAATGTGAATTTAACATAAAAACTAATAAAAACATCCCTAAAAGTAACTAGATCCTACTAAAAACATACTAAAAACAATGCCAAAAAGCGTATAAATTATCCGCTCATCACAACACCAAACTTAAATTGTTGCTTGTCCCCAAGCAACTGAAAATCAAATAGGATAAAAAGAAGAGAATATACTATAAATTCCAAACTATCAATGAAACATAGCTCCAATTAGATTAGCGGGACTTGTAGCTTTTTGCCTCTTGAATAGTTTTGGCATCTCACTTTATCCCACGCCACAAGCACATGGTTGGGGACAGCTTGGTTTAGCCGCTTAGGCCGGGATTTTATTCCTTTAGGCCCTCCTATCCACTGATGCTCAAAGCCTTGGGATCCTTTTTATTTACCCTTGCCTTTTGGTTTTAAGGGCTACTGGCTTTTTGCTCTTTCCTTTTGGTTTTAAGAGCTTTTGGCTTTTTCTGCTTGCTTTTTCTCTTTTTTATCTTTTTTTTTTGCCATTTTTTTTTCTGCAAGCTTTTGTATCCACTGCTTTTTCTTGCTTCAAGAATCATTTTTATGATTTTTCAGATTATCAAATAACATGTCTCCTTGTCATCATTCTTTCAAGAGCCAACATATTTAACATTCTTAAACAACAACTTCAAAAGACATATGCACTGTTCAAGCATTCATTCAGAAAACAAGAAGCATTGTCACCACTATCAATATAATTAAACTAAGTTCAAGGATAAATTCGAAACTCATGTACTTCTTGTTCTTTTGAATTAAAACATTTTTCATTTAAGAGAGGTGATGGATTCATATTCACTACTTTAGGGCATAGACACTTAGATATTAATGATCATGTAATAAAGACACAAACATAGATAAACATTTAACATAAGAAAACGAAAAACAGAAAATTTGAGAACAAGGAATGAGTCCACTTTAGTGATGGTGGCGTTTCCTTCTTGAGGAACCAATGATGTCTTTGAGCTCTTCTATGTCTCTTCCTTGTCTTTGTTGCTCCTCCCTCATTGCTCTTTGATCTTCTCTAATTTCATGAAGAATGATGGAGTGCTCTTGATGTTCCACTCTTAGTTGCTCCCAATAATTGTGTGGAGGAAAATGTATCCCCTGAGGTATCTCAGGAATCTCTTGATTTGTAGTCAAATATTCTACCACTGAGCTATAGATCCTTTACATGAATCTCTCCATCTCCCATGACTTGGAGGTGGAAGCTTTTGTCTTCCCTTTTCTCTTCTCTTTTTTTTTTTTGAGGTTTCTCTGGCCTTGGGTGCCATTAATGGTTATGGAAAAGCAAAATAAGCAATGCTTTTACCACACCAAACTTAGAATGTTGCTCACCCTCGAGCAGGAGAAGAAAGAATAGATGAAGAAGAAGATGTGGAAGAAACTAGGATTATGAGGAGGGAAGGTGGGGATCCTGTGGGATCCACAGATCCTGAGATGATCCTGTGAGGTTCACAGATCTTGAGATGTCAAGGATTTACATCCCTGCACTAATTAGGCATGTAAAATGCCTTTGCATGCAATTTTGGCATTTAAACGCCGAACTGATGCTTGTTCTGGGTGTTCAACGCCTAGATGCAGCATATTTCTGGTGTTGAACGCCAGCTTCATGCTTGTTTCTGGCGTTCAGCGCCAGCTCCATGCTCTGTTCTGGCGTTGAACGCCAGCCAGATGCTTCTTACTGGCGTTTGAACGCCAGTGAACTCCTTCCTCCAGGGTGTGATTTTTCTTCTGCTGTTTTTAATTTTGTTTTAATTTTTCTATTTATTTTGTGACTCCACATGATCATGAACCTAATAAAACATGAAAGAAAAACAAAAATAAAAATAAAATTAGATAAATAAAAATTGGGTTGCCTCCCAACAAGCGCTTCTTTAATGTCAATAGCTTGACAGTGGGCTCTCATGGAGCCTTACAGATGTTCAGAGCATTGTTGAGACTTCCCAACACCAAACTTAGAGTTTGGATATGGGAGTTCAACACCAAACTTAGAGTTTAGTTGTGGCCTTCCAATACCAAACTTAGAGTTTGACTGTGGGGGCTCTGGTTGACTCTGCAGTGAGAGAAGCTTACTGTGCCTCTTTTTAATGTTTACAGAAGGATGTCCTTGAGTTTTAAACTCAAGGGAGTCCTCATTCAATTAAAGGACTAGTTCACCTCTGTTAACATCAATCACAGCTCTTGCTGTGGCTAGGAAGGGTCTTCCAAGGATGATGGATTCATCCTCATCCTTCCCAGTTTCTAGGATTATGAAATCAGCAGGGATGTAAAGGTCTTCAACCTTTACTAACACGTCCTCTACTTGTCCATAAGCCTCTTTTCTTGAGTTGTCTGCCATCTCTAATGAGATTCTGGCAGCTTGCACCTCAAAAATTCTCAGTTTCTCCATTACAGAGAGTGGCATGAGGTTTATTCCTGACCCAATGTCACATAGATCCTTATCAAAGGTCATGGTGCCTATGGTACAAGGTATTAGGAACTTTCTAGGATCCTATTTCTTCTGAGGCAATCTCAGTTGATCCAATGCATTTAGTTCATTGGTGAACAGGGGAGGTTCATCTCCCCAAGTCTCATTACCAAATAAATTGGCATTCGGCTTCGTGATTGCACCAAGGAACTTGGCAACTTGCTCTTCAGTAACATCCTCATTCTCTTCAGAAGAAGAATACTCATCAGAGCTCATGAATGGCATAAGGAGGTTCAATGGAATCTCTATGGTCTCTAGATGAGTCTCAGATTCCTTTGGTTCCTCAGAGGGAAACTCCTTAGTGATCATTGGACGTCCCATGAGGTCTTCCTCCTTGGGATTCACGTCCTCCCCTTCTTCCTTGGATTCGGCCATGATGGTTATATCAATGGCCTTGCACTCTCCTTTTGGATTTTCTTCTGTATTAGTTGGGAGAGTACTAGGAGGGATTTCAGTGATCCTTTTACTCAGCTAGCCCACTTGTGCTTCCAAATTTCTAATGGAGGACCTTGTTTCATTCATGAAACTCACAGTGGCCTTAGATAGATCAGAGACTAAATTTGCTAAGCTAGATAGATTCTGCTCAGAATTCTCTGTCTGTTGTTGAGTGGATGATGGAAAAGGCTTGCTATTGCTAAACCTGTTTCTTCCACCATTATTAAAGCCTTGTTTAGGCTTTTGTTGATCCTTCCATGAGAGATTTGGGTGATTTCTCCATGAGGAATTATAGGTGTTTCCATATGGTTCACCCATGTAATTCACCTCTACTATTGCAGGGTTTTCAGGATCATAAGCTTCTTCTTCAGAAGATGCCTCTTGAGTACTGTTGGATGCAGCTTGCATTCCATTCAGACTCTGAGAAATCATATTGACTTGCTGAGTCAATATTTTATTCTGGGCCAATATGGCATTCAGAGTATCAATTTCAAGAACTCCCTTCTTCTGAGGCGTCCCATTACTCACAGGATTCCTCTCAGAAGTGTACATGAACTGGTTATTAGCAACCATGTCAATGAGTTCTTGAGCTTCTGCAGGCGTTTTCTTTAGGTGAATGGATCCACCTACAGAAGTATCCAATGACATCTTAGCTAATTCAGACAAACCATCATAGAATATATCCAGGATGGTACATTCTGAAAGCATGTCAGAAGGACACTTTTTGGTCAGTTGCTTGTATTTCTCCCAAGCTTCATAGAGGGATTCACCTTTCTTTTGTCTGAAGGTTTGAACATCCACTCTAAGCTTACTCAGCTTTTGAGGAGGAAGGAACTTGGCTAAGAAAGCCGTGACCAGCTTATCCCAAGAGTTCAGGCTATCTTTGGGTTGAGAGTCCAACCACACTCTCTAGGTATAGAGGTTCCCCTGTGTGAGTAGAAGAAGAAAAGAATGTAATGTAAAGAAGGGAAGAAGAGAAAATTCGAACACAGATGGAATAGGGGGTTCGAATTTGGGTGAGATGAAGTGTTAGTAGATGAATAAATAAATAGAAGGAGATGAGAGAGAAAGAGGATTTTCAAAAATAAAATTTTGAAAAGGGGTTAGTAATTTTCGAAAATTAGGAAAAAATTAAAATTAAAATTAAAAATTGAAGCAATTAATTAATTAAAAAGAATTTTTTTGAAAAAGAGGGAAGAGATTTTCGAAAATTAGAGAGAGAGAGTTAGTTAGGTAGTTTTGAAAAAGATAAGATTTTTAAATTGAAAATTTGATTTGACTCATAAGAAACAATTGAATTTTAAAATTTTTTTTGAAAAAGTCAATTCAAATTTTCGAAAATTTATGAGTGAAAAAGGGAAAGATATTTTTTTGATTTTTGAATTTTTAATGAAGAAAGAGAAAACATGAAAAAGACTCAATGCATGAGGATTTTTAGATCAAAACAATGAATGAATGCAAGAACACTATGAATGTCAAGATGAACACCAAGAACACTTTGAAGATCATGATGAACACCAAGAACATATTTTTGAAAAATCTTCAAGAAAAGAAAACATTCAAGACACCAAACTTAGAAATTTTTCATGTATAGACACTATGAATGTAAGAATGCATATGAAAAATAAGAAAAGACACAAAATAAGAAAATATGAAGATCAAACAAGAAGACTGGCCAAGAACAACTTGAAGATCATGAAGAACACTATGAATGCATGAATTTTTGAAAAATGCATAAATTTTTAGAAAAAAATGCAATTTACCCCAAACTTAAAATTGACTCAAGACTCAAACAAGAAACAGAAAATATTTTTGATTTTTATGATTTTATGAATTTTTTTTGGATTTTTTTGAAAATTAATGTGAAAAAGAAAAATAAGGATTCCAAAATTTTTAAGAAGAATTCCAGGAATCTTTCAATATTAGCCCAAAGCTCCAATCAAAGGGTTGGACATGGCTTAATAGCCAGCCAGCTTTAGGATATAAATCAGGCATGCAACAGCTGATATTCAAATTAACTTGCCTCTATGCTGATGGTTGGAAGCCCCTATCCAAAAGAATTAGACCTGGCATTACAGCCAGCCAGGCTTCAACATGCTTCATAAAACACTAGAATTTATTCTTAAACATTTAGAATAATTTTCGAAAATAGATGAGAAATTTTTGAAAGATTTTTGAAAAATTTTTGAAAATAAAACAAAAAGAAAATTACCTATTCTGAGCAACAAGATGAACCGTCAGTTGTCCAAACTCGAACAATCCCCGACAGCGGCGCCAAAAACTTTGTATGCGAAATTGTTACTCTGAGGTTGTAAAATTTGTTGTTCGTTCTCTCCCTGGCAATGGCGCCAATAACTGGTGCACAATACCATGGTCCAAACATAACTTCACAACTTCGCACAACTAACCAGCAAGTGCACTGGGTCGTCCAAGTAATAAAACCTTACGTGAGTAAGGGTCGATCCCACGGAGATTGTCAGTATGAAGCAAGCTATGGTCACCTTGTAAATCTCAGTCAGGCGGATATCAAATGGTTATGGAGTTTTTCAAATAATAATAATAAATAAACAGAAAAATAAAGATAAAAATACTTATGTAATTCATTGGTGAGAATTTCAGATAAGCGTATAGAGATGCTTTCGTTCTTCTGAATTTCTGCTTTCCTGCTGTCTTCATCCAATCAGTCCTACTCCTTTCCATGGCAAACTTTATGTAAGGGCATCACCGTTGTCAATGGCTACATCTCATCCTCTTTGTGAAAATGGTCTGATGCACTGTCACTGCATGGCTAATCATCTGGAGGCATCACCGTTGTCAATGGCTACATCCCATCCTCTCTGTGAAAATGGTCCGATGCGCTGTCACTGCATGGTTAATCATCTGGAGGTTCTCAATCATACAGGAATAGGATTTACTATCCTTTTGTGTCTGTCACTACGCCCAGCACTCACGAGTTTGAAGTTTGTCACAGTCATTCAATCCCTGAATCCTTCTAGAAATACCACAGACAAGGTTTAGACTTTTCGGATTCTCATGAATGCCGCCATCAATCTAGCTTATACCACGAAGATTCTGATTAAGAGATCCAAGAGATAATTATCCAATCTAAGGTGAAACGGAAGTGGTTGTCAGGCACGCGTTCGTATGGGAATGATGATGATTGTCACATTCATCACATTCATATTGAATTACGAATGAATATCTTAGAAGCGGAATAAGTTGAGTTGAATAGAGAAACAGTAGTACTTTGCATTAATTCGTGAGGAACAGTAGAGCTCCACACCTTAATCTATGGAGTGTAGAAACTCTACCGTTGAAAATACATAAGTGAAAGGTCCAGGCATGGCCGAATGGCCAGCCCCCAAACGTGATCAATATGATCTAAAGATGAACTAAAAATCATAAGATGATCCGAAGATCTAAATACAATAGTAAAAAGTCCTATTTATACTAAACTAGTTACTAGGGTTTACAGAAGTAAGTAATTGATGCATAAATCCACTTCCGGGGCCCACTTGGTGTGTGCTTGGGCTGAGCTTGAAGTTTACACGTGCAGAGGCTCTTTCTGGAGTTGAACGCCAGGTTGTAACATGTTTCTGGCGTTCAACTCTGGTTCGTGACGTGTTTCTGGCGTTTAACTCCAGACTGCAGCGTAGAACTGGCGTTCAACGCCCTTTTGCATCGTCTAAACTCGACCAAAGTATGGACTATTATATATTTCTGGAAAGCCCTGGATGTCTACTTTCCAACGCAATTAGAAGCGCGCCATTATGAGTTCTGTAGCTCTAGAAAATCCACTTTGAGTGCAGGGAGGTCAGAATCCAACAGCATCAGCAGTCCTTCTTCAACCTCTGAATCTGATTTTTGCTCAGGTCCCTCAATTTCAGCCAGAAAATACCTGAAATCACAAAAAAACACACAAACTCATAGTAAAGTCCAGAAATGTGAATTTAACATAAAAACTAATAAAAACATCCCTAAAAGTAACTAGATCCTACTAAAAACATACTAAAAATAATGCCAAAAAGCGTATAAATTATCCGCTCATCATAGAGTAAATAAGTTTGGTAAGACAACAAAGAATTTTCAAGAAATCTCTTTTTGGGCATTCCATTGATTAGATTTGAAAACTTGTTGAACTTGCTTGAAGTATTTTTCTTATGGAACATAGAAAAGAGCTTGAACAAATACCAAGTCAGATTTGAGCTTTGATTGTGTGCTTGCATATTTTCAACCACAATTTTTGTTCTTGTGTGTTAAACTCCTTTTATGATTGTGATCTTAGATTTGCTTTAGTTTATATGTCCTATATTTATTGTTTTGAATGCATTTAGTATGATTGAGGCTATTCTTGAATTTGAACTCACTTAACCCATATGGCCAACCCTCACATCTACCTTTGTAACCACTTTTGAGCCTTTTAATTCCCCTTTTGTTCTAATATGAAGCACATCTTTCACCCTAAGTGAAAAGCCATTATGTCCATGATCCTTTCATACAAACATTTGTTTGTCACAAGTACAACCCCCTAAAATCTATAAACTGAAGTATTTAAACCTCAGATCGTTCTCCCTAGGAATTGCGATAAAGTGTCTTGTTATTGGTTATGAGGTATGTTTTGGGGTTTTTGGAATAAGAGACATGAAATGTAAATGGCAAGGAAGCAAACTAATAGCTACAAAGGTCTTGGCAAGGTTTGGTGGTCAAGGATCTCTATCCCTATCACTAATCATAACATGAGAATTGGCAAGGATCAATCCCATTAAATCATCCTCCAACTAGTAAAGGAAAGTCAAATGAGCCATATCAATCCAAGTCCATAAGTTCTAACTCTCCACTAATTCAATTAGTGAGAATTAGAGTTAATGGCTTCCCAATCATCAATTACTTGGACATTAGTAACTCAAAAGTTCCTAAGTTACCTTCCCAAGCCAAGAGCATAAAAATCTACACTAAAATCCAACCAAGCATTTCATCAAATACTTGGAAGGCATAAAAGGAAAGCATAGTAAAATTACGAGAAAAATAAATCTACACTACTCAATTGCAAAGAATTAACAACAACAATCAAAAGAAACACAATTATTATGAATTACCTCAAATTAAATTGAAAGAGAATAGAAGGAATAAGAGTGGATCTACAACAAAGTATAGAAACAAAATAGAAGAAATTACAACAACAAAATAGAAGAACAAGATGTAACAACAAGGAATTGAAGTGTAAAAGTAGAAGAAAGCATGAATTGAAACCTAGATCTAAGATTATTGACCTAAACCTAATCCTAATTCTAATCCTAGAGAGAAGAGAGAGCTTCTCTCTCTAAAACTAACTAAAACTAATCCTAATGTGAATGAATAAGCCAAAAGATGTGTGAATTATGCATTCTCCTTCAATCCTTGGTCCTTTTATGCATTTTGGCACCAAAGTTGGTTGTAAATTGGGCCCAACAGCTCTCAAAATTTGTTGGTCACGTTTTTTATTTAAAAATCACGTGCGCCCACCGACGCGTACGCGTACAGCATGCGTGCGTGTCCCTTGAGGTTTTCACGATCTACGCGTGCGTGTACAATGCGCGTGCGCATGGATGAATATTTCTAAATCTTTGGCTTTTCCATGTGTTCTCCATTTTTCATGATTTTCTATTCATTCCTTTGTCCATTCCTAGCCTTTTCAATCCTGAAATCACTAGCAAACACATCAAGGCATCTAGTGGAATCAAAGGAAGATCAAAATCATTAAATTAAAGGTCTAAAAGTATGTTTTCACACTTAAGCACAAGTTAGGAGACAATCATGAAACCATGCGATTTCATTGAATAAATGTGGGCAAAAGGTCATAAAATCACCTAAATTAAGCACAAGATAAACTCTAAAAATGGGGTTTATCAACCTCCCCACACTTAAACCAAGTATGTCCTCATGCTTAAACTAAGAGAAATCAAAGGGTATTAACATTTATTCAATGTAAACTAATCTAAATGCAACCTATCTATATGCAACTATTTACATGAATGCAATTGCTTTGTCAAAATAAATCAATTTCCAAGAAAATCAATATAAGCACAAGGGCTAATGCAATAGCAAATCTAATCTACAATTGAATCAAGTTATTAAATATTTTTATAAACTTGCAAGAAGAGATGATCATAGGTGAAAACATGTAATTGAGCATCAAACCCTCACCGGATGTGTTTGCACTTTATTCGCTCAAGTGTTTAGGGTTGATTCACTCAATTCTCCCTTAATCATGCTTTCCAAGATTTATTTTTCATCTAACAATCGACATTTATTCCATGCATGCATAGAAGTATCATGAGGTCTTTTCATTGGTTGTAATGGGGCTAGGGTCAAGGTAGGATGCATATTTGGTCAAGTGAGCTTGAAATTTGAATCTTTGATAAGCTTAAACTTCCCACCTAACCTATGACATCCTATACAATTTCTAAACTAACCTAACTATCCATTTTTCACGTTTTCACATACTTATGCATTTTTCTTTCACTTCACAACATATATGCATTGACTCTTATTGGACTTCACTTTGGGGCATTTTGTTCCCTTTTTTTTTGTTTTTCTTCTTCTTTTTCTTTTCTTTCTATTTTTTTCTTTTCTTTTGTTTTTCCATACTTTAATTTTTTTTCTTTTTTCTTTTTTCTTTTTCTTTTTTTTTTCTTTTGTTTTTTTTTCTCATTTTTTTTCTTTCAAACTATATACAAGAACATCAATGCCTAAGGTCTATACATTTAATCAATACATGAGCATGTAACTAATTCCTAATATTTTTAACAAAAATACAAAACTACCCTTTTATTCACCCAATGTCCCAAGTTTTCCCACACTTGAATGCTACACACTCACTAGCCTAAGCTAATCAAAGATCCAAATGAGGACTTTTATTGTTTTTCGCTTTAGGCTTGTAATGTGCTAAATTAAGAACAAGTGGGTTAATCGTAGGCTCAAATTGGCTAACAATGGGAGATAAAAGGTAAGCCTATTTGGGTAAGTGAGCTAAATGAAACGATGGCCTCAATCATATAAGTGCATAAATACAAGGAACAATGGACATAAAGAATCAAGCAAATCAAAGATTACAATCATAGAAAGAGAATAATGCACACAAGAAGGAAAATAAGTGGTTATAAGATGTACCCACGCAATTAGGCTCAAATCTCACTTGCTTGTGTTCTTAGCTCAAAAATCATGTTCTACAATATATATAATTCAAGAAAGTTCAATGAAAGATTTTACTCAAATCAATTGAGGTGCCCTATAGATAGAAATCTTGAAAAAATTTCGTTATTTTGACTAAGCTTATTATGTATACATATGCAAAAATAAGGAAATGAAACAAAAAAAAATCCTAAAGGACCTAAGAATGAAATACAAAAGTGTTGGGATTAGAAATTTGTCACCCAAAATGCCGAACGGTCGGACGACCTCCCCACACTTAAAAGTTTGTACCGTCCTCGGTGCATTCAAAGATGAGCAAGCGGGTACGGCGACTCTCCGGGTTTCCACCTTCAGCTGGTAGATCAACCGGGTTGCGTGTTCTTTCTTCCGCTTCCGTTTTTTGCTTGTGCTGCATCAATCATGAAAAATAGAAAATAATACCACAAGATAGGATAATGCAAAAGCAAGGAAGCATACATTGTTGGAATGAGGTAATAATCACTAGAATAGAGTGAGTGAATTAGGGTAACATTAATGACAAATAGGTGTGTGAATTCTAAATTGCGCGATTTAGAACACACATTAACATAAAAAGCGATGTCACAAAAGAAGTATGCACTTTACTCATTCTAGTGTGCTTGAGATGCTTTAAGTAAACTTGTAAGGTAAAACAAGCATTAAAAAAGTATGAAAGCATTCAAGTCAAACACATGTGGATGCATATGATCATGAAACACAATGCATTAAGATAAATGCACAACATCCATCAAGAAATTTCTTAATCGAGGAAAAGAAATCAAATTACATGGTGGCCAAATCATGCAATTCAAGAAGAGTTACAAGCTCGAAGGAAATTCTCATCACTTGGTATTCTCAAGATTAAGAATGAAAAAGTTAAAACCAAGTAGCAAATTATAACCTCAATCAAGGAAACAATGAAAATAGGAAAAATAATCATGCTAAAATAGCATTTAGTTAATAATAAGCAGCAATGTATAGTAAACAAAATCAATAATCCAACACTTATAATGAAAAGGAGAAAATAAAATGAAAACTAAACTAAGTAACAAACTAACTAAATGGTTATAAGCGGTGTTTGGAAGTGTTGGATGAAGGGTCAGAGAAGGGGGAAGAGAGAAGAAGGAAAGAAATGGAAAGAGGAGAAGAAAAGAAGATGGATGAAATAAGAGCATCCACGCGTACGCGCGCATGGTGCGCGCGCGTGGATGATGGTGCAATAGACGCGACGCGTACGCGTGGGTCATGCGTATGCGTGCATGGTAGACCAGAGAGAGGGTGCTGATGACAAGTCATCTTAGCCTATTTTAACTAGTCTTTTTCTTTTGTTTTCATTAGAATTATGCACTTTCTTGAACCATAAGCAAGCTAATTAAGTAGATTTTCATGTTTCCCTTTGATTGAATCAACCATGTATAAATTCATGCCATTTCATGAGGTTTTATGCTAAAATTGTTGCATATTATGATAGAATGAATATCTCATGA
Source organism: Arachis ipaensis (assembly GCF_000816755.2). NCBI lineage: Eukaryota > Viridiplantae > Streptophyta > Magnoliopsida > Fabales > Fabaceae > Arachis > Arachis ipaensis. Next base: position 42,305,323 of record NC_029793.2, on the reverse strand, counting down.
TTATGAGCATAGCTTTGATGAGTTTGGTTGATTAATTATAGGTGAAGAAAGCTTGGAGAAAGGTTGAAGTAAAAAGGAATAGCTAGGAGTAAAGAGAAGACAATGGAATAAGTGAAATTGAACCAGGAAGCAAAAAGCTGGACCTAAAGTTAGCATCAAACTTTTGCACAAACTTTTGGTTGAAAAGTTAGCCCCAACGTTAGCCCCCTAACTTGGAGGCTAACGTTGGAACTTGAAAATCATTTCCTCGGTACCAAAAGTTTGCGCCAACGTTAGCCCCCTAACTTGGTGGCTAACGTTGGCGCCACAAGCACACAAGGCAAGGCCAACGTTAGGGTCAAAGTTAGACCCCTAACGTTGGCACCAACATTCATATCAGCAAATTTTGTGGGCTGCTATGAAAAGTTGGAGCAAAAGTTAGCCCTCTAACTTTTGCTCCAACTTTTGGTCCAACTTTTGCAAAACTCCAACCCGGTTCAATTGGTTCACTTTGGTTCTTCTCCAAACTTCAAGAGCAATCAACCAAGGCCTCTTTCAACCCAATTCCACCAAGAGCAAAGGCCCAACTCAAGGCTTGAAGATCATTTGAAGAAAGTGTATAAATAGGATAGAATTCAAGTTCTTCGGGGAGCTTTCTTTTGGAATTTTCATAATAGTTTTCGGAGAGCTTTGGATATTGAGTGATCTTTAATTTCTTTGTCTTGGGGAAGGATAATTCACTTCTCTTCCTCTCAGTTTTATTGCTTTCAATTTCAATTACAATTGTCTTGGATCTTGGGTTGGAGAATTGAAGAAATTCTGTTTCAATCTCATCCTTGGATCTCTCTGTTTATTTACTGCTTAATTGAATTTCCGTTTCTGTTACTTGCTTCTCATCTACTTTCCTTGCAATTTACAATTTCCTTTCAATTGTTCTTGTTGGATCTAGGAAGGCATTGAGATCTAGACTTGGTTTTCTAGTCTCTGGGTCCTGAGATCTGATTTCCCATTTCAATTCTCTGTTTATTGCTTTATATGTTCATTTACTTTTCTGCTTCGGATCCGATTCAATCCCAACAGCAGACTCTGCAACAATTAGATATGATGGCTAGAAAAATCACTGAGTTGAGACATGCTGTAATACATACATACAACCTGACTCAAAGCTCATATGGGAGTAATCAAGCTGAACACAGTTTTGGGGTCATTAACCATGAGCAACAGAGTTATGAGCAATTACAATCTCCAAGCAATCACTCTAGCAGGCTCCAACACAGGCCTCAGAATGATGTGTACAATCCACCTTGGAGAACTCATTCTAATGGGAGGGGGGTTGAGAACCAAAACCAAAAACCAAGGGACTTCAACTGCAACAATCCCAGCTTCAAAAACCAACTTAAAACACACCCCCACAACAACAATCACACACACTTCCAACCCCGTCCTACCTCACCATTCGCTCAAAATGACCTTCATCAACCACCACAATTGCCACAACCACTTCCAACCTTTCAAAGGATCTATATTCTAGAAATGCTGATGGAGAGGTCCATAAAATTCAAGAAATGATGGCAATAGAGCGGGAAGAAATAAAGAAACATCAAGAGATGATAAGCAAGAACCAGGAGGCTTCACTCAGAAGACTTGAAAGGCAGATGGAACAACTTGTTCAAAACTTTGCTGAATTAAGTGAGAAGGAGGGGACTTTGAACCCAAAGAGCCATGAAAAGGATGCTGTGTTGAAAGAGAAGGGAGTCATGGAGGAAAGTAAGAAGGCTATGGAAAGAGAAACAGAGAGAAGGAAGCCCATAGCAAGAGGAGGAAACCTAAGGCAACAGAAGCCTCAACTTCCATGAGCACAGAGTGAAGGATGTCAAGCTAGTGACAATAAAAGAGCGCTTGTTGGGAGGCAACCCAACCGGAGGTAACTATCTTTTCATATCTATCTTAATAAAAGGTTAATTAGTTCTATCTATAATGCAAGAAGCTAAGTTTGGTGTTGCACACCAAAACAATCTAAAGGAGAATGCAGGATTCTAAGTTTGGTGTTTCACCAAAATCCCATTATAAAACACATTCTCACTCTCTGCATAATGCTGGCTTCAAGCATGTTGGATGAACTAGTTAACTATTCTGCTGTTTCCTAGTTGTTAGTTTTATTTTGAAAAAGAAGAAAAGAAAAAAAAGTTATTACACATGGTTAATTTGATGCATGAAACCCATTGGCAAGGTACTAAGTTTGGTGTTCTCACACCAAAGTAAGTTCAAAAGCCCATAAATAAATCAGCCAGACTAATCATTGTTTCCAAGTGCTTGGGGAACAAGCAACTTTCAATATCATTGCAGAATATCATACAAGCCTTTGGAGAGATTAAGAATCATCAACCAAAGAAACAAAAGATGAACCTAAAGGCCAGCAATGATGATGATGAGAAGAAGGAAAGCAAGTGTCAAAGAGAGAGGCTTGAGTAAGTAAATCCTTAGGGGTGCTTTAACACCTAATACCTTAAAACCAACTGGTTTAGGAGTATTGATTGAAAGCTTATCTAAAGAGCCGCTTTGAGACATGATACTTAGAGTCGAGGCCAAAGCACAGAAATTATAAGCTGCTTCAAGGTGATTACATATAAAGAGATCTCCATGATACCATTTGGATGAAAATCCTAAGACCTACGACTCCCGATATGTAAGGACTAGTGAGCACTGAAGCCCTTGCATAAGCATATGATTTAGAGTTCACCCCACTGTTACTTGATCACTTCACTCACTGTATTTTACAAGTGTTCCTCAATCCATCTTAATTAAAAGAATCTCTGAGCATAATTCATTTCTTGTTTGGGGACAAGCAAGCTTTAAGCTTGGTGTTGTGATGACAAGTCATCCTAGCCTATTTTAACTAGTCTTTTTCAAAGTTAGCCCCAACGTTAGCCCCCTAACTTGGAGGCTAACGTTGGAACTTGAAAATCATTCCCTGGGTACCAAAAGTTTGTGCCAACGTTAGCCCCCTAACTTTGAGGCTAACGTTGGCACATGAAATTTACCCCTGGGCACCAAAAGTTTGCGCCAACGTTAGCCCCCTAACATTGAGGCTAACGTTGGCATGAAGAAATTCTCCCTGGGCACCAAAAGTTTGCGCCAACGTGCTTTCTTTTGGAATTTTCATAATAGTTTTCGGAGAGCTTTGGATATTGAGTGATCTTTAATTTCTTTGTCTTGGGGAAGGGGAATTCACTTCTCTTCCTCTCAGTTTTATTGCTTTCAATTTCAATTACAATTGTCTTAGATCTTGGGTTGGAGAATTGAAGAAATTCTGTTTCAATCTCATCCTTGGATCTCTCTGTTTATTTACTGCTTAATTGAATTTCCGTTTCTGTTACTTGCTTCTCATCTACTTTCCTTGCAATTTACAATTTCCTTTCAATTGTTCTTGTTGGATCTAGGAAGGCATTGAGATCTAGACTTGGTTTTCTAGTCTCTGGGTCCTGAGATCTGATTTCCCATTTCAATTCTCTGTTTATTACTTTATATGTTCATTTACTTTTCTGCTTCGGATCCGATTCAATCCCAACTCCCTTTTCCTCTTCTGTTTAATGCAATTCAAATTTTCCTTGTTTAAATTCTGCAAATCCAATCCCCAATTCCCTTTACAATTCCAGTCGTTTACATTTCTTGCACTTTAAGATTCCGCTATTTACATTTCTTGCATTCTAAGTTTCTGTTATTTAATTTCTTGTTCTTTAAGATTCAGCACTTTAATTCCCTGTTCTCTTTACTTCCATGCAATTTAATTTCTGCACATCACAAAACACTCAACCAAATCTTGATTCGCTTGACTAAATTAACCACTAAGCTAAAATTGCTCAATCCTTCAATCCCTGTGGGATCGACCTCACTCCCGTGAGTTTTTATTACTTGATGCGACCCGGTGCACTTGCCGGTTAGATTTGGGTGTTTTGGGAGAGATTCGTTTCTCCACCAAAATATCTCATCAGGTGCGCACGCGTACATCACGCTTACGCGTGGGTTGATGGTTGCGCCTCCGGCGCAATGTTCGCGCAGTGCACGCTTGACTTTCGGATTTTTGGCTTGGGAATGGAATTTTTCAATCCACGCGTGTGCGTGCATGACGCGTGCGCGTGGATGGTCGAAAATGCTTGATGCACGCGTACGTGTGGAGTGCGCGTACGCGTGGATGGTTGATGAGAGAAAACTTTTGCGTGGCCTAGAAATTTGCGGATAAATCCTCGTTGCAAGTATATTTTCTAAACCTTCAAAAGTCCTTTCATACAAACGTTTTGGTTATCACAAGTAACAAACCCCTTTTAAAATTGATAACCGAGTATTTAAACCTCGAGTCATCTTCTCAAGGAATTGCAGGGAGGTATGTTCTTATTATTGGTTATGAGTTTGTAAATTAGGGGTTTTAGAAATTAGGGAGCAGTATGTTGCATAAGAAGAATAAAATAAATAAATAACTATAAAATAAACTCTTGGCAGGGTATGAAAATAGAAAGTCCTATCCTGGTTATCCTTATCAATTGTAATGAGAATTGGATTTTTCTCCCACTTTGTTGACCTCTAACTATGAAGGTAAGTTAAGTGGATGAATTAATTTTTATTCCTCAGGTCCTAGTCTTTCCTTGGAAAAGGCTAGAGTTATTGGAACTCGAATTAATTCTTGAAGAATTCTAATTTTCAATCAACAATGAGTTTGATAACTCAAGTGTTTCCAATGATTCAACCAAAGGCAAAAGGGAAGAAAGTCTACTTGAATGAAAATAACTTGGATAAACACAGAGCATTAATAAATTAAAGAGAGCAATCATAAGTCTGAAATACCTCAAATTATATTAAATAAAATATTCAAATCATAACATGGAAAAGTTTATAAATTAAATTGGGAAAATAAATAAAAATAAAGAACCTATGATTGAGAGTCGCTCCTAAAACTAAGAGAAATCCTAAATCCTAATCCTAAGAGAGAGGAGAGAACCTCTCTCTCTAAAAACTACATCTACTCCTAAAATTGTGAATGTGAAAGCATGATTATGAATGGATGTATTCTCCCACTTTATAGCCTCTAATCTATGTTTTCTGGGCCGAGAACTGGGTCAAAAACAGCCCAGAAATCGCTGGAGGAGAAATCTGCCACGCTGGTTTTTCGTCACTGCGACACGGCCGCATGGAGCACACGGTCGCATCGCCTAGCGTCAGGGCAACTATGGCACATTATATATCAAATCGAAGCCCCGAACATTAGCTTTCCAACGCAATTGAAACCGCGTCGTTTGGACCTATGTAGCTAAAGTTACAGCCGTTTGAGTGCGAGAGAGTCAGGCTGACAGCTTTGCAGTTCCTTCAACTTCTTGTATTCCTTTCACTTTTGCATGCTTCCTTTCCATCCTCTGAGCCATTCCTGCCCTGTAATATCTAAAAGCACTTAACACACATATCAAGGCATCTAATGGTAATAAGAGAGGATTAATATTAGCAAAGATAAGTCCAAAGAAACATGTTTTCAATTAAAGCACATAATTAGGAAGGCAAATGTAAAACCATGCAAATAGTATGAATAAGTGGGTAAAGAGTAGATAAAAATCACTCAATTGAGCACAAGATAAACCATAAAATAGTGGTTTATCAACCTCCCCACACTTAAACATTAGCATGTCCTCATGCTAAGCTCAAGAGAAGCTATAAGGGAATGAAGAGGAATGGTAGAATGTATGAAATGCAATCCTATCTATATGAATGTAACTACATGCAAAATGTTTCTACCTACTTAGTTAAAAGTAAAAAAATCTTTTAAGAAGAAATATGAACTGGATTTCACTAGTTCAAATCATGAAAATGAAGTACAAATAGACTTGCAAGAAGAAAATAGCTCATGAAAGCAGAGAATAAGGAATTCGAGCATCAAACCCTCACTGGTAGTGTATACACTCTAATCACTCAAGTGTTTTTAGGTTCGATTCTCTCAATTCTCTACTAACCTTGCTTTCTAAGGCTTGCTCTTCATCTAACAATCAACATAAATTTAATGCACAGATACACATATCAAGAGGTCTTTTAAGGGTTGTAATGGGGTTAGGGTCAAGGTAGGATTGTATTTGGCCAAGTGGACTAAAATCTGAATCCTTAATTAACTTAAACTTTCCACCTAACTTTAGACAATCCATGTAATTATAATACCACATCTAACTATCCATTAACCATGTTTTCCACATATTCATGCATTCTAATTCCAAGTACAGTACATATGCATTGCTTTCACTACTTACTTTGGGGTATTTTGTCCCCTTTTACTTATTTGCTCTTTTTCTTTCTTTTTCTCTCTCTCTTTTTTTTTCTTTTTCTTTTGTTTTTCTCAATGCATATGATTAAATTATTGAATGCATGAACATGTCCTAAACATTTCTTTCACATTTTCATAAAGATATATAACACCCAATTCTCAAACCAAATATTTCGAAACCCACTTTTCCCACACTTAAATCATAAGCACCCTCACTAGTCTAAGCTAACCAAGGATTCAAATTAAGGACATTATTGTTTTCCGCTTAGAGTTAGTGATGAGCTAAAATAAAGAATAAAAGGGGTAAAATAGGCTCAAATTGGTTTGCAAAGGATAATGAAAGGTAAGGCCATATGGGTATGTAAGCTCAGTGAAACAAAGGCCTCAATCATATAAGTGCATGTATACATCAAACCATGGAAATATAGAATTAAGCAAGACAAATATTACAATTTTAGAGAGAAAAACACACCAAAAATAAAATATTGGTTGGTAAAATGCAACCAATTCAAATAGGCTCAAAAATCTCACTGGTTTTGTATGTTCGAGCTCTAAACCATGTTCCAGTATAATATCTCTTCAAACAAGTGTAACATTAAATTTTATTCAAATTAGTGAAATGCTCTAAAAGGTTTCTTGAAAAAGAAAATATTACTTCAACCAAGTGGTAAAATATGCACAAAATTAAACAAATATGCAATCAAACATGCAAATGCAACAATGAACAAACAAATAAAATAAAAATTTTGGTGTTGAGTCAGGAAATGACTAACCCATGGAGATCGGTATCGACCTCCCCACACTTAAAGATTGCACCGTCCTCGGTGCATGCTGAGATGTGCAGGTGGACGGGTTGCTCCAACTGATGCTTTTCTTCAAGATTTTACAGATGGACTTGTCTGTCTCCCCATGCAAACGTCTTCTGGTTCCCTTCCGGGTGGCCATCATGGAAGCTTCAACATGTGCGTGAGAAAACAATAGAAGCCATGGCATACCAGTGGTACAAAATTTGCAACAACGGGAAAGAGAGTGGGGAAGGAGAGATAATATAAATTCATGTCAATGCAAAAGTAATACAGATATAAAAGATTGGCATTGATTTAAATAATATTACTCAATCAGAATTAAACAAGTCACTAAGCACCAAGAAAATACCAGAAAAGATGTAACAGTTGAATAAGAACATTTGAACACCAATAATAATTTTAGAAAAATAAAAATATGCAATGAATGAAAGTATGCAAATAAATTAAATAAAATAGAATGGAAGAGAGAGAAAATAAGAAAGGAAGAAAAAAGAAGTAAGAAAAGATAAGAAGAATAAGGATTCGGAGAAGAAAAGATAAGAAAATTGGCACTAATCTGGATAGGTTGTGCGACGCTGGCAACGCGGTCGCGTGGGTGACGCGGTTGCGTGGTGCGCAATGAGGTTAGGCGACACAGACGCGTGGGGCATGCGATCGCGTGACTCGATTTGTGCTAGTGGCGCGAGTGCAGCCTCGCGGTCGCACAACTCTCTGTTCAAAACTTAGTATTGCCAAAATCCAGGGTGACGCGGTTGCGTGGTCGACGCGGACGCGTGAGCCATGCGTCCGCGTGGTAAGGCTGGGCGTTCAGCACCAGTCCAGCACCACTCCAGCATAACTTTCGGCTATGCACCCTTTTCACGTCGATTTTCATGTCACGCGGCCGCGTGGGTGACGCGGTCGCGTGGGAGGCCAAAGTTCCCACATGACGCGGACGCGTCAGCGACGCGGTCGCGTGGATCATTTTGTGCCAAAGGCATGCCTCCAGCCACGCTATCGCGTGACTCTCTGTTTGATTTTTTCTTCCAAAACGCACTGGTGACGCGGACGCGTCAGCGACGCTGCCACGTCGCGTTCATTTTTTTTTAATAATGCAGTATGCAGAATGCAATGCTAATATGAATGTTATGCAAAATTCCAGGTTCAATACAATAAAATAAAATAAAACTCGAAAACAAATAAAACTAAATAAAAATGAAAAAGGAACGATCATACCATGGTGGGTTGTCTCCCGCCTAGCACTTTTAGTTAAAGTCCTTAAGATGGACATTTGGTGAGCTCCCTGTTATGGTGGCTTGTGTTTGAACTCATCCAGGAATCTCCACCAATGTTTGTATCTCCAGTAACCTCCGGGGTCCCAAACTAGGCATGTAAAGCCTTTTAAGAAGCTTCAAACAGATTCTTAGGCTCCCGGGGTGATAGATGTCAGAGCAGATTCCAGGATCCCAAACTTTGCTTTTACACCCATTTTTGTAAGGATCTGTATTTTTCTAGCTGGGTGATAAGTAATTTGAATTCTCACTGCAGCTACCAAACAGCTTCCTAGACCCATTCAATTGAGCTCTACACCAACCGTTGCGTTTAAACTTAAAGCTTCCAACCATAATGAACCTTGCAGGACAATTCTTACCACTGGCCATCTTCCTCTTACTCTGAATGTTACAAAGAGCTCTAAGTTGACCATCCGTCTCCAGTGGCCCATATTCAAGTGGAATTAGAAAGCTAAGGGATATGAATTTTACCCACTTGAATGTTGTGAAGGATGATGGCAACTTAGGGGGAGGTATTTTTAATGAAATTGCAAGCTCCACTCCCTTGTGATCTTCTCTGATAATTACCACCTCTTTGCAAGCTTCTTCAATTTCAACCTCTTCCTCTTGGTAGCTTTCTTCCAATTCAATCTCCTCTTCATTGCTTTTCAAGGGCATGGGAGGTTGTGCTTCTTCTTCTTTAATCTCCATCTCTTGATCGACCTCTTCCAAGTTCTTAATCATGATATGCCTTGGAGGTTGTACACCCTCCTCAACATCAATTTCAATCACCTTGGAAGGAAGTTCTATAACCTGACTTCCCCATGGAGGTTCAGCATCTCCTAAGTCTGCAGCCACTTCTTCTTCTTCGATAATTACAACTTCCTCCACTTGTTCCAGTACAAAGTCATGCCCCGTACTGTCCACTGGAGTTTCTAATATCTCCTTCATGCTACGTTCTTCATTAGATTGCCCACATGAAGCCATGGGAGCACTTTGAGTGTCCGAGCGTCGGGAACCTAATTGACTTATCGCTTGATTTAGTTGATATAGAGTTGCATGAAATCGATCTGCTGTTTCCTTGAGATGATCCCTTGATTTTTCCTTCACTAATTCTTCAACCACTCCTTCGACTCCAAGGGTTTTTACTACCTTCACCTTTAGGGCCTCCTCTAGCTCCTTATGAAGTATGGTTTCGCGAAGATGATCCCTTCTCTCTTGTTCCATGTCAATAGCATTATTGAGATCATGTTGATCTTGGATTGATGGATGTGGGTGCTCTTCCATGGATGGCGGTGATGGGATGGAGAGATCATTCTGTGGTTGACAAGGAAGTGCACTAGAGCTTGAGGGTTGATTGTTGAAGGTATTTGGTGATCCGATTTTGGCGAAGAGAGCTTGTATAGTAGAGTTTAGATCGGCAAGTGCTTTCTCTATAGAGGTTTGGGGTGGATAGGAGGGTTCATTTGGTTCATAGGGTGGTTGGTATGGTGGATACGGGTTAGGGTCATATGGAGGTGAATGGTTGTAGGTGGCTTGTGAGTATGGTGGTTCAAAGCTGTGTTGAGGAGAGGGTTTATAGGCATATGGTGGTGGTTGTTGATAGTCCATTGGAGGTGGTTATTGCCATGAGGGCTGATTAAATCCTTGTGGCTCCTCCCATTTTTGATTGTTCCAACTTTGATGCCTGTTCTCATTGTAATTTCTTCTTCCTGCAACATAATTGTAACCAGACTCATAGCCAAAGGGGTGAGAGTTCATAGTAGCAAATAAAAATTAAAAACAAAAATAAAAACAAATTTAAATTAAAAGGTTATTTAAATTTTGAATTTGAAAATTAAATTTTGAAATTTTGAATTTTAAATTTTTGAATTTTGAATTTTTGAAATTTAAAATTTGAAAATTTTTAAATTTGAATTTTGAAAATTTTTAAATTTGAATTTTGAAATTTGATTTTTGAAATAAGACAAGATAAAATAAAAATTTTAAAATAAAAACCAATAACCTCTTAACTTAAGAAAAAACAAAAATAAAAACAAAAATAAAAAATAAAAACAAATAAACAAGCAAAAATAAAATATTTACAATAACCAATAATAAGGCACATGTTTGCAATTCTCCGGCAACGGTGCCATTTTGATGAGAGAGAACTTTTGCGTGGTCTAGAAATTTGCGGATAAATCCTCGTTGCAAGTATAGTTTCTAAACCTTCAAAAGTCCTTTCATACAAACGTTTTGGTTGTCATAAGTAACAAACCCCTTTTAAAATTGATAACCGAGTATTTAAACCTCGGGTCGTCTTCTCAAGGAATTGCAGGGAGGTATGTTCTTATTATTGGTTATGAGTTTGTAAATTAGGGGTTTTAGAAATTAGGGATCATTATGTTGCATAAGAAGAATAAAATAAATAAATAACTATAAAATAAACTCTTGGCAAGGTATGAAAATAGGAAGTCCTATCCTGGTTATCCTTATCAATTGTAATGAGAATTGGATTTTTCTCCCACTTTGTTAACCTCTAA
>NC_029793.2:42227762-42292731 GCF_000816755.2 Arachis ipaensis | reverse complement strand
TGGTTGTAGGTGGCTTGTGAGTATGGTGGTTCAAAGCTGTGTTGAGGAGAGGGTTTATAGGCATATGGTGGTGGTTGTTGATAGTCCATTGGAGGTGGTTATTGCCATGAGGGCTGATTAAATCCTTGTGGCTCCTCCCATTTTTGATTGTTCCAACTTTGATGCCTGTTCTCATTGTAATTTCTTCTTCCTGCAACATAATTGTAACCAGACTCATAGCCAAAGGGGTGAGAGTTCATAGTAGCAAATAAAAATTAAAAACAAAAATAAAAACAAATTTAAATTAAAAGGTTATTTAAATTTTGAATTTGAAAATTAAATTTTGAAATTTTGAATTTTAAATTTTTGAATTTTGAATTTTTGAAATTTAAAATTTGAAAATTTTTAAATTTGAATTTTGAAAATTTTTAAATTTGAATTTTGAAATTTGATTTTTGAAATAAGACAAGATAAAATAAAAATTTTAAAATAAAAACCAATAACCTCTTAACTTAAGAAAAAACAAAAATAAAAACAAAAATAAAAAATAAAAACAAATAAACAAGCAAAAATAAAATATTTACAATAACCAATAATAAGGCACATGTTTGCAATTCTCCGGCAACGGTGCCATTTTGATGAGAGAGAACTTTTGCGTGGTCTAGAAATTTGCGGATAAATCCTCGTTGCAAGTATAGTTTCTAAACCTTCAAAAGTCCTTTCATACAAACGTTTTGGTTGTCATAAGTAACAAACCCCTTTTAAAATTGATAACCGAGTATTTAAACCTCGGGTCGTCTTCTCAAGGAATTGCAGGGAGGTATGTTCTTATTATTGGTTATGAGTTTGTAAATTAGGGGTTTTAGAAATTAGGGATCATTATGTTGCATAAGAAGAATAAAATAAATAAATAACTATAAAATAAACTCTTGGCAAGGTATGAAAATAGGAAGTCCTATCCTGGTTATCCTTATCAATTGTAATGAGAATTGGATTTTTCTCCCACTTTGTTGACCTCTAACTATGAAGGTAAGTTAAGTGGATGAATTAATTTTTATTCCTCAGGTCCTAGTCTTTCCTTGGGAAAGGCTAGAGTTATTGGAACTCGAATTAATTCTTGAAGAATTCTAATTTTCAATCAACAATGAGTTTGATAACTCAAGTGTTTCCAATGATTCAACCAAAGCCAAAAGGGAAGAAAGTCTACTTGAATGAAAATAACTTGGATAAACACAGAGCATTAATAAATTAAAGAGAGCAATCATAAGTCTGAAATACCTCAAATTATATTAAATAAAATATTCAAATCATAACATGGAAAAGTTCATAAATTAAATTGGGAAAATAAATAAAAATAAAGAACCTGTGACTGAGAGTCGCTCCTAAAACTAAGAGAAATCCTAAATCCTAATCCTAAGAGAGAGAAGAGAACCTCTCTCTCTAAAAACTACATCTACTCCTAAAATTGTGAATGTGAAAGCATGATTATGAATGGATGCATTTCCCCACTTTATAGCCTCTAATCTGTGTTTTCTGAGCCGAGAACTGGGTTAGAAAAAGCCCAGAAATCGCTGGAGGAGAAATCTGCCATGCTGGTTTTTTTTCACTGCGATGCGGCCGCATGGAGCACGCGGTCGTGTCGCCTAGCCTCAAGGCAACTATGGCATATTATATATTAAGTCGAAGCCCCGGACGTTAGCTTTCCAACGCAACTAAAACCGTGTCATTTGGACCTCTGTAGCTAAAGTTACAGCCATTTGAGTGCGAGAGGGTCAGGCTGACAGCTTTGCAGTTCCTTCAACTTCTTGTATTCCTTCCACTTTTGCAAGCTTCCTTTCCATCCTTTGAGCCATTCCTGCCCTGTAATCTCTGAAAGCACTTAACACACATATCAAGGCATCTAATGGTAATAAGAGAGGATTAATATTAGCAAAGATAAGTCCAAAGAAACATGTTTTCAATTAAAGCACATAATTAGGAAGGCAAATGTAAAACCATGCAAATAGTATGAATAAGTGGGTAAAGAGTAGATAAAAATCACTCAATTGAGCACAAGATAAACCATAAAATTGTGGTTTATCAATGGTGCTCTGTTTTTCAAAATTTTTCTATGTTTTTGCACCAATCCAAGCACTACAAACCTCCAAACAGCTACCAAAACACCATAAAACCTTATTTAACCTACTAAACTACCAAATAAACTCAACAAATCAATCAAAACATGAATTTAACTAATTCTATCAATATGTACAAAAGAGAAAAATGAAAAGAGTTTACCATGGTAGGGTGTCTCCCACCTAGCACTTTTGTTTATTATCCTTAAGTTGGACTTATGGGGATCTCCTCTCAAGGTGGCTTATGCTTAAAGCTATCTTTGAACATCCACCAATGCTTGGTCCTCCATTGTGCCCCAAGATTCCTTATTTGTTGCACCAAGTATTGATGGAGTTCTTCACAAGCTCGGAGCTCCCAAAATTGATTCTCCTTTATTTTCACACCCATCTTGAAGTTGATCATTATTAGTCCATCCGGGTGGCATGACTTTAGAATTCTCACGTAAGCGACCAAACATCCCCCTAGACCCAAGTGATCTAGCTCGATACCAACCCTCACAATGCCAACCACTAACCATCTCCCTCTTGCTCTTAAAGCCACATATATTTCTAAGTTGACCATCCGTCTTAAGCAACCCATATTCAAGTGGAATAATGAAGCTTAGAGATAAGAGGTTTAACCACTTGAGTGAGAGAATGGATGGTGATGGCTTGGGGAGAGGTGTCTCCAATATCCTTACAAGCTCCACTCCCTTGTGGTCTTCCTTGTCCACTTCCACCTCCTCACAGACTTGTTCACTTTCAATCCTTTGTTCATCAATTTTATCTAACTCTTCTCCATCACTCAAATCATAAATGAGAAGAAGAAAAAAATCTACATCCACATTGCTTTCTATCTCATTGGGAGAAGGTTCTTCATTTGCAAAGGATTCACCACCGAGTAGGGTTGATGCATGATCTTCATCACCAAGAAAACTCAATTATTGCTTCATTCCCTCCAAGTCTTCATTCAAAAATTGTTTTGAAGGTTGTGCACTCTCCTCCTCAACATCCAATTCAATCGCCTTGGAGAGGTTCTCTTCGACTCTAGGTTCCCAAGGAGGTTCCGCATCTCCTAAGTCTTCAACCACTTCTTCCTCTTCTTCAATGATCATAGGCTCCTCCAATTGCTCTAATACAAAATAACATCCCTCATTTTATGCCGGATTTTCCAATCTCTCCATCATGCTATGCCTTTCAATTAATTCTCCACATATGACCATGGGAGAGCTTTGAGTGCTCAAGCATTGGGAGGCTAAAGTGCTTACTACCTTGGTCAAGGTAGCCACAAATTCTAGTGTCTCCCTTTATATTTCTCCTTGCCCTTGAAGTATAAGGCCAAGGATTTCATCTATTAGGGATTGGAGTGGATAAGAGGGTTCATTGTCTTGGAGAAAGGGTTCATAATAGGAAGGTAGTTCTTCTTGGTAAGGGTATGGTGGTGTGTATTGAGGTGGTTCTTGGGAGTATGGATATTAGAATGGTGGTTCCATGTATGGCTCATATGGTTCAAAAGGTGGTTGGTATGGTGGATATGGATCAAGGTCATATGGAGGTGTTTGGTAAAAAGAGGCTTGTGAGTATGGTTGAGGGTTATGTTGAGGGTATGACTCATAGGCATATGGTGGTGGTTCTTGAAAGTCACAAGGAGATTCACCATAGCCATTGGATTGATATGCATCAAAGAATGGCTCTTCTTCATAGTGTATTAGTGGAGGTTGTTGCCATGAAGATTGATCATGTGTATATGGCTCCTTCTACCTTTGATTGTCCCATCCTTGATATACATCCTCATTGTAGCCCTCATTTTTTACAACATAGTTAGAACCAAACTCATAGCAAAAGTGAGAATTCATAATGACAAGAGAAAATGAAAACAAAATCAAATAAGAAGAAAGAAAATTAAATCCTAAAACTAGCAAGAACTAACAAAGAAGCAAAAGGCAAACCTATTTACAATATTCACATATATACAATAACCAATAACACAACACAATTGCAACTCCCCGGCAACGGCGCCATTTTGATGAACGGATTTTTGACGGTTTAGAATTCACAAATGAAATCTCGTCGAAGTATAGTTTCTAAACCAACAATGATCCTTTCATACAAACATTTGTTTGTCAAAAGTACAAACCCCTAAAATCTATAAACCGAAGTATTTAAACCAAAGGTCGTTCTCCCTAGGAATTGTGATAAAGTGTCTTGTTATTGGTTATGAGGTATGTTTTGGGATTTTTGGGATAAGAGACATGAAATGTAAATGGCAAGGAAGCAAATTAATAGCTACAAAGGTCTTGGCAAGGTTTGGTGGTCAAGGATCTCTATCCCTATCACTAATCACAACATGAGAATTGGCAAGGATCAATCCCATTAAATCATCCTCCAACTAGTAAAGAAAAGTCAAGTGAGCCATATCAATCCAAGTCCATAAGTCCTAACTCTCCACTAATTCAATTAGTGAGAATTAGAGTTAATGGCTTCCCAATCATCAATTACTTGGACATTAGTAACTCAAGAGTTCCTAAGTTACCTTCCCAAGCCAAGATCATAAAAATCTACACTAAAGTCCAACCAAGTATTTCATCAAACACTTGGAAGGCATAAAAGAAAAGCATAGTAAAATTGCGAGAAAAGTAAATCTACACTACTCAATTGCAAAGAATTAACAACAACAATAAAAAGAAACATAATTATTATGAATTACCTCAAATTGAATTGAAAGAGAATAGAAGGAATAAGAGTGGATCTACAACAAAGTATAGAAACAAAATAGAAGAAATTACAACAAAAGAATAGAAGAACAAGATGTAACAACAAGGAATTGAAGCGTAAAAGTAGAAGAAAGCATGAATTGAAACCTAGATCTAAGATTATTGACCTAAACCTAATCCTAATTCTAATCCTAGAGAGAAGAGAGAGCTTCTCTCTCTAAAACTAACTAAAACTAATCCTAATGTGAATGAATGAGCCAAAAGATATGTGAATTATGCATTCCCCTTCAATCCTTGGTCCTTTTATACATTTTGGTGCCAAAGTTGGTTGTAAACTGGGCCCACAGCTCTCAGAATTTGCTGGTCACGTTTTCTATTTAAAAATCACGTGCGGCCACCGACGCGTGCGCGTACAGCACGCGTGCGCATCCCTTGAGATTTTCGCGATCCACTCGTTCACGTACAGTGCGCGTGTGCATGGATGAATATTTCCAAATCTTTGGCTTTTCCATGTGTTCTAATTTCACATGCTTTTCTCTTTATTCCTTTGTCCATTCCTAGCCTTTTCAATATTGAAATCACTAGCAAACATATCAAGGCATCTAGTAGAATCAAAGGAAGATCAAAATCATCAAATTAAAGGGTTAAAAGCATGTTTTCACACTTAAGCACAAGTTAGGAGACAATCATGAAACCATGCTATTTCATTGAATAAATGTGGGCAAAAGGTCATAAAATCACCTAAATTAAGCACAAGATAAACCCTAAAAATGGGGTTTATCAAGTCCTCCTTCATACTTAATGCATTTCCATTCCTCGAAGTCTCTCAGAGCTCCCTGACACATGCGGGAAAATCTAAATAGCTCTTCAAACTTGTCGGTATACTCAGATACGGACATAGCACGCTACTTTAACTGCAGTAACTCAAGTTCGTTGGCCGTCCTGGCAGAATTCGGAAAGTACTTCTTATAAAATTCCACCTGGAAGGCATCCCAGGTGATAGGGTCATCACCCTGCTGCCGGAGACGTCGGGCTCCCTGCTACCAATGCGATACTTCCCTAGTGAGCAGATAGGTAGCAAATTCAACACACTGTTCTTTAGGTACCAACTGCGCTTGCAGTGCACACTCCATAGCCTGAAACCAGGTATCGGCTTCAGTCAGGTTGGTGGTTCCCTTGAATTTAGGTGGGTTAACCTTTAAGAAAGTTTCCAGTGTCATCGGGACCTGAGTTCCACTTCCGCCATTGCCATTATTGTTTATCTGTTGCCCAAGAGCATCCGCAGTGGCCTGCATAGTAGCAGTCATGTTCTCCAACACCACCATAAAGTTTACCAGGTCATTCGGGTTGGTTCCCGGTCTCTGAGTACTAGTACGATCTCTCCCACATCCTCGACCACGTCCATGAGGCCCCATCTGGTTCCTATACACACCAAACAATAGATATCAAGTTGATCAGTCTCAATATCGGAAGTCTAGTGTTTCAAAGTCCCAAATGCACGCTCATGAACATTTATGCCAGTTATATCAGTTAGATATCCTAATAGCACATAAACACTCATATAGAGAATGCATAGAAGCATAGTCAGTCCGTCACTCAGGCTCTATAGGAACGAACTGCTCTGATACCATAATATAACACCCTACCACACAGAGCCTTATGCTTAAGTCACAAAACAGAGGTGGCGAGGTATTACGACCTCTAAAAATAAAATTTAGTATATATAGTAGTGTGAAAAATATTTATAATTAGGAGCCTTTGAGGAAAAAGGGGTAAAACAAAAATCGTAAATTGAAAAGCACAACACTCCGATCGATAACGTAATAAAACAGATAAAGGATAAGCCAACACGAGTATACATACAAGAGAGTGCCAAAAATACGGATATCAAAACTCAATACCCAATTTGCGAAGATAACCGGTCCGAGCATAGAAGTATACATATATATATAAAGTAAGGAACCCAAAAGAAACCCAAAAGACAAGTTACAGAACATGTTCTCTAAAATAACCTCTAAGAGAAGTCAATACAGTATATATGTATATAGTGGAGATAATAAGTATCCAAGTAAGTACATAAAACCAAAATAAAGTCTCGAGAACTAAGGATCTTCGCTAATCCAGAAGTCTCCAGCATGCCTTAGCGAGGAGCCTCACGACCTGCATCTGAAAAATCACAAAATCCGTATAGGTGAGAACCGGAGGTTCATAGTATGGTAATAGTACCCACATATCTAACATGTAATGTCCTGGGAAAGCTGAAGGCAATCCTAGAACTTCCAACAGATAATCAAAGCTTATAAATAGACTAAACCATAAATGAAACAGGCAACTAGCTGAAGATCTTCAGTCTAACTAACACTCCCCTTTCCAAATCCTTCGAACCTCCTAACCGCCATCAGTAATTTGATATCGCAAACACAATTATATCAACAAGGAAATGCACAAATAGGAAGCAGATACCGCAGTTAGACAATTAGCAAGTAATATGTAGTCAATTAGGCATTCCAAACAATTCATATATAATGCATATGATGTATGCCTGTCCTAGTGGCTGATGAGTCTCATCTGTCGGTTATAAAGCCAACCTGACAAGTCCTGGTAGCTAACTATTGGATTGTCCCTCTGTTGTGCATCCCCAACTTGAGTTATTCTCAATAATAATTATCAATACATATACACAACACCCACACTGGTGTTTATCAACGGGGGCAAGCTCATCCGGAACTTTCACAGTGTTCGGCCATACTTACGACATAAGGCCAGCAGAGTATCGAGTCTCCAACTGGAGCACGTGGTGGCTAGCCACTACTTTCAGCCAGGAAAACTCGTATCTCAGATAGTGGAAGTGCAACATTCACATTTCATTCAATAAGCATATATGCAATTATACTCAGCCATAATTCAATAATAGCTCAGCCATAATTCAGCAATAGCTCAGCCATTTGGTTCATACTACAATCCATAACCAGCCACAATTTATTAACAATTATAGCCCTTTGGCTCATGGCATATAAAGCACTTCCACCATCATCATCAACACCCCATACAATTATCTTTAAAATTCTCCCCTTACTTCATCCACAAGTTACCACATTTCCTAGCTTCTTCCCAACGCTAGGCATACTATAAGAATTTAGGACATAAAGGGTGAGAACGGAGGCTTAGAAGTCTAAAATTCGGGTTTGAAAACTCCAAAAAATCAGTTTTTGGTGAAAAATGGGGTCACGCGTGCATGTCGCCCATGCGCACGCGTGGAGGGCTGAAAAAGTAGAGTGACGCGTGAGCATCGCCCATGCACACGCATGGGAAGCAGAGAGATCAAGTGACGCGTGCACGTCAGTCACGCGTACGCGTGGGTGCGTTTTGTGCTCCTCGCACAAAACCGGCACAGTACTGATAAACCACTATTTTATGGTTTATAATGTGTTTAATTGTGTGGTTTTATCATGATCTTTACCCACTTATTCATATGATTAGCATGCATTTATATTTCCTTCCTAAAATTATTACATGATTGAAAACTTGCTTCCTAGAGACTTTTAATTATGTATTTTAATTCTCTTTTATTCCATTCGATGCCGTGATCTATGTGTTAACTGTTTCAGGCTTTATAGGGCATGAATGAGTTGGAGATTGGAAAGGAAGCTTGCAAAAATGGAAGGAACACAAGAAATTGAGGAGATGACCAGCGAGAAGTGACGCGGCCGCATGGCTCACGCGACCGCGCGGAAGAGATGAAATCGCAGTGACGCGGCCGCATGGCTCATGCGATCGCGTGACGTGCGCGATCTTCATAATCTGCAGAATTCGCTAGGGGCGATTTTGGGCCCTGTTTTGACCCAATTTTCGGCCCAGAAAAGCAGACTAGAGCCAGAGAACATGCAAAAACCAAAACAACATTCATTCTACACAGTTTTTAGTTTTAGATCTAGTTTTACTCCTCTTCTAGGTTTTCTCTCTACACATTCATAGTTCTTAGGATTTTTATTTCTATTGCTCTTTGCATTGGGATATTGAGAAGAGTTATTACCTCATCAAGACTTCGTCATTCTAGTTCGTTTTCTTTACTTGGCTTTACTCTTCCATGTCCTTTGATTTACTTAATTTTATTATTAGGTTATTTTAGAATTTATTAATACAAGAGTTACTTTTATTTTTAATTGATTCCTTTGAGTTTTATTTATCATGTCTTTCTTTAATTCCCTTTCCTATGTTATGAGTTCTACATTCACAATGAGCGAGTAGTTCCCTAACTTGATGGGGAGTTGATTGAAAGGAACCCTTGAGTTAGAATGCTCACAAGAGAAATTGTAATTGGGTTTATTGTTGGATTGCTCTCTAGTCACTAACGCTAGTCCTTCCAAGTAAGCGGATTGGGACTTATGAATAGAAACAGCATTCCAACTTGTTTGACTTTCCCTTACCTAGTAAGGGATAACTAAACAGAACAACCTTCAATTATCAATTAATCTTGAGAGTACTGCAACAAGAATAGGGCTTCCAACTAATCTACTCCCAGTCAAGGCTTTTATTTAAATTACTTAATTTCCCTAATTTAATTTCCTGTTTATTCAACTCAAACTCTTTTTGAAAATATCTGATTAATAAAATAGCACACCTTTCTGTAACTCGTTGGGAGACGACCTGGGATTCATACTCCCAGTATTTTAATTTTATTTTTTGTGACAACCCTTCTAAATTGATAAGCGGATTTCTGGTTGGTTAAGAACTATACTTGCAACGCATATCTTATAACAATTCTTAACTCGCCAATTTCCGCCACGTCAATTTTTGGCGCCGTTGCTGGGGAGTTGCAATAGAGTGCTAAAGTTATTAATTGGAATTTTTTTTATTTGCATTTTATTTTATCTTGCTACTATGAGCTGCTTGTTTCTTTCGCTAGATGACGCGTTCACTTTCTGATCCAAGCTTGCCAGTATTCGATCCTGAGATTGAAAGAACTATTTCACGAATAAGGCAAGCTCGGCGTCAGTTATTCCTCTCAGAGGGCGGATCTGAAACATCATTTGAGGAAGAAACCAGCCCCCGTTCTACTGATTCAGTTGATTTACGTATAGGTGACATGGCAGCACCTAGGAGAGTTACTATCCAAGAGGCTGGAGCCCCTGATTTTACAATGCAACCGTTTCAAGCGCAATACCCAGCGGTGGCTATAGACTTTGAAATAAAGACTGCACTGCTCAATTTGATGCCCAAGTTTCATGGCTTACCTGCTCAAGAGCCTATCAAGCACCTGAGAGATTTTCAAGCAGCCTGTTCTACTGTCAGGCGTGATGGTGCGGATGAAACTTCTATTTTGCTAAAAGCCTTCCCGTTCTCTCTTGAGGGAAAGGCGAGAGAGTGGTACTACACTCAACCCGCAGCAACTGTATCCAACTGGGATACACTTAGAAGAGAATTTTTGGAAAAGTTCTTTCCAGCTGAAGTTACTGATAAACTGAGGAAAGACATTTCTATAATTGTTCAGGATGAATTCGAGACTCTCTATGAATACTGGGAGCGCTTCAATAATCTTCTGGAAGCTTGCCCCCACCATATGATTGACAAGATAGTATTACTCGGTTACGTCACACAGGGCATGAAGCCCCAAAATAAGACCACATTGGAAAGTGCTAGCAATGGGTCTATAAAAAAGTACAAGACCACTGATGAGGCATGGTAATTGATTAGCGACTTAGTTGAATCCACTCGAAATCACAGGCAGAAACAAGGCCGTTCAAAAGCTGTTGCAGAAGTATCCTCTAGCAGAGAGACTGCTGCTCTAACTCAGAGTATCTGTGAAATGACCAACTTGCTGAAGCAGATGCAATTGAATCAACAACAAGTTCAGTAAGCTCAACCTTCTCCACCACAGCAAAGCCAACAGTTAGTCCCACAGAGAGTTTGCAGAATCTGTGCTGATTATAGCTATTATACTGATGAATGTCCGCAGCTCCAGCAGGAAGACAACACCGTGGCAGCCACTCATAACTTCTATGACCGCCCCAACCAAGGGTACAATCAAGGTGGCAATTACAGCCATGGATGGCAGGACAATTCTAACCAGAATTGGAGGGACAACAACAACAGAGGAGGCAGAGACAATCAGAGAAATCAGAGGTAGAATAATAATAACAACAGACAACAGAACCAAAACCAGCCTTACAGAGCACCTCACCTGAGACAATCCCAAGGACCACAGAATACCCAACAGCAGACCTCTCAAATTACTTATCCTTCCTCACCTTCTAATGATAATTTACTACAATACATTGATCGGAGACAACAGACCATGGAAAATAACCTTTATGCTACACTAAATGGTCTGAACTCTACCCTGCAAGCTCTTGTCTCACAGATTGGCTCAATGAATAACTCCAATAACCAGCCTTTGAGCTCTAGTGGAATCCCCTCTCAACCATTACCCAATCCAAAGGGTGGCATTAATGCTATCACCCTAAGGTTCGGAACCACACTGCAGGAGAGGAATCAGGAGGAGCCAAGCTCACCAGAACACGCCTCAGCTGAAGAGGTAGTGGAAGTAGAAGATGTTGAAGAGGAAAAGGACATACAGGATATAGCTGAAAAAGAAGAAGTTCAACCACAGGAGGAAGCACCACAGGGCACAGATACTGCAGAAGACACCACTCCCATTCCATTTCCACAACTTGAAAGGAAGCCCAGGAAGCAGCTGGAACCTGATCCCAAAATGGTAGAGATATTCAAAAAGGTTGAGGTAACTGTTCCTCTTTTTGATGTTATTCAACAAGTATCTAAATAGGCAAAGTTTCTAAAAGATTTATGTATACATAAAGACAAAATTAATGATTTAGAAACTATTCCTTTAGGTAGTTCCATATCTGCTTTAATGGGAGGTTTACCTGAAAAGTGTAGTGACCCAGGTCCTTGTATGGTTAATTGTACTATTGGTGGTATGATAATTTTTGACTGCATGTGTGATTTAGGAGCATGTGTGAGTATAATGCCTTTGTCTATATATGATATTTTGAGGCTCCCTTCCTTAAAAAGGTCGGCAGCTCGTTTTGTGTTAGCAGGTAAAAGTATTATTACAGTGGTTAGAGTTGCTGAAGATGTATTAGTGGGCATTAAGGGGCTCACATTCCCCACTGATTTTTATATCCTGGAGATGCCCTAAAATGACTCAGAGAAGCCATCATCAATCCTACTTGGAAGACCATTCCTGAAGACATCAAAGTTCAAATTGGATGCTTTTTCAGGAACATACTCTTTTGAAATAGATGGCCGATTAGTAAGTTTCAATCTGAATGGAGTTATGAAGCACCCTCCAAAAGATCATTCTATCTTCCAGTGTGACATCATAGATGAAACTGTAGCTGAAGTTCACCAGGAGGAGTTAGAGGAGAAGCACACAGGACAAGGTCCGAGTGTGGGGACACTCTTGAACGACAATGAGGGCACTTTACCATTATCACCAGCTCCAGACAATCCAGAGCCTAACCATGAGCAGAAGTTAGAGTTGAAACCCCTTTCCTCACACCTCAAATATGCTTACCTTGAGGAAAAGAAGAAGTTTCCAGTTATCATTACACGAGAACTCACTTCTCAACAAGAAGAGCAGTTACTTAGTATGCTGAGGAGGCACAAGAAGGCAATTGGGTGGAGTTTGGCAGATATAGTAGGCATCAACCCTCAAGTATGTGAGCACAGAATATTTTTAGAAGAGGGAGCAAGGCCCGTTCGTCAACCCCAGAGAAGACTGAACCCCACTATCTTAGAGGTTGTCAAGAAGGAAGTGACCAGACAACTAGAGGCAGATATCATCTATCCCATCTCAGACAGGGAATGGGTAAGCCCAGTACAAGTGGTGCCAAAGAAGTCTGGAGTCACTACAGTGAAGAATGAGCATGGAGAGCTCATAGCAACCAGAGTACAGAATGCTTGGAGGGTCTGCATTGACTACAGACGCCTCAACCAAACAACCCGTAAGGATCACTATCCTCTTCCATTCATTGATCAAATGCTGGATCGCTTGTCAGGTAAATCACATTATTGCTTTTTAGATGGCTATATAGGATATTTCCAGATTCATATAGCTCCTGAGGATCAGGAAAAGACTATTTTTACATGTCCTTTTGGGACTTATCCTTACAAGAGAATGCCCTTTGGCTTGTGCAATGGACCAGCTACCTTCCAAAGGTGCATGATGAGTCTTTTCTCTGATCTTATTGAGGACTGTATGGAAGTTTTTATGGATGATTTTAGTGTTTATGGCGATTCCTTTAGCCTTTGCTTAGATGGATTATCTAGAGTATTAGATAGATGTGTCAGTACAAACCTTGTATTAAATTTTGAAAAATGTCACTTTATGGTTAAACAAGAGATTGTACTAGGACATGTTGTGTCTAATACTGGCATTTCTGTAGATCCAGCAAAGGTGGATGTTATTTCTAGTTTACCTTACCCCTCTTCTGTGAGGGAAATCTGTTCGTTCCTTGGCCATGCAGGTTTTTACAGGAGATTCATTAAGGACTTCAGTAAGATAGCACTTCCCTTATCCAGACTACTACAGAAGGATATTGAGTTCGAGTTCAGTGAGGATTGCAAACAAGCGTTTGATAAGCTGAAGACCACCCTGACTCAAGCTCCAATTGTGAAAAGACCAGACTGGAGCCAGCCATTCAAAATAATGTGCGACGCTTCCAACCATGCAGTAGGAGCAGCATTGGCTCAGCGTGAAGGTAAGGATCCTTTTGTTATTGCTTATGCGTCTAAAACTCTAGATGCCGCACAGTCCAATTACACTACTACTGAGAAAGATTTTCTTGCTATTGTTTTTGCTCTGGATAAATTCCGAGCCTATTTACTTGGTACGAAGGTAGTAGTGTACTCAGACCACGCAGCTCTAAAGTATCTATTAGCTAAAAAGGAGTCCAAACCAAGGCTTATACGTTGTGTAATACCCGGTCTAACCGAAATTAATTAAATAATAAGTTAAATAGGAGAGAATATGGTTGGGAGATTTGGCAATTAGAATTTGATAATTTAAATATGATATTTGGATTCAATGAATTTTTCCGAGTTGGAAAATATAGTTTTCTGCGTAAAAGCGCGTAGTGAAATTTTGACCGGCAGTACCGGCTGAGATCTGTCTGGTACTACAGCTGAGAGAATTGATTATGAGTAAATAAGATTAAAAAATGAGGAATTATAATTAAGGAAGGTAGAAATATTTAAAGTACGATTTAGAGCGTTAATCTTAAAGGTTTTGGCCCAAAATTGGGCCAACAGACAAAAATAAGTGAACCGGGCCTAAGTGGGCCCAAGACCTAACATATATATAAACATTAATTATGAGCATTTCAGCTCATTTTACCCTAAAAGGAAGGGTTGGGGCGCTGAAATTGAGAAGAGAGAAGAGAAGAGAGAAAACCTAACTCTCTTTGATCTTCAAACCACCATAACTTGAGCTATAGAGCTCCGATTGACGAGCCGTTTATAGCCACGCATCGCTCTTCTCATTCTCTACAATTCTATCCAAGTTTTGTGGTGAGTATTCCATTTATCTCTGCCCAGTTTTCGAAATTTCCCACTGTTACACGTTTTTGGGTAGTTAGTGTTGAAATCTTGTGATTTTAGGTGTTTAGGGATACTCCAACATGGATTCTAAGCAGATTTTATCCCTACTTCATATGGGCTGAGGTAAGAAGTACTCAAACCCTTGTGATTTGTCATTTTTATGAGCCCTAGGTTGATGTATGTATGTGATATTGGTTATGTTAGTGTATTTGGTGATGTTGGTGCACAATTGGGAGATTGGTATTACTTGAGGAGCTTTGGTGAGGCTTAGAGCTAAGGTTGGTGAAGACTTCCAAAGAAGAGGCTCAATTGGTTTGGCTACAAGAGGTACGGTTTAAGTTTCATTTAAGTACCGTGTGTTGTGATGAGAATTCCTAGGCTAGATGCCCCTAAGATTAAGTTTGGATTGTGTAAATGGTTGGTGCTAATATGCATAGTTGGTGTGTAATGTGAATTAATGATTGGGTTGAGAATTGTATGGCCTTGTATGCTTGGTGTATTGAGAATTTGAGGTATTGGGCAATGAGTATTGATTTGTGGTTTATGCATTTAAATTGTGAAATTGGGCCGGAGGCCGTGAATTTTGGGCCGGAGGCCGGAAAGAGGTAAGAAAGGTAAGTCGATGTGTGCATTGTATGATGACACAAGTGATTGGATGAATTTCAGATAATGAATATATGAATGATTGGGTTGGTTATTGAATAATAAGGTTTGAGGAGTTGAAGTGTGGAATTTAGTAATTTTGGGTGAAATTATGTAGATGAGGTATGTTTGGTTTTGGTTGAGATATATTATGTGGTCATATATGTGATTATGATTATTGATGCCTTGATGGTATGATGATGCATTAGAGATATGTATGTTGTGATATAAGCTTGAGGAATTATTAAGGTTGATTTGTGGGTGAAACCACGTGATAGTGAGTATGATATTGATTATGTATAATGATGGTTGATTGGAAATAGTGTTGTTGAAATTTGGCATGAGGACGAGTATATGATATGTAAATGTGTTTGAGTTTGAGCCACTTGGGTGAAGTGGGTTAAAATGGTGGGATGATGTTTTGTGAATTATGGTAAAGTGTTAATGTGTGAGTTGAGGAGGCTTGATGTTGATTTTGGTATATTTTGATTGATTTCAAAGAAAGGGATGAAATTGGCATGTTTTGGTTGATTTCGAAAAGAGTTGAAAATGGCTTGTTTTGAAATGGCACTTTGTGGTTTTGTGTGAAAACATGGTTTTTGGGCATACTTTGACGGGACATAACTTGGACTGCGGATTTCCGTTTTATGCCAAACTTGTTTAAAAGTGAAATTGGATCCGCGATGTCCATTCCATTCGAAGAACGGGTGAAAAACGATTTAAAATGAGAAAGTTATGTCCATCGGAAGATTGGGGGTTGAATATGTGAATTTTGCAGCTTTTAACTTAGAAACTTTTTAGCAGAATGACCCTCCGCGCGTAGGCGCACTTGGCGCATACGCGCCGTTCTTCAAGAAGGCACCATCCACGCGTGCGCATGATGTGCGCGGGCGCGTCGATGCGCTGCACCAATTGCCCAGCCATTTTCCCGAGAGTTGTGCTAGAGTTGTGCCAGTTTTGTGCCTAGGCGCAAGTGCACCCACGCATACGCGTCGTTTGGCTAATTTTCAATCCACGCGTCCGCGTGCATGACGCATACGCGTCGATGAGTTTTGTGGCCATCCACGCGTGCGCATGGAGTACGCGTACGCGTGGCCCTGTTTTCATGCCAAAGTTGATTTTTGAGTTTTAAAAGCCAAATCTCCTACTTCTAAGCCTCCGATCTCACCCCTTATGTATTAAATTATTATGATATGCCTAGCAATGAGAAAGGAGCTAGGGGATGTGGTAACTTGCGAGTGAAGCAAGGGGAAAAGTTATGATCAATGATGATCAAAGATGATTATATGAGATATGGAGGATGACGGTGGAAGTACCGTGTATGCCATGAGCCGAAGGGCTATATTTATTGATAAATGGCCGGTTCTTGATTGAACCATGAGCCGGATGGCTGAGTTATTGCCGGGTTACGGCAAAGCCATTATTGTTTATGGCTGAGTATAAATGCATATGTGATTAATGAATGAATGTGTTAAATGGATAATAATGAAAAATGTTGAAATGTGATGTGTGACCCCGGGTAGTAGGCAGTGGCGTTGTCCACTTGCTCTGGGTATGAGACGGGAAATGATGTTTATGATAAATGAGTTTAATTATGGAGTTTTGAATAAATGTGTACTTGTAATACATGGGTAGTAGTAAGGGTTGTGGTTCGTCCCATTGCTCCAGGTCAGAGATTGTGACGCCTGGGTAGTAGCGGCAGTAGTGGTGAATCCACTCACTCCAGGTTGAGCTTTTAAACACCCGCCTGGGTAGTAGCCACAGTAGTGGTTATTCTACTGGCTCTGGGTTGAGCGGGTAGTAGCAAGGGGGTTGTAGCTCAAACCTACTTGCTCCGCAATGGGTGTTTCTGTCCAATGGTTAGCTACCAGGACATGTCGGGTTGGCTATATAACCGACAGATGATATCATCAGCCATAGGGCAGGCATTCATCATTTGCATATGTTTGAATTGTTTGGGTTTGCCTATTTGTTTTGGATTTCTACATCATATATGCCATGTTACCTGACTATGTGCTACTTGTTCTACTTGTACCATATTTGTGTATTACTTGCCTGTATTGCTTATGTTTGTACAACTGAGAGGCCCCTCATGCTGGTGTCGGTGGATGTTGAGGGCTGTTCTTGATGAGATGAATTGATGATGCGATTGCATGACGATGATGATTATTGAATGAGATAATTGGAGCTCCCTGGGTAGACGTAGTGATGTGGTTTCACTAGCTCCAGGCGAGGGTATGATGTATTGATATAGAATTGCTGAGACAGAACAACTGGTGATGGTTTTGCTTATGATTCTGAGTCTGATTCGTGGAAGAGTCAGCGAGTTGGGAAACATGTGAAACATGAATTAGATTTAGCACTCCCTTATGACAGTTGCCTATTCATGGATTAGCGAGAACCTAGGATGAATAATTGGTGAAGAAGTTTAGGATGCTTAGTGAGTTTTTATTGCAGTGCATTGTATTTATTTGGCACTTTTACCGTACTAGGAACTCATGGGCCCGGGGTTCTCATTCCGTATATATCTCTTGTTTTTCAGATACAGGTCCAGGTGCTCAGAAGTGAGTTGTGGGTCGTCTGAGAGACGGCGAAGATCTTTATTTTTTCTACTTTGTGTTTTGCTTAAAATCTCTCCACCTTTATTTTGGAAAGACTATATTATGTATTGAGCTCTTTTGAATTTGCCTATAGAGGCTCTCATGTTTCTTTCGGGGGAGATTAGGATATACTGTTGTCAACTACTTTCATACTGTACCCTAGCCGGCCTAAACTTCGCGGGTCGCGACTAGTGGCTATTTACTTATATTATATATATCTATCTGTTATCTATTTCTTAATCTCCTCTACGCCTAGTCCGTATATCGTTTTCGGCTTCACGGTTTATCTTTTGTTGTCGAAACATGAGTGATACGTCTTTGCGATTTTATTTCTACTCTTTTCAGGCTTCTCGATTAATACTCCTTTCGAAATTACCTATATTTATTTATTAAAAATCCACCTGAGAGTCGTACCACCGTAATATCATTGACTTATGACTCGAGCATAAGGATTTGAAAATTAGGGTGTTACACGTTGGATACTGCTATTACAAGAATTTGATTTAGAAATTAAGGATAGGAGTGATAACCAGAATTAGTGGCAGACCACTTGAGTCGCCTTGAGCACATTACAGATGACCCCACTCCTATGGCTGATAATTTCCCATTTGATAACCTGCAAGCAGTATCTGAGGTAGTCCCTTGGTATGCACCTGTAGCTAATTATCTAGTTAGCCGCACCTTTCCTCCAAACTTTTCTAAGCATCAAAGAGATAAGCCGAAAAGTGAGTCTAAATATTATATATGGGATGACCCATATTTATGGAGATGTGGCGCTGACCAGGTAATTAGACGGTGTGTACCTCAATCAAAATTTCAGTCCATCTTAGAGGCCTGTCACTCATCTGAGAGTGGAGGACATTTTGGCCCTCAAAGAACAGTTAGAAAAATTTTAGACTGTGGATTCTGGTGGCCTACTCTTTTTAGAGACGCTGCTGAGTTTTGTAAATCTTGTTTCTCATGCCAAAAATTTGGTAATATATCCAGGAGGGATGAGATGCCTCAACAAATTATGCTTTTCTGTGAAATTTGTTATGTTTGGGGCATTGACTTCATGGGTCCATTTCCAAATTCTAATGGTTATTTTTATATATTGTTAGCTGTGGATTACGTTTCCAAATGGGTGGAAGCAATTTCTACCCACACTAATGATGCTAACACTGTTGTTTTCTTTGTGAGAAACCACATTATTTGTCGCTTTGGATCACCACGAGCAATCGTGAGCGATCAAGGCACCCATTTTTGTAACAGGAGACTAACAGGATTAATGAAGAAGCATGGAATAATTCATAAGGTTGCAACAGCCTACCATCCTCAGACTAATTGGCAAGCCGAGGTTTCAAACAGAGAGATAAAGCGTATCTTGTAGAAGATAGTCAAACATCATAGAAGAGATTGGAGCACCAGGCTACAAGATGCACTCTGGGCATACAGAACAGCATACAAAACACCCATTGGGATGAGTCCTTTCCACTTAGTTTATGGAAAAGCTTGTCATCTCCCTGTTGAAGTAGAGCACAAAGCCTTTTGGGCAGTAAAGGAGTGCAACATGGGAATTGAGAAAGCCGGAGCTGAAAGGAAGTTGCAACTGCAAGAACTGGAAAGCCTTCGCCTAGAAGCTTATGAGAACTCAAGACTATACAAGGAGAAGATGAAGGATGTACATGATCAGCACATTAAGAGAAAAGAGTTCAAACCTGGGGACTTAGTCCTCCTTTACAAATCTCGACTGAGGCTCATGCCAGGCAAGTTGAGATCAAGATGGGAAGGTCCATACAGAGTAGAGAAGGCCGAACCGTACGGAGTTTATCACCTAAGTCATCCTTCAAGCTCTGAACTTATCAAAGTCAATAGACATCGTTTAAAGCTATACCATGGTGAGCAGATGAAGAAAAACAAGGAGCTCGAGATCTTCCTCTTGGAAGATCCCCACATAGCCGAAGCCTGAGCTAGTGGAGCGTCCAACTTACGGACGTTAAAGCAAAGTGCTAGGTAGGAGACAACCCACCATGGTATGATCATTCTTTTCTTTATTTTTAGTTTTCCTATTCAATAACTCTTCTCCTTATTAGTGCATTTCGTGCATCTGCATTTCCATACTTTTATTTAAAAAAAAAGAAGAATTTTTCATGCGACGCGACCGCCTCATTGACGCGTCCGCGTCGCAGGAGATGGGAGGAAATAATAAAACAAACAGAGAGTCACGCAGGAGTGTGGCTGGAGGCGTGCCAGTGGCACAAAACGCCCCACGCGACCGCGTCGCCAACGCGTTTGCGTCACTAGGGAATATTGGCCTCCCACGCGATCGCGTCACTCACGCGGCCGCGTGCCCTGGAATTCGACGTCAAAAGGGTGCATGACCGAAAGTTGTGCTAGAGTGGTGCTGGATTGGTGCTGAACGCACAATCCTTCCCACGCGGCCGCGTGACCGACGCGACCGCGTCATATCCTTCTAATGGCCACTCACGCGATCGCATGCCCTACGCGATCGCGTCACCCCAGATTTGGTAAAAATAAACTTTCAAACAGAGAGTTGTGCGAGTGCGAGGCTACCCTCGCGCCAGTAGCATGAAACGGGTCATGCGACCGCGTCAATCAGTATAAGCGCAAGTCGCGCGACCGCGTCGCTTGCGCCGCACAGCTTCCCTGATTTGCCACTTATCTTATCTTTTTCTCCCCAAATCCTATTTTCTCTTTTCCCTCCTTATTCCTTCCTCCTCCCTTCTTCCTTCTTCCTTCTTTCTCACTTTCTACTCTCTCTCTCTCACCCCCATTAAGAAGGTTTTCTTTTCTTCTTCCCTCCTTACTTTTCTATTTTTCTTCTTATTTTTATATGTTATCTTCTTTTCTTTTCTTTTTACTTTCATTATCCATATTTTCTTTTTCTTTTTTTTACTTGGTGTTGGAAATTTATTTGAGTCATTATTTCTCATTATATGCTTGTGGATTGTTGTAAATTTATTTGGCAATTATATATTACTTTTTAAAGGGTTGCTTGCATGTTCAATTTAATACTTTCTATACCTTAATTATCATGCATGCTATGTGCTTGTGAAAAAGCCCATATGGCATTATGTATTTTTTTACATTATTCTACTATTCAATGATTGCTTTTCACAAATTTCCTTTACTATTGTATTAATTGAAATTAATTGTCAATACAAATTTGATGGTTTGTTACGAGTGATGCTTTATCTATGCTACTCATGCCTTTGCCAGCATGCCAATAAACACCTTGCATTCACTTGTCATCATATGCACTAACTATTTTCCATTGATGACTTTTCACATGTAGTCATGACCATGTGTTAACATCATTTACCTTTTACTGTGCATTCATCACCACCCTTTTCCGTTCTCTCCCTTGCTCTATCTCTTTGAATTTAATTTACTTTCTCTTCCCTTTTTCAGAATGGCCACCAAGAAGGGCAAAGAGAAAGCTACTCCCAAATCAACAGCAAAGAGAGGAACAAAGAGAGCACTAGTGGCAGAGCCTTCTTCAACTGCGGTAAAGCCCTCAACAAAGAGACTTAAGAGGATTATAAAAGTTGATGATAAAGAAAAAGCTTCCCAGCAAAAGACACTGCGCGATTTCCCAATCGCTACTGTGAGCAGATGTTCCCCATCCTGGCAGAAAGAAGTTACAACAATGAATACCTTCTTCTCCTCCCAAACCATATTGCTACATTTGTTGAGCCACAAATTGCACAAAGACAATGGGGTTTCCTACAAAGACAGCCGAGGCAGGTCAATCTTTCTTGGGTAGTCGAGTTTTACTCCAACTTCCACCTGCCAACCCTGCAGTCTGTCTTTGTCTGTCAGAAGCAAGTCCCCATTACAGAAGAGGCCATTCAAAAAGCTCTAGGTCTTCCCCCTATTCCAGAAGGTTTGGACGCCTTTCAAGAAGCCGCACTCAAGTGCCAGATGTACCAATTTAATTGGGACACTGTTCTCAGAGTTATCGCACTACCTGGCAGCCGTTGGATCTACGGATACCATCGTACCCGCCCTAAGGGAATATCGGCTTCAGCACTTACCTTGGAGGCTCGCGTATGGGCACAGATCATGTCCCATTACGTCTTTCCGAGCACTCACGAGTCCTCCTTCACTGCGGACATGGTCGTTCTACTATGGTACATCCTTACTGACCAACCTCTGAACCTACCAAGACACATCCGGAATGCCATGGGACACGTACAAATTGCGGACAACTTACCTTTTCCCGCCTTGGTCTCAAATCTTGTCTCCGCAGCCGGAGTCTCCTTCAGAGCTGGGGACACCAAAGCCATGCTTCCACGGGATGATCAATATGTCCCTAATGGGAAATATATCAGACCCTCAGCAGCCACTACAAGCTAGCCTATTGAACCGGTTGCAGACATTCCTCCCTCAACACCACAAGCACCTACCACAGACCAACTGCTCCATCAGATATTCGAAAGGTTGGATCGGCAGAAACACAAAGCTAAGATGAGAGAGCGCCATAACAAGCGCCAATTCACATACCTCAAGGAGCTGATCATGGGAAAATTCAAAGACTCAGACACTCCGGACTCCACTTCCTTTACCAGCACAGGGAGCCATGATGGTCTCGACTGTGAAGATACTGTTACCAGCCCACCCCTGTTCCTAACAGATGGCACCGAGGACGGTGCAAAGCCTTAAGTGTGGGGAGGTTGGTTAGTACCTGACTTCCGGAGGTACTTTCTCTTCCCTAAACACCAATAAATTAGGATATTTAGTTAGTTTTTCTTTTGTAGAATAGGATAAATTGCATAGTAATATATTAGTTGCATGCATGTTCTACTTGATTGAAAAGACAATAAGTTTCTTCTAAGACTCTATTTTTGGAACAAATTTTCACTAATTTTAATTAAAATTTTTATGTTAAATTTGCTTGAAGTTATATTTGGAACATGATTTTTAAGCTAAAAGAACACACAACCTGTGAGATTTGAGCCTTTATGCATGGTTACATTATTTAACCATAATTATTTTATTCTTGTGTGTTTACTTCTCTATGATTGTGATCTATATTTTGTTCCATCCTATATGTCCAATGTTTAATATATTTATATGCTTGCATATGATTGAGGCCATTAATTGTTTAGCTCACTTATCCAAATTAAGCTTACCCTTTCAATTACCTTTGTTAGCCACTTTGAGCCTTTAAATCTCATTTGTTCTATATTTTACCACATTACCAGCCTTAAGCGGAAAAACAATTATATATCCCAAATTGAATCTTTGGTTAGCTTAAGATAGAATTGTGTGTGCTAATTAAGTATGGAAAATTGTGGGAACAAAAGATAATAAGGGAATGTGTCAGGATAATATAATGAAAATTTGGATACCTACTCATGTGAAACTATAAGAATTAAAAATCTATGTGCATTGATAAGCTATGTTTATTTTTATGCTTATATTGAAAAAAAAAAACCAAAAATATTCAATAAATAAACAAGGGGACAAAATTACCCCAATGTTAAGTTAAGAATTCAAAGATCAATGCACGTATGATAAAATTAAAATAAAAAGTTGATACATGAGTATGGAATGTGAAAGGGAAATTCTGGGTAGCTAGGTATGAATTCTAAAGTTATATAGAATATATATATAGGTTATGTTAAAGCTTGGGTTAATTAAAGATTCAGTTTATAAGCTTACTTAGCCATATGTGTATCCTTACCATTACTTTGACCCCATTACAACCCTGAAAAGACCTCATGATGTTTGCATTGGTATATTAAATGTTGTTGATTGATTAGAAAATTAGAAAGCATAATTAGAGAAGGATAGAGTGATTACCCTATACACTAGAGAGACTAGAGTATACATACATCATCAGTGAGGGTTCAATGCTTGAAATTTTATGTTCCCTGCTTTCATGAGTTATCTTCTTGCAGTTTTATCTGTTATCAATGTATAAGAATTGAATTAGTGGATTTTGATTTGTAATTATTTTGAAGAGCTTATTTGCTATTGATCAAGTAGACAAGAATCATATAGTTGCATTCATATATATAGGTTGCATTGCATTGCATGAGTTTTATATGTTCCTACTCATTTATTTTATCTCCTTCAACTAAGCATGAGGACATGCTAATGTTTAAGTGTGGGGAGGTTGATAAACCACTATTTTATGGTTTATAATGTGTTTAATTGTGTGGTTTTATCATGATCTTTACCCACTTATTCATATGATTAGCATGCATTTATATTTCCTTCCTAAAATTATTACATGATTGAAAACTTGCTTCTTAGAGACTTTTAATTATGTATTTTAATTCTCCTTTATTCCATTCAATGTCGTGATCTGTGAGTTAAGTGTTTCAGGCTTTATAGGGCATGAATGGGTTGGAGATTGGAAAGGAAGCTTGCAAAAATAGAAGGAACACAAGAAATTAAGGAGATGACCAGCGAGAAGTGACGTGGCCGCATGGCTCACGCGACCGCGCGGAAGAGAGAAAATCGCAGTGACGCGGCCGCATGGCTCACGCGACCGCACGGATTGGAATAGCACAAGTGACGCGGAGGCGTGGACGACGCGCCCGCGTGGCAAAGCAAAACGCCGAATGACGCGTCCGCATGAATGACGTGATCACATGACGTGCGCGATCTGCATAATCTGCAGAATTCGCTGGGGGCGATTTTGGGCCCCGTTTTGACCCAGTTTTCGGCTCAGAAAAGCAGACTAGAGCCAGAGAACATGCAAAAACCAAAACAACATTCATTTTACACAGTTTTTATTTTTAGATCTAGTTTTACTCCTCTTCTAGGTTTTCTCTCTACACATTCATAGTTCTTAGGATTTTTATTTCTATTGCTCTTTGCATTGGGATATTGAGAAGAGTTATTACCCCATCAAGACTTTGTCATTCTAGTTCATCTTCTGTACTTGGCTTTACTCTTCCATGTCCTTTAATTTACTCAATTTTACTATTGGATTATTTTAGAATTTATTAATACAAGAGTTACTTTTATTTTTAATTGATTCCTTTGAGTTTTATTTATCATGCCTTTCTTTAATTCCCTTTCCTATGTTATGAGTTCTACATTCACAATGAGCGAGTAGTTCCCTAACTCGATGGGGAGTTGATTGAAAGGAACCCTTGAGTTGGAATGCTCAAAAGAGAAATTGTAATTGAGCTTATTGTTGGATTGCTCTCTAGTCACTAATGCCAGTCCTTCCAAGTAAGCGGATTGGGACTTGTGAATAGAAACAGCATTCCAACTTGTTTGACTTTCCCTTACCTAGTAAGGGATAACTAAATAGAACAACTTTCAATTATCAATTAATCTTGAGAGTACTGCAACAAGAATAGGGCTTCCAACTAATCTACTCCCAGTCAAGACCTTTATTTAAATTACTTAATTTCCCCAATTTAATTTCCTGTTTATTCAACTCAAACTCTTTTTGAAAACATCTGATTAATAAAATAGTACACCTTTCTGCAACTCGTTGGGAGACGACCTGGGATTCATACTCCCAGTATTTTAATTTTAATTTTGTGACAACCCTTCTAAATTGATAAGCGGATTTCTGGTTGGTTAAGAACTATACTTGCAACGTATATCTTATAACAATTCTTAACTCGCCAATTTCCGCCACGTCAAGTACTAGCCCAACTCTCTTGATTTTCTACTGGGCACCTACATCAATACAGCGACGCGTACACGTCGGCCAGGCGCACGCGTGGGGGAGTAAAAATTGAGAGTGACGCGTGCGCGTCGGCCACGCATACGCGTGGGAGCACAATTTGCCAAAAATTTTACTAAGTTTAAAAAGCTGCAGAATTGCATTTTCAAACCCCAAGCTTCCGACGGTAACTTCTTCGTTTCAAATCATTTTCCATCCGTTCTTCGAATGGCATAAACATCTCGGATCCAATTTTATTTCTAAATAAGTTTGACACAAATCGAGGATCCAGAGACCAATTTATGCTCCGTCAAAGTAGACCCAAAAACCACATTTTCATACAAAGCCACAAAATTCCATTTTCAAAACAAACCAATTTCAACCCTTTTCAAAACCAACCAAAACTTACCAAGAATCAACCTCAAGCCTCCTCAACTCATATGTTAACATTTTTTTTATCAAATTCACATTCCACCAATCCACCATTTTAACCAATCTTAATCAATTAACTCAATTTCAAACACAATATCATGTCATATATCTTTCCTCATCCCAATTTCCAACAATACCATTTCCATCAACCATCAATACATACAATCAATATCATCTTCACTATCAACATGGTTTCACCCACAATTCAATATCAACCAATCATTAAGCATATATCAAAACATACATATCTCTCATGCATCATGCCATCAAAACATCAAAATCCATTAATCACATACATCACCACACAATCCATCTCAACCAATCAACAACATCAATGGTTCAAATCCTATCTTAGGGTCTCTAGCCTAAGTTTTCACACCACATTACATTTTAGATACAGGAAACCGAAACCATACCTTGGCCGATTTCCCGCTCAACCCGTAACACCTCCAAATCACTTTTTCACAAGCTCTCAAGGCTTCAACACCTCCAAGAACAGATTTTTAGCACACAAAAGCCCTTTTCCAAGCTTTCCAAAACTTCAATCAAGCTCCAACACACATATATACACTTCCTAAACCACAATGCCACATTCAAACATACTCACTCAATACTCAAACATCATAAACTAATAAATTCTACTGGGATTGAGAGTCTTACCACA
The DNA here is from genome assembly GCF_000816755.2 of Arachis ipaensis. Lineage (NCBI taxonomy): Eukaryota > Viridiplantae > Streptophyta > Magnoliopsida > Fabales > Fabaceae > Arachis > Arachis ipaensis. The sequence goes on along the minus strand of NC_029793.2, from coordinate 42,266,407 downwards.
CCGAAGGATCAAGGAGACAGGATTAAGCCTCTCATTCAAGCTAGTTGGATCCTATAACATCAAAAGCTCACAAATCTCAACATTTTTCACCCAAAATTTTGAATTTAAGGCTGGAATTTCAGACAGGAAATCGTGGCTTACCTCAAAAACAAAGTTATGGATTTTGTAGAGCTCGAGCAGTGAATGCGTGGCCGTAAACAATGCGACAATCGGAACTCCAGATCAAAAGTTATAGTGATTTAAAGATCAAGTAAGGGTTAGAACTTTGGAAGTGTTCTTCCCCTTTTCTTGCAATTTCAACATTTTTGAGGTTTAAAAGAGGAGAGAGAATGCTGAATAAGAGTTTTAGGTTGATCTTGATTGGGCCAAGGGCCTAATATGGGTCCGGTAGGCCCAGTTTGACCCGTTCGGCCCAATTTTGGGCCGTTTTCTTTAAAATTGGTGTCAAAATTCTTGTTTTGATTTTCTCTATCATATTAAGCCATAAAAATCACATTTCTAATTTTCTAGAATAAATTTTAATTTATGGATTAATTAGTCATTAATTAACCGAGTTTTACAGTTCTTTTGAGGAGTTTGGAAGGACTTGTTTAAGTATTCCTCCATACCCTAATTCTGAAGCATCTGTTTCTACGATTAGAGTTGCCTTAGGATCTGATATACTCAAACAAGGAATTTTTTTACTAAATATTTAATTTTTTGAACTATTTTAGACATGTCTTCTGTCCAAAGAAGATGCTGTTTTCTTATCCTTTTATATAAAGGTTCATATAAAGTTCTTATTCCTGGTAGAAATTTGCCTACATAATTAAGACATCCTAAGAATCTTTGTAATTGTTTCTTGTCGATAATTTCATTTGGAAATTTTTCTGCAAATTTAACAGATCTCTTAATCGGAGTAATTGTTCATTGAAAAATTTCATATCCTAGAAACCTTACTTTTGTTATAAATATGTTCATTTTCTTTTCAGATAGGACAAAACCATTTTCTTTTATAATATTAATAAATTTTTCTAGGTGCTGAATATGTTGGCTTATTTCTTTAGAGTATACAAGAACATCGTTTAAGTAGACTATGATAAAATCTACATATGAATAAAAATTATTATTCATAATTTCTTGAAATTCACTTGGTGCATTTTTTTAATCTTTGGGGCATTACATTCCATTCATAATGTCCAAAGGGAAATATAAAAGTTGTTTTATATCGGTCTTCTTCTTTTACTGATATTTGATAGTATCCGGATTTTAAATCAAATTTAGAGAATATAGTAGCCTTACTTAGTCTTTTAATTAAGTCATTTTTATTTGGAAAGGAATATCTTATCCTGTGCAACTCCAAGGAGATTTTGATGGCCTGATTAGTCTTTTATCTAAGTATTCCTGGATTTCTTTTTTATAATATGTCAATAATTATTTGTTCATTTGTATCGGTTTGGCTTTAGTGGGGATATCTTTTTCATTAAAGTCATCTTCATAGGGTAGAGATATTTCATGTAATTTTCTATAATGAAAAGCTTTTGGGTTTAGGCTGCATAAGTCCTTTTTTATCCTATTTTCTATCCATTTTATTAGAGTCTGAATTTTTTAGCTTTCTAATTGTTGTTCTATTTTCTTATATACAATTTCTTGGTTCAGGAAACTAACTTGTTTATTTTTTCTTTCTATTATATTGATTTGTGAAGCAGCCATTTGTTGTAGTAAATTTAGTTCCTCCCTTTTAGGTTTTTGTATAAATTCGAATAAAATAGGTTGGTTTGGTATACAATAGGTGGTTACACCATCTACTTCTACCGTAAAAGGGTATAATAGTAGAGTCAAAGGGTTTCCTAATATAACTTGTTGAGATCTTTTTACTAGGAAAAAGGTAGTTGAAAAGCATACATTTTTCTTATAAATCTTTGCTTTAGAAGTCTTATAGTTTATACTCATTTTATCATTTTCTGCTTTGACAATAGTTTCAGTTATTTTTTCATAGTACTTGGTAGGTATTAATCCTTCTTGGATATAATTTACATCCGCCCCTGAGTCTATCATAACTATAAACTTGAATTTCTCTGTTCCGAATTATGACTATAGGGTATACCATTTCTGGTTAATTAATAATGATAATTCATTAATACAATTAATTGGATTTATAATTTCTTATTCTTCTTCTATTGATTCTAATCTTTCTTTTCCTTTTTGTAATCTTATTATGTTTTCTCCTTCTAATTTTAGTATTTTATAGTCAAGAGATATATTTTGTTGTTTCAATTCAGAAATTTTAGATTTTAATATTTTTATCTCTTCTTGTAAATATTTTAAAGAAGTTTCCTCTTTAGGTGTTCTAAACCTATTATATACTTCCTTAATTTCTACTGGCCTTATTTCTTCTTTAGATTTTTCTTCTTTCCTGATCAGATCATTTAATTGAAATAAGAATTCATCTTTTAAAGGAGAATCTCCTAATTTATCTATTATAGAAATTAAAGTGTTTGTTTTCTCTCTAGTTAAGGTATTGATTGATTTTTGAGTTCTCGTAATTACATTTAAAGATTTTATACAACTATCACAATTACATATTCCTGGTCCTAGACACGAATCTTCCTCTATTTCAGAAGACTCTGAAGAAAATGGTATATCTAATTGTTGTTAAAATTTTTTGAATCATCAGAAGAATATTCTTTTTTCGTTTCGATTTCTGATTCACTGTCAATTAGTATAGCCGCTAAAGCTTTTCTTACTTCTTCGTTACTAATTTTGTTTATTTTTTATTCTGTTTTGCAGTTATTAGCATAATGACCTGGTTTTTTACACTTCCAACAAACTATTTGTTTCTTGTTACTTTTCTTTTTATTATTCCATTTTTGTTTTTTCCTGTAATTTTCTTTTGGCTTATTTCAAGTTGTATAAGGTTTTTTCGATTGATACCTATACCTATTCCCATAAATTATTGTATTTCTTCTCTTAATGACTCTATTTTGATTGCTAGGTGCTTTTTCAGTTGTAATGCCATATTATTGATAAAAGTTTCCTAATTCTCGTTTATTGCTCATATTTTCTTTTCGCATTTTCTCTTGTAATCTAGTGTCAGTGCATATTTCTACTCCGGTTTGTACTATTATATTATGTATTTGGCCAAAAGTTAGGCCTTCATATGGTATTTGAGTACTGAATAAAGATTGTAGTTTTTGTAAAACTTTTTCTGAAAAGAGTTTGTGTAGGGCAGCTATAAATCTTTTTTTCCAAAAAGGGGCTGCTGCATCATCTCTCATCATAACTTTAGAAATAAAAACATCTTTATACTATTGGCAGTCAAACATTGTAGGGCATCGTAAGTTCATTAGTTGGGTTCCTAGTCTATCTTTAAAAATATTTGGGTTTCCTAGAAAGTTTTTTATAATTGTAAAAATTAAGGTTGCTGTGGTGTCTTGTGATTGGTCTTCTGGTTTTATACTACTTAAAATTAATTCTCTTTCTGGTATAGTTAAAAAGTTATCCCACCATTCTTTTAATTGTCCCGTGAACCCTTGTGTGATCATGACTGCTGCTTCTCTATCAGTAGCTCATTTTGCCTTATAAGTAGTTGCTGCCATAGTCATACTACACATTAGATCTAAAATGGCTAATTGACTTAAACCATCTAAATTTCATTCTACTAATTCGGATCCGGTAAAACTATTTTGTACTAGCTGTGTTCTTTCTTCAAGGCTTACGTCATCTGAGGTTGGTCTTGGATAATAATTTCTTAGCTTTGGATAATACTAATTCTTATGTATCATTTTGTTAATTTCTATTATATTAACAGCTGTTTTTTCTATATTTATAGACTTAAGTTTTTCTTTTAACTCATCAATGTTTGCTTCCACATTTGTTCTAAGTTTGATTACATCAGGACTTTGAAACTTATATATAGGTTTTTCTATGGGCTTAAGTTGTTCATGGTTATGTTCAATTCTTTCTAACTAGTTTTTCATAATATCTAGGACTGTGTTGGTGTAGTTAAGTTGTTGATGAACCTTTTTAATGTATCTTTTGTCTACACTTCCTTCTATTCCACTATCTTTATATGGGGTGGCCTCTAGTTCTAAATTGTGTACTAGCTGTAGTTTTATGGTTTCTTTTGGTGGATATTGAAATTCTACGGTTTGTCCTGTACTCGTTTTTCAAGTAGTGGTTGTCTTAGTTAAAGGTAAAAATTCTTTTTTGAAATCATGAAAGTATTTTTTTAACCAGTAAAAGAAATATAAATTGATTTTATTTTTCATTAGGTAATCATAAAATTCTTCTCTTATTTCTATAGTTTCCTTTTTCAGAATATATAGTAAAATACCATTTTCTTAATTCTGTATTATATTCTGCATAAAAATCTTTACTAATCCAATTTTTATCAATCTCAAAAGGTTCTTCTTTTATTATAACTCCTAGGATTTTAGAGGTAGTTGGAGAATAATTATTTTCTGTTCCATACAAAGGAGTTGCTATATGTGGTCTATTGTTATTTATTCCTATAACTCCATCGTTTATGACCGAATTATCTATAGAATGTCTTGGTGAAATTTCTTCTTTATTTTGGTAGTTTGGTATTCTAACTGAATGAGACCTATTCATTCTTAGTCTAATATTTAGACCTTCTCTAATAATGTCTCTAATTTATGTATTTTCTATTTTGTCTTCTTCCACTATATCTTCTAAAATTCATTCTTCAGGGATATTCCCCATTAGTTCTTCATGTTAAAGTTTTTTAGGTGTTTGAACAAAAGACCTTCGTAAATTAGCATGAATAATAATAGTTTTGTCTTTTGATGATTCTCTTCTAGCCCTAAAGTTATAATTTACCCTTGTAATTTTATAATATATTCTATAAATTACTTCAAAAGGATCATATTTTTCATCAATGATGTCTTTAGATGTTTTAATATATAATTTGAGAGCTTCAGAGGTGTATTCATTTTTAAGACTCATGGAAAAATTTGGATAACAATTAAAAAATACTGGGCCATCATGACAATTACTTTCTAATATAGCTATTAGTGAGTCTCTAAATTTTTTAAACCTTGTGTCCCGTAATACCATTAAGATAGGTATGTTAATTCCTAGTCTAAAGTTAGGTTTGACTGCTACTTGGATGAGTCCTATATGAATAAAATTATAACCTTTTTGTTGATGCTCTTTTAGTTTTTCTTCCTCTAGTATGTTTATGATGTGATTATTACTAGTTCCTGGGTAACTGTACTCTAACATATGTATTTCATTATCTTTTTGTTCCCAAAATTCTTGTCTTTTATAAACTTCGTTTTTGCTTATAAGAGGTACAAACCAATTATGAAACTTTTCTTCTAATTTTACTACTTGTAATTCTGAGGATGAACTTAAAACTTCAGTATCATTATTCCTTATTATTATTGAATTATTCTTTCCTTTGTTTAATTCAGCTAAAGATCTCAGAATTCCAGCCATTATCTGTTTAAAGACTTATGCTATGAGACCACCCTAGCTTACCAATGGTTTTATTGCCTTGAAAGAGGACTTATCACTCGGTATGCTCACTGGGCTGACCAACGTATAGACGACTCTCACCGCTACACTTATCTTTAATAGATTATGTAATGGAGTTCTACAAGGTCTTTAGTTGTTTAACAAAGTTCAGAATAATAATAAAGGTATAAGGATACGAATATATTAAAGAAATAAGATATAACAAAGTTTAAAGATTGTAATAAAACCTAGTATAATAACGTAAAAATTTAATTGCAAGTAATAGATTATAAAGGATCTCCTCATCTTGGATTATATAGTTTGTTTCATATGGATAACAATAAAGACAGAGTTTAATTGATCTTCTCATGGTATTTTGTTTATATGGTAGTCTCATGAGAAGAAACCAAAACCAGGCTTTCACTTGGCTCTGATACCAACTAATGATAATATCATATTAATAATAAAAATATTTAAATTAATACGAAATAGAGTACTAAAAAGTATTGTCAATAGGATAATAAAATCTAATAAACCAATAATGAACTAAATATTAATACTCACTTGATGATGGAGTAATATGAACTTGTATTATAATTTAGAGGCTTGAACCAAAATACAAAGGATGAAACTTTTTAATACAAAGATTGCAATGAAAGATTAAAAGTGTTTCAGAGTATGAAAGGATGTGTGTAAAATTGTGAATGATCTACAACCCCTCCCCCTCCCCTTTTATAGTGGGCTATGCCCTTTATTCTTTTACATTTTAACCCCTGATTTTGCTAATCCGTTTGCTATTTCTGTGGGCTGATTCAGAGGCTCTGTCTCCGAATTAATTTCTTCTGTTCTAGTTTTTTGAAAACCGGTAGCTGGTTTTGTTATTTCTGATGTGACTTTGTTGGAATCCTGCTGATGACTTTTGTTCTTTTGTGCATGCGATGCTTTTGTTGCTTTCTGAGATTGTACAGACACTTGTACAAAGTCGAGAGAGAAAGTGTCAAGACAATCTCAAAAAGCAACAAAAGCATCGCATGCAGAAAAGAACAAAAGTCATCAGTAGGATTCCAACAGAGTCACAGCAGAAAAAACAAAACCAGCTACCGGTTTTCAAAAAACTAGAACAGAAGACATTAACTCAGAGACAGAGCCTCTGAATCAGCCCATAGAAAGAGCAAACAGATTAGCAAAACCAGGGGTTAAAATGTAAAAGAATAAAGGGCATAGCCCACTATAAACAGGGAGGGGGAGGGGGTTGTAGATTGTAACAACCTAGTATTCAAATCCTTATACTCGAGTCATAAGTCAATGATATTACGGTGGTACGACCCTCAAGGTGGATTTTTATTACATAATTATAAGTAAAATAGATAAAGCGTGAAGTCGAAAGCGATATACAGATAAAGGCATATAGGAGAATAAGAGAAGGACAATATATGGATATATATAACATAAGTAAATAGCCACTAGTCGCGGCCCGCGAAGTTTAGGCCGGCTAGGGTACAGTATGAAAGTAGTTGACAACAATATCTCTTAATCTCTCCCAAAAGAAACATAAGAGCCTCTATAGGCAAGTTCAAAAGAGTCCAATACATAATATAAGCTTTTCCAAATAAAGGTGGAGAGATTCTAAGCAAAATATAAAGTAGAGAATATAAAGATCTTCGCCACCTCTCATATGAACCACAACTCACTTTTGAGCACCTGGACCTGCATCTGAAAAACAAGAGATATATACGGAATGAGAACCCCCAACCCATGGGTTCCCAGTACGGTAAAAGTGCCAAATAAATACAATGCATTGTAATAAAAATTCACTAAGCATCCTAGACTTCCATTCACCAAATATTCATCCTATGTTCTCGCTAATCCATAAATAGGCAACTGTCATAAGGGAAATGCTAAATTTAATTCATATTCTTCATGCTTCCCAACTTTCTAACTCTCTGACAAATCAGAATCGGAATCATAAGCCAAACCATCACCAGTTACTTTATCTCAGCAATTCTATATCAATACTTCATATTCTCACCTGGAGCAAGTGAAATCACTTCAATGCGTCTATCCAGAGAACTCAAATTATCTCAATATCAACCTGGAGCAGTGAAATCACTTCACTCATCTACCCAGGGAACTCATATGATCTCATTCAATAATCATCATTTTAAATTAATCATATCATTATTCCATTTCAACAAGAACAGCCCTCAGCGTCAACCGATACCAGCATAAGGGACCTCTCAGTTGTACAAACACAATCAATACAGAAAAGTAATATACAATAAAGGTACAACTAGAACAGATAGCATATAGTCATGTAACATTGCATATATGATATAGCAATCCAAATAAATAGGCAAACCCAAACAATTCAAACATATACAAATGATGTATGCCTGCCCTATGGCTGATGATATCATCTGTTGGTTATATAGCCAACCCGACACGTCCTGGTAGCTAACCACGGAAAGAAACATCCATCGCGGAGCAAGTAGGTTTGAGCTACAACCCCCTTGCTACTACTCGCTCAATCCAGAACCAGTGGAATAACCACTACTGCGGCTAATAACCAGGCGAGTGTTTAAAAGCTCAACCTGAAGTGAGTGGAATAACCACTACTGCTGCTACTACCTAGGCGTCACAATCTCTGACCTGGAGCAAGCGGGATGAACCACCATCCTTGCTACTGCCCAAGTATCTCAAGCATTGACCCGGAGTAAGTGGGACGAACCACATTTCTTGCTACTGCCTAGGTATCTCAACATATATTCATTCAATTTAAAATCAATCATCATTGTTATCAAATCTCAAACATTAACCTGGAGCAAGCGGAAAGAACCACAACCCTTGCTACTACCCAAGTATCTCAAGCATTGACCCGGACTTAAATGAAACTTAAAACGTACCTCTTGTAGACAATATAATTGAACTTCTTCTAGAGAGTCTCTACCAATCCTTAGCTTCAAGCCTCACCAAAGCTCCTCAAGCAATATCAATCTTCCAATTGTGCACAAAAATCACCCAATACTCTAACATAATCAATTTTCACACTTATAATCAACCTAGGGTTCATAAAATTGATAAATCACAAGGGTTAGAGGGTTCCTTATCTTAACCTCTGAAATTGGTTGATGGAACTCACCAATAGCTAATACTAGAGCAATCCTAAACAACAAAAATTACAAGATTTCCTCAAAACACAAATTAAATTCGAATTTAAAGAGAAAAACGAAAATTGGGTAGAGGATAGTGAAATACTCACTATAAAACTTAGATAGAATTGTAGAGGATGAGAAGAGCGATGCGTGGCCTAAAACGGCTCGTCAATCAGAGTTCCGAAGAGAAAGTTATGGTGATTTGAAGGTGAAGCTAGAATTAGGTTTTCTCATCTCTTCTCTCTTCTCTCAATTTCGGCCCGCACTCACAAATGGAGGAGTATGGTGGCTGAAAGTGTGCCTAATGATGTTATATATATGTGGGCTTGGGTCCACTTAGGCCCGGTTTACTTATTTTAGTCCGTTAGCCTAATTTTGGGCCAAAACCTTTAAGATTAGAATTTTAAATCGTATTTTAAATATTTCTATCTTCCCAAATTATAAATTCTTATTTCTTAAAATTATTCACTTCTAATTAATTTTCTCAGCCACAGTACCGGACAGATCATAGTCGGTACTGCCGGTCAAATTTCCAGTGCGCATTTTTCCGCAGAAAATTATGTTTTCTAACTCAGAAAAATTCACTGAATCCAAATATCATATTTAAATTATTAAATTCCGATTGCTAAATTTTCTAACCATATTTGCTCTTATTTAATTTATTATTTAATTAATTATAGTTTGACTGGGTTTTCTACCCCCCTAATAGAAATTTTCGCCCTCAAAAATTCCATCGCCACCACAAGTACGTAGTCTGCATTTATATCCAACGTATAGTAGTCCCAAGGTTTTTTTACTCTGCACGCTTCCGTTTCCGCGCTCTGATTCCTCTATCTCCGAGGGTCTCGATCATTCGTCCAACGCCGGCCAACAGCTTCGTTCATTACTTTCATCATCTCATCAACTCACATCTTATTAAATCTCAAATCATGTCATCAATAATATCACTGTCATCATTAATCATAGTCATCATCCCACATCACTATAATCAACCAAAAATCATCACCATACCTTAATCATACTCCATCACTATACGCTTTCTTTGTCAAGCCAATTACCACTAATCACAGCTCAACTCCAAGCATAACCTCCAGGCTTACTTTATTATTCCCAAACCCTCTAATTTATATATAAATTGCTGTTTTAAAGCCTTTGACTAATTAATCAAAACTCTCTTCATTTTTAGAAATTAAATGAGTTTGAAATAACAAGTTAACAAAATCATAAGAATCCAATCTTCTTTAATAATTTATAAAAGCATTCGAAACACATCTCTTTTGTTAAAGTTACTCAAATCAAAAATCATTTTCAAAACCATAACCATTACTTTTTCAAATTCTTGGAAAATTTCGACAGCACATCCCCTAAAAAAACTGGAGTTTACCACCCGTCACAGGTCCCCTCCTTTCAACCTCAACTCAATCAAAACCAACATTTCAAATTGTAATACCCTACCACACAGAGTCTTATACTTAAGTCATTAGACAGAGGTGGCGAGGTATTACGACCTCTAAAAATAAAATTTAGTACGTATAGTAGTGTGAAAAGATTTGTAACTAGGAGCCTTCGAAGAAAAAGGGGGTAAATCAAAACTGTTAAATCAAAACGCGCAACACTTCGATCGATAATGTAAACGAAACAGATAAAGAGTAAGCTGACGCTAGGAGATATACAAAAGAGTGCCAAAATACATATATCAAGACTTGGGACTTGGCCTGCGAAGATAACCGGCTCGAGCATATAAGTAAATATATACATATATATATGAGGTAATCTCGAAAGAACCCAAAAGGCAAAATACAAAAGCTATTTCTCCAAAATAACCTCTAAGAGGAGTTAATACAAAATACGTATACAGTGGAGAATATAAGTATCTAAATAAGTATATAATAATCAAAATAAAATCCCAATATACAAGGATCTCCGCCAAAAGGAAGTCTCCAGCATGCCTCAGCGAGGAGCCTCACGTCCTGCATCTGAAAACCACAAAATCCGCATAGGTGAGAACCGGAGGTTCTCAGCATGGTAACAATGCCCAAATATCTAACATGTAATGTCCTGGAAAAGCCGAAGGCAATCCTAGATCTTCCAGATCATAATCAAAGCGTATAAACAATGCTAAACCATGAGAAATGTAAATAGGCGACTAACTTAAGGATCTTCAGACTAGCTACATATCCCCTTTCCAAATCATGTAAACCTCCCAACCACCAACAGTAATTGAAATGCAAGCACAATTACATCAAACAAAGAGATGCACAAGTGGGAAGCAAAATAAGACAATTAGGCAATTAGCAAGTAGTGATGCACTCAATTAGGCAATCCAGACAATTCACATATAATGCATATGATGCATGCCTGCCCTAGCGGCTGATGAGTCTCATCTGTCTATTATAAAGCCAACCCGACAAGTCTTGGTAGCTAACCATTGGATCGTTTCTCTGTCGTGCATCCCCAACTCGAGTTATTCTCATTTACGGGGGTGAGCTCATCCGGAACTTTCACAGTGTCCGGCCACACTTACGACATAGGGTTAGCAGAGTATCAAGTCTCCACCTGGAGCACGTGGTGACTAGCCACTGCTTTCACCCAGGGAAACTCGTATCTCAGATAGGTGGAGTGCAACAAATCACAGTAATCACAATTCAGCATAAATGTATATAAATCACAGCCATATATTAACATTCATCTCAGCCATCCGGCTTACAAATTATAATCTGTAATCAGCCATAATCATCATTTCACATAGCCATTCAGCTCACACCATGCCCGGACATTCGACTCACATCATACACAGCACTCCACCATCCTCCTCAACAACTCATATAATCATCATTCATCATAGTCATCATAACATCCCCTTTCTTCCTCCACAAGTTACCCTCTTCCCTAGCTTACTCTCATTCACTAGGCATTTTACATCACTTTAAGATTTAGGGGATGAAATTGGGAGTTTATAAGTGTGAAATAACATCTCAAAAGGTTACAAGCTTGTTGGGAATGCGAAAGACTTAAAAAAATAGCTTTAGAAAAGAACTGGGTCGCGTGCGTATGCACAGGGGTGTGCATGCGCACGCCCAGAAGCATTTTTAAACGTGTGCATACGCACAGGCCTGTACGTACGCACAGAAAGCAAAATCTCTAGGCGCACAAGGTGTGCCAGTGCCCCCAACAGCAAGCCATTCCCCACGTGTGCGTACGCACAAGGCTGGGCGCACGCACAGCTCGAAATCCTTCATTGGTTTAGTGTGCGAACAGGGCGTGCTAGCACTCCCTGCAGCAACCCCATTCCCGCGTGTGCGTACGCACAGGGCTGTGCATGCGCACAGGTCCAAATTTCCGCGGGGTGTGCGTGCGCACAGGGCTGTGCGTGCGCACACAAACCAGAAATCACAAATTCTGCAGAATTTGTAGAATTCAGATTTTTGGCCCAAACTTCCAACGATCATATCTCTTTCCACAAAATTCAAAATTCAACCAAATTTAAACCATTTTAAAGAATATGAAATTATATTTCTTTTGATATAAAAATCATCAAATTCCAAAAATAGTAACTCAAGATATGATCCGTTTAAGTTCATCCCATTTTTACCAAAACTCATAAACTCCCCATTTCAAAACCTACACTTACCAAATCTAAACAAAATCAATCCAAAACTCAACCATTCCAACATTAACCATTTCCAAACCTCATTCAATCATCAACCCATCAATCACACCATATTAACTAATATCTCAAGTTAACAAATCTCACATCATAATCACCATTTCACATCTCAATTTCCAAAACAAACAATCAATTTTATCAATCACCATATATTTTCACATGTCAATATCATACTCCAAAAACATGCTCATCAACAAGAGCTTCAACCTTTTCATCAAATAAACATATCAATCCATGTATCCATCTCAATCCAATTCATTCATCAAATACCTCATTATTTACAAACCCTATCCTAGGGCCACTAGTCTACATTTTCACACCACATTATATTTTAGATACAGGAAAATGAAATCATACCTTGGCTGATTCCCGCTCAACCCAGAACACTCTTTAATTCAACCTCTAAGGTCTCCAAAACCTCACCAACAGATTTCTAAGCACAAAATCTCCTTTCCAAGCTCTTCAAAATCACCAACCAAGCTCCAAAACACACATATATAATGCCTAAGCCACAATATCACATCAAAACACAATAACTCAATACCCAATACCTCAAATTCAACACTTTCACTAGGGTTTGAGATCTCTTACCTTACCCAAGCGTCAAGGGAGCAAGAACAAGCCTTTCCTTCAAGTTAATTTGATCCTATAACACAAAGGAGCTTTAAAATCTCAACATTTTTGCCCATAAAACTCGAGACTAAGGGCTGGAATTCGAAGAAGAAAACGTGCCTTCCTCAAGATTGATTGCATGGGTTTTGTAGAGCTCGACGCCGCGGTCGCGTGGTCATAAATAGTGCGTCAATCGGAGCTCCGGATCAAAAGTTATGATCAATTGAATGTGGAACAAGGGTTTTGGAAGCTTAGGCCGGCTAAGGTACAGTATGAAAGTAGTTGACAACAGTATCTCCTAACCTCTCCCAAAAGAAACATAAGAGCCTCTATAAGCAAGTTCAAAAGAGTCAAATACATAATAAAAGCTTTTCCAAATAAAGGTGGAGAGATTCTAAGCAAAATATAAAGTAGAGAATATAAAGATCTTCGCCACCTCTCATATGAACCACAGCTCAGTTCTGAGCACCTGGACTTGCATCTGAAAAACAAGAGATATATACAGAATGAGAACCCTCGACCTATGGGTTTCCAGTACGGTAAAAGTGCCAAATAAATACAATGCATTGTAATAAAAACTCACTAAGCATCCTAGACTTCTTTTCACCAAATATCCATCCTATGCTCTCGCTAATCCATAAAGAGGCAACTGTCATAAGGGGAATGCTAATTTTTATTCGTATTCCTCATGCTTTTCAACTTTCTAACTCTCCGATAAATCAGAATCAGAATCATAAGCCAAACCATCACCAGTTACTTTGTCTCAGCAATTCTATATCAATACTTCATATTCTCACTTGGAGCAAGTGAAATCACTTCACTACGTCTACCCAGGGAACTCAAATTATCTCAATATCAACTTGGAGCAGTGAAATCACTTCACTGCATCTACCCAGGGAACTCATATGATCTCATTCAATAATCATCATTTTAAATTAATCATATCATTATTCCATTTCAACAAGAACAGCCCTCAGCGTCAACCGACACTAGCATGAGGGACCTTTCAGTTGTACAAACACAATCAATACAGACAAATAATATACAATTAAGGTACAAGTAGAACAGATAGCATATAGTCAGGTAACATAGCATATATGATATAGGAATCCAAACAATAGGCAAACCCAAATAATTCAAACATATACAAATGATGTATGCCTGCCCTATGGCTGATGATATCATCTGTCGGTTATATAGCCAACCCGATACGTCCTGGTAGCTAACCATGGAAAGAAACACCCATTGCGGAGTAAGTAGGTTTGAGCTACAAACCCCTTGCTACTACTCACTCAACCCAGAGCCAGTGGAATAGCCACTACTGCGGCTACTATCCAAGCGGGTGTTTAAAAGCTCAACCTGGAGCGAGTGGAATAACCACTACTGCCACTACTACCCAGGCATCATAATCTTTGACCTGGAGCAAGCAGGACGAACCACCATCCTTGCTACTACCCAGGTATCTCAAGCATTGACCCGGAGCAAGTGGGACGAACCACAATCCTTGCTACTGCCCAGGTATCTCAACATATATTCATTCAATTTAAAATCAATCATCAATGTTATCAAATCTCAAACATTAACCTAGAGCAAGCGGAACGAACCACAACCCTTGATATTACCTACGTATCTCAAGCATTGACCCGGAGCAAGCGGGACGAACCACAATCCTTGCTACTACCCAGGTATCACAGACATACATTCATTTAAAACTCCATAATTAAACTCATTTATCATAATTCTCCTTCCCCATCTCATACCCGGAGCAAATGGACAACGCCACTGCCTACTACCCGAGGTCACATGTCACATTCAACATTTTCCATCATTATTCATTTACCACATTCATTCATTAATCATATATGCATCTCCGGCATACTCGCCACATGTTCAAGCCTCCTCCATCAGTCATAATCATTTAATCATTAATCATATACATATACATACTCAGCCATAATTTAATGCTTGTCACATCTATCCGGCTCATACTATACACAGCACTTTCACCATCATCCTCAGTAACTCATACAGCCATCATTACTCATCAATCATCATTGATTCTCACTTTATTTCATCCACAAGTTACCACATGTCCTAACTTCTTTTCATTATTAGGCATACTATAAAGATTTAGGACATAGAGGATGAAAATGGGGGCTTAGAAGTCTGAAATTCAGCTTTAAAAACTCAAAAATAAACTTTTGCTGAAAGCAGGGTCACGCGTGCGCGTCACCCATGCGCACGCGTGAAAGTCAGAAAAATAAAGCGACGCGTGCACGTCACCCATGCACACGCGTGGATGGCAGAAAAGTAAGGTGACACATGCGCATCAGCCACGCGTACGCGTGGGTGCGTTTTGTGCTTCTCGCACAAAACCAGCACAATTCCAGCGCAACTCTCTGGATTTTCTACTGGGTATTTGCATCAGTGCATCGATGCGTACGTGTCGGCCAGGCGCACGCATGGGTGAGTAAAAATCGAGACTGATACGTGTGCGTCGGCCACGCGTGCGTGTGGAAGCACGATATTCCAAAATTTTTACTAAGTTAAAAAGTTGCAGAATTACATTTTCAAACCTCAAACTTCCAACACACATAACTTCTTCTACAAAATTTCTTTTTTAACCATGTTTGAACCGTTAGAAAGATCGTTGAATAAACTTTTATAATAATCCAATTTTGAATAATTCCAAACTTTGTGGACCGAGTTACGGACTGCCAAAGTTTGTCAAAAATCAGTTTTTACCCAAAATAGAAATCACCAATTTTTCCAATGTTCACAAGCCAAATTCATTTCTACTCATCCAAATGACCACAACCCAACCACATTCACATAATTACACTCAACCAAACTAAACCTACCTCATCTACACAATTTCACCCAAAACTATCAAATTTCACACCTCAATTCCTCAAACTTATTATTCAATAACCAAACAAATTATTTACACATTCAATATCTAAAATCCATCCAATCTCTTATATCATCACACAATACACACATCAACTTACCTTTCTTACTTCTTCCGGCCTCCGGCCCAAAATTCACGGCATCCTTCCCAAATTCACAATTTAAATGCATATTCCATAAACCAATATTCATTATCCAATTCATCGAATTCTCAACACACCAAACATACAAATTCACACAACTCTCTACCCAATCCTTGATTCACATTACATATCAACTATGCATATTAGTACCAACCATTTGCACAATCCAAACTTATCCTAGGGGCATCCAGCCTAGGGGCATCTAGCGTACGCACAACTTAGTGCACGTGACTCACTTAATGCAAATCGTTGGGGCAATTTCTGGACCTCCAAAGCCCAGTTTTGGGACTTTCTGAAGCTGATTGAGTGCTATATCAAAGGGCCATAATTCCATGTGAAGGGGGAGCAATTAGGTATAGCTTAGCATCATGTAGGTCATTTTCTAGAGAGAGAAGCTCCCCCTTCTCTCTAGAAATTAGGGTTTTTAGCTTAGTTTCTTTGTAATTTCTCTTTTTAATTTCTGTTTTCACCTAGTTTCTTCTACCCTTGTTTGTTCTATTGTCTTAATTTCCTTAGTTTATCTTGTTAATTTCTCATTTTGGTTACTTTTTATGTTTATGAGCACTCTTGTTATTTTTATTTCCATTTAATGTAATTTGTGTTTTATGTTTCTTTATTTCTTAATTAAGTTGTTATTCTTACTTTCCTTGCTTGGTAGTTGTAGTATTTATTATTTTTTGTTATTTTATCGTACTTTCTTTTTATGCTTTTCAAGTGTTTGATAAAATTCTTGGTTGGATTTTTGCCTAGTTTTTCACACTCTTGATTGGGAATTTGGGTGATTGGGTGAACTTGAGTGGTGGATGTCCATTTCACATTGTGTGAGGATTGTTAGTTGATTTGGTTTCCACTAACTCTAAGCCTTCCATTAATAGAGTTGGCTAGGACTTGTGAATTGAGATTAACTATGCCCTTTTGACTAATTCTCGATGTTAAGATTGACTAATTGGGATTAATTCCACACAATTACCATGTTTGTGGTCCATAACTAGGATAGAAATCCTTAATTCCCCAATTCTTGCCAAGAGCTCTTTTTGCCAATTAATTTCCATTTTTGTTACTTTAATTGCATTTCATTTAATTCCTTGTATGCATCTTTCATTTTATGCAATTTACATTTCTCACTTATTTCAACCAAACCCCCCCCCCCAAATCTCCCATAGCCAATAATAGAGAATTTCATTGTAACTCCTAGGAAAGACGACCCGAAATTTAAAACTCCCGGTTTATTTTGTATTGATTGTGACATCCTTTGAATTTAAAATTTGATGGTGGGAGTTGATTGCCGGTTTGGTCTATACTTGTAACGGAAGTTATCTTTAGTGAAAAAATCAAAACCGATGCAAATTCCCATCCTATCACTCACCACGATATCTCTGCTCGTTTTCAACAAGTATATAATCATCTCAGCTCGTTCTCAATGCCAAACAATACTTCTACTTATCCCCTTTTCTTTTCGTTCTTTCTTTTGTTTCTTTTATTCCTACTGTCTGCTCTCCTGTGGCAGAAGTTCTTTAAATTCTTTTAATCTTTTCTCTCTGCTCTTCTTTGTTAGAGGTTTCTTTAATATTTTTCTTTCCTTATCTTTTCTTTCTTCTTCTTTTCTTTCCTGTCATTCCATAATATAAACTATTTTCGCATTATTCCCTCGCCTCTTCCTAGATGTCTTTTGGAAAATAATTATAAGGTTCTTTAATTAAGTCTGCATTTTCTAAAATTTTTAAGATCACTTTATTTGCTCTTCTCTGATTTATAATAATATTAATAATATATTTACTAGATAATATTTTTAATAAAATAATAACAATAATATAAATAAGATATTTTAAATAATAAATAAGTAATATATATATATATATATATATATATATATATATTACTTATTTACTATTTAAAATATCTTATTTATATTATTGTTATTATTTTATTAAAAATATTATCTAGTAAATATATTATTAATATTATCATAAGTCAGAGAAGAGCAAACAAAGTGATCTTAAAAGCTTTAGAGAACGTAGACTTAATTAAAGAACTTTATAATTTTTTTCCATATCTCTTATTTTTATATTTATAAAAATAACCTGAACTTTTATAAAATACCCATTTTACCCCTGAACTTTACTTATTACCCAAAATACTCGAAAAACATATATAATTACAAAACTAACTTCAATTTTTATTAAATTACTATTCCATTCTCAAATATAAATCTTAATTTTCCGATTATAACTTTATCAAAGAACTGAATCTCATTTTGAAAATTTTTCAAATTTTCAGCTTGAATTTAAGTCTGTTATTTAAGCTTTATTATTACCGATTTTTTCTCAGTTTTTAATTTAATCTTTCAACTACCAAATCTCATCAATTTCCTCAAAATTATCATATCACAACAGTCCTAAAATCATTAAAACAAACACAAGTGAGCTATTCTTCATAGGCAAATTAACAAATCACAAGCAACAACAATAATTCAACATAAACTCATTCAAACTCAAACAATAATCAACCAAATCAACATTCACTTATTAAATTCACATTTAATTATTATAAAGTTACCAAACCCTACCTCCGTACGAAATTAAAACCACGAAACCTCCGGAAAAACCTTCTGACCAAGCTACCGAAAAAAAAAACGTTCAAAATCGTGTGTGCCTTCTAGAACTCCAATTGACCGAACTCAAGGGGTAGGAGAGCTACATCACTGTCGACTTCCACCGATCAAAAGTGACACCAATATATAGAAGAAGAGTATACAAACACTTTTATTAGATTAAATTTTTTATTGGAATTACGAATATCAGAAAATTAAAGCCGTAAATTCGGTGGGGGGTTACGGTTCTCTCCATGCAAGCTTGGTCTCTCTCTTACTTATCGTATGAAAGGAAAAGAAAGTGAAGCGAATTGAAGGATGATTACATGACTATATATACTTAATGAATGAAACTAATGATGTGTCATGATTGTATATATGCATAGAGGTGGCGAGGCGCTACGACCTCTAAAATAAAATACATACATATAATAGCAGAAATAATAAAATAAACTAGGAGCCTTGAAAAACATGTAAAACAAAATCGTAAAATAAAAAGCGCAACGCTCAGAAAACGAGATTACTTGCGTGCTAAGAAACCTAGAGATTATAGGTGTAACTAAGTAGAAAATGGGAATGGAGGGTCAAAAGTACAGAATAACAAGCTCCTAACTCAGCCTGTGAAGTTAAGGCTGGCCGGAGAATAATTACATATATATACATATCCCGAAAACCCAAAATACATAACTGAAAACTTAACTCTCCTCAACCCTCTAGGAGGGACAAAATAAACAAGTTTCTTGGAGAGAAATCTAAGTACATTTATATAAAGTTGTACATCAAAATAAACCCAAAGACTACTCCGCTTCAGAAGTTCAGACGCCTAGTGAGAAGTCTCTCGACCTGTATCTGAAAACAACAACACAGTATAGGGTGAGAATCGGAGGTTCTCAGCGTGGTAAAGGTGCCACGCATATAATATATAAGGTCCTGGGAATGCCAGAGGCAATCCTAGAACACCGATACTCAGATTAAAAGCCTTAAAGTATTAAATAGAAACCATAAAGGGGGTGGCTTTCTAGAGATATCCAAGCCTAACATAACTTAACCTTAATCCTATTTCCTTCCGCCTTTCCTTCGAACCTCCATCTCCAATGGTATACCACACACAGTTAAATAGATAAAATCAAACACAAGAATAGTACAAGTACTACAGATAACAATTATGCAATTAGCATAGCAAATACATTTAGGCATACTTAGTTAATACACAAGCAAGTAATTTAGGTAATATGCATATGGTGCATGCCTGTCTTATGGCTGATGAGTCTCATCTGTCGGTTATTAAGCCAACCCAACAAGTCTAGTTTGCTAAACCTTTGGATTGTCCCCCGATGCGCATCCCCAAGAGTCTATGCATAGCTTTTTCTCATATTATAAATTGCTCAATAAGGGTCAACCTTCCCGGGAATTTAGAGTGCCCGGTCACATCTTACGTCGCAGGGTCAACAGAGTATCGGGTCTCAATCTGGAACACGTGGTGGCAAGCCATCGTACTTTACCCAGAGAAACCCGTATCTCAGATAATTTAAACGTGTAAGCCTCATACATTTCATAGTAATTATAGAAATCAATCATTCAAGCCTTAGCATCTTCAATCATTAATGCATGCATCTTATTTTTACATGATTTCATCATTTTCAACCTTTACTTCACCCTCAAATTACCTTAATTTACTAACTCCACCTCATTACTAAGCTTCCTAACCAAGTTTAGAACTAACAATAGGAAAATAGAGGATATAAGTTTGAAATTCAGTTTAAAAACTCAAAATCTAGTTTTTGCAGAAAACAGGGCCACGCGTACGTATTTAGGCCAAGACGCGTGCGTACACATCTATCCGCATACGCATGTACGCTGGACAGAATTGAACGCATGCGTATGGCTCCTATATGCGTACGCGAAACATCCTTTTTTTAGGTGCTATGCGTACGCATGAATATGTATGCATACGCATAGGTTCCAAACTGAATGTAATCAATGCGTATGCTTTCATACGCATGCATAGGTTTTTGGTTAAAATTTTGGTTAAGTCAAAAAGCTGCAGAATTTACATTTTGAACATCAAACTTCCGATGCACATAACTTCTTCATTTTAAATCATTTTCGATCCGTTCTTTGAACGGTGTAAACTTCACGGGACTAATTTTCATACAAAATAAGTTTGAAATCATTTGAAGGTCCTAAATCCAAATTATGGGTCACCGAAGTTCAGCCAAAAAACCAAATTTCACAAAACGCTTCAAAACCTCATTTTCTTTGCAAAGCTCTTTCCAATCCAGTCCATCATACCTATAATCAGCAATGTAACTTACCCTTAACAAAATCACAACAATCTTTGCAATCCTACCATTTGTCAACTCAATAACAATCTCACTTCAACCTAAATTTCATAAGTTTATCAACAAATATCAACATACCAACCTATATATACATATTGCCATGATCACAAGTTCTCCAAACATCATCATATCATCATCCATCATTCCAATATCAACAAAACCAAGTAAACACCATACATATTCAAATCATATCATTCTCACTAAACATTCCATACACATAATCATTCCAGCTTATCCTATAGTTCTCTAACCTAAGTTTTCACATGACATTATATATAATACACGTGGAACCTAAACCATACCTTGGCCGATTTCAACATAACCAAGGAAATCCACAAGGAAAAAGGGAAAATGCTTCAATCACCAAGATTCAACTCTAACTCCACCAAACTCTCAAATTAAGCTTCCAATGATTCCAAGGTCTCCATATCATGCATTCATACACCTAACACATATATATACATACATATACCCAACAATTCAATAACCAACATAATCCAAACAAGAAATAACTAGATTTTAGGACTCTCACAATGCCCACGGACTAAACGAACTAAATTCGTCAAGCTCCACAAGCTAAATTGAACCTAGAGCGCCAAATCAAGCAAAATTTCAACATGGGTTCTCTTTAATTTCGAAAATTGAGGGATAGAGAGGTTGGGGTGATATTGAAGCTTAGCTATGAAATTGATCTGATAGAATCGTAGAGCTCAACGCGGTGGACGCGTGGCTGCAAACGGTGCGGCGATTGGAGTTCGGATGAAGGAGTTATGGTGGATTAAGGTGGTGGTGAGGGTTTGGTACCCTTCTTCTCCCTTGGCTATTCAGCGTTGGTTTCTACTGAAATGGGGAAGAAGATGAGCTTCTGCCCATTTAAGTGATGGGTCCGGTTGGGCCCACGGGCCCAGTTCAACCGGTTGGGCCCACGGGCCCAGTTCAACCGGTTCGGCCCGTTCGGCCTAATCTTGGGCCAAATTCTTCGAAATTAGTGTCAAAATTCTCGTTTTAAGGAGCTCTATCCTAGTTTAACATGGGATTTACATTTCTAATTTTCCTTATTAAAATTTAATTTATTGACTATTTATTTACTAATTTTAGCGGGATTTACAAAAATCAATTTAAATTTTATCTACTAAAATAGTTTTTAATAAATAATTCAAACTAATAGAATAAGTCATAATTAAATTAAACTTTAATAATCATAAAATTCTATTTAATTATTTTTGTCAACAAAAATAATTTTCTTAAAAAACAAAATCTCATTATAATATAAAAACATATAAATAACTAATTATTAAATTTTCAAAAATTTGGGGTGTTATACATTACAAGCATTTATCCATTTGCATTAATCTACTAAACTTATCAGCAGTCTGGAGGTGGTACAGGGTTGGGACCGGAGGAGGGGGAACTTGTGATGGAGAGTGAGGAACGGGAGAAAGGCAGGGAACAAGAGGAACAACATGCTATTTGTACACAATTAGGAATAGAGAAGGGAGCTGCCATGGATGGTGGCACTGATATGCACCATGAAAACCAAAGACCAAGTTGGGAAGAGGAGATGGCTGAGAATAAGGAGGCATAGAAACTAGCTGTAGAGTCAGGTGTTCAATGCAGTGATGAGGATGATATTATGGTCATTTTACAGGAGCAGAATGAAGCAATTGCTCTGAAGCGAAGACAAGCGAAGCATAAAGAAAAAGTTCGACGAAGCAGGCCAAAAAATTGAAAGCAGGTGTGTAATAACTCTGTGATATGATTTCAAGTTTCTGGAATATTAGGGGGTTGGGAGGTAATGGAAAAGTTAATATGCTTAAGAATTTTATCAGTAAGGCTAGATTGGGTATGCTAGGTTTGATAGAAACAAAGAAAGAGCTTGTGACTAAATTTGATGTAGCTCGTATCTGGGGAAATAGCAGTGCTTGTTGGGAGTTTGTGGGTTCCATTGGAGCCTCTGGAGGGTTATTGTTAATATGGGATGAGACGGTCTTTAAATTGAATAATTGTTATAAAGGTAATAGATGGATCTGTGTAGACGGGGTTGTGGTAAAAGATAACTTTCACTGTGCTATATGTCTGGTGTATGATCCACATGAGAGGGCTGAGAAGGCCTCTGTTTGGGAAGAATTGAGCTATATTGCAGGGCTGTGGCAGGTTCCGTTCTGCTGCTTAGGGGATTTTAATGAAATTCTGCATCCCGAAGAAAGAAAAGGTGCGATTAGCATGTCAGCGTCTGTGGAAGATTTTAAAGTGTGGATAAATGATATGGAATTGATTGATTTGGCACTGAATGATCGTAAGTATACATGGTTTAGAGGGCAGTCGTGCAGCCGTATTGATAGGTGCCTAGTGTCTCTGGGGTGGCTTGATGAGTATCCGGGATTGCATCTGCGGGGAGGTCTAAGAGGTTTATCGAATCACTGCCCTTTGATTATAGAAGACAGCAGAAGACTTGATGGTCCGAGACCTTTTCGTAGCTTAGACTCCTGCTTCACACATGAAGGCTTCTTAAGAATGGTAAAGGAAGAATGGAGGGATTTGGGTGCTATACACTTCTTAAAGAAGATGAAAGCGCTATCAACACCTCTGCACAGATGGCATAAGTAGCATTTTGGGAATATACCTGAGAAGATTAAGAGGTTTGAGGAAGAAATACAGAAGGTCGGCGATATGGTCAGTAGTGGTCGGTATGATAGTACAACGGAGGCAAGGAGGAAGGTGCTAGTGAGGTGCTGTGAAAAGTGGTATAAGAGACAGGATCTGCACTGGAAGCAAATGTCTAGATCACAGCATGCTACTGAGATGGATAGAAACACAAGGTATTTCCATAATATAGCTTCGGCGAGAAGAAGAAATAACAGGATTAAGTCGTTGATTATCCAAGGGAGATTAGTGAGGAATCAACCAAGAATTAAGGCTGCGGTTCGGAACTTCTATAAACGGCTGTACCACCAGGAACATTCTCCAAGGGTGAGCTTTAGGGACGGACTAGTCAATCGACTAGATAGAGAGGAATTTGAAGCCCTAGAGGTATTACCGTCTGTGGAAGAAGTGAAGAAGGCAGTTTGGGATTGTGAATCTTCTAAGGCTCCAGGGAGTGACGGGTATAACATGAATTTTATAAAAAAAGTTTTGGAATGAAATTGGGGCAGAGTTCACTACAGTAGTTATGTGCTTTTTCGAGACAGCAATATTATCAGAGGATTCCAATATTACATGGGTAGCGTTAGCACCAAAATTTGTTGGTGCTAAGGAAATAAAAGATCTCAGACCTATTAGCATGGTGGGGTGTATTTACAAAGTTATTTCTAAATTGTTGACAACAAGAATGAGCAGTGTCATGCCAGGACTAGTTGGGGAATCGCAGAGTGCCTTTGTGAAGGGGAGGAAGATACATGATGGAGCGTTAATCGCATGTGAAACAGTACAATGGTTGAAACTGAAAAAGAAGGCATCAGCAATTATCAAACTGGATTTTCAAAAGGCCTATGATAG
The DNA here is from genome assembly GCF_000816755.2 of Arachis ipaensis. Taxonomy (NCBI): domain Eukaryota; kingdom Viridiplantae; phylum Streptophyta; class Magnoliopsida; order Fabales; family Fabaceae; genus Arachis; species Arachis ipaensis. Next base: position 42,242,036 of record NC_029793.2, on the reverse strand, counting down.
AGTTAAATGGTGCTTTATTGATACCATGCTAGACAAGATGGGCTTCGGCAGGACATGGAGGTCATGGGTAAAGGAGTGTGTCAGTACGGCTTCTATCTCTATTCTGGTTAATGGATCTCCATCGAAACCCTTCAAAATGGAAAGGGGACTTCGCCAGGGTGATCCGTTATCACCGTTCTTGTTTGTCTTGGTGGTAGATGTGCTTAACAGGATGATCGGGGAGGCGGTAAGAAATGGTCGAATCTCTCCACTCCTTATTGGTCGGGATAATATAGAGCTATCACATTTACAATTTGCTGATGATACTATATTATTCTGTCCCCCGGATGAGGAGACAGTCAAAAACTATAAGAGGCTGCTGAGGTGTTTTGAAATGATGTCTGGTCTAAGCATTAACTTTGAGAAGTCTAACTTGATACCAGTAAATTGCAGACAGAAGTGGGTTACCCGAATGTGTCAGTTGTTGGGTTGTCAGGAGGCGGCCTTGCCGGTGAGGTATCTAGGCATTAGTCTAGGTGCAAACCCGAGGCTGGTAAAAACTTGAAAGCCGATCATAGACAAGGTGGAAGAGAAGATCAGCTTGTGGAAGGCAAAAGTCCTTAGTAAGGCAGGAAAACTGGTACTCATCAAGTCGGTAATCAATAGCCTGCCAATTTATTACCTGAGTTTGTATAAGATGCCAAATGCGGTTGCAAGGAAAATTATCACGTTGCAGAGAAGGTTCTTTTGGGGGGAAGGATGATGGGCGTCCAGGCATGGCTCTTGTGAAGTGGGAGCTGGTTCAGGCACCAAAGAAGTTAGGAGGGTTGGGGGTGGGTGATGCAGTGGTACGCAATGCTGCACTACTGTTCAAATGGTGGTAGTGGTTCTCAAAGGAGGAATGTCCACTATGGAAGAAGATTGTATGCTCCTGTTATAATTTGAACCCAAACCTCATGCTTTCAGCTCAGCAACTACCCCTAAGAGGTGGACCGTGGAGGGACATATGTCAAGTGCCAATCAAGGAGCAACATGTGAGGCAGAAGATGATTGATGGACTTACTATAGAAGTAGGGAATGGTAGATCCACCAGATTTTGGGAGGATACGTGGCTCCAGGTGGGAAAGTTGAAAAACTCCTTTCCAAGACTCTTCTTGATTTTAAACAAAAAAGGATTAGTGATTGGGGACTGTGGGTTTTCGGATGGGATAGAGTGGATTTGGCATTTCAATGGCGAAGGGAACTACGTGTATGAGAAACAAAGATCTTAGACCAGCTGCTTCAAGTCTTACAATCTGTTAGATTGATAGCAAAAGTGCAAGATAGAGTGTTGTGAAAATTTGATAAGGACGTCGTTTATTCTACTAACTCATTTGTGCAGGTTATGCAGGAAGAGACTTTGGGCAAGGAGTTTCTGAGCTAAAAATTTGCAAAGGAAATTTGGAAAGGACTAGTCCCACCTCGAGTAAGGCTGTTCACTTGGTTTGTTTTGGTAGGCCGGGTTAATACAAAGGATCGGCTATGTAGGCTGGGAATTCTACAACTGAATGATAATCTGTGCGTCTTGTGCAACAAAGAAGTAGAAAACTTACAACACTTATTTGTTACTTGCGAGTTCTCTTAGCAGATATGGTGTGCATGGATTTCAGAGTTTGGACAGAAGTGGGCTGCACCTGGTACTTTGAAAGACCACTTTGAAAGTTGGAGATTGACGCCATTGAGAAAAGACTTGCGCAGGAGTTGGATGGTTGGGTTTTTCTCAATTATGTGGAACATCTGGCTACAAAGGAACGATGTTATTTTTCAGAATAAGACAATAGGAGTTGGAGATTGTGTGACTCAAACATTTTTATGTGCTAGGAAATGGTGTGGTAAGTAACTCAGGTTGTTGATGGCTATGCCGGAGATGACTTAGGAGTTACTTCTTTGTTTTTTCTTCCTTGTATTGTTTGCTCCATTTTGATGTTGAGCTTTCTCTTTCAAAAAAAAAAGGTATTCAAAGCCCAAAACATTTTCTTATTAAAAAAAACCTTACCTTGAGGAATCAAGCCCTCAACGATTCTAATGCGATAAGTCCCTTTTTTCCCTCGGCTCGCAACAGCAGCGGCTGCATTTACCGCTTTGCTTACTTCCGCAATAACAAAAATAGTTTTAATCGTAACATGCAACCACGATAACTCAATTCTAAATCATCAATATCGTGAAGTCTTTAATAATATATAATGGAATACTAACGATGAAGGTTCGAGACAAAATTGCTTACGGTAACAGCAGAACAGAGCAGCTGCAATTCCGAACTGACCCAGCAGCAGCTCCGATAGCAGCCAGAAGCTCTGGTGGTTCAACGGCAACCTTAATTTCGACGCGCAAACACCTGAACTCAACCATATGGCACCAACATCTCAACATCTATAATAAACTTTGAATAGAACACTAATTTTTCGAAGGTTCCGAACAAAGAACACTTGCCGCACTCAGGAAGAACGCTAGGACAAAGCAGTGACAGTTCCGACAGTAACTTCTGGCAACAAGGACCTCGATAACGGTCTCTGACAGCCAGCATGATGGTGGTAGCTCCGCCGATAGTGACTGGGCACAGGAACGTGAGCAGTGATGTCTTCTCCCTCTATCTTCCTTCCTCTATGCATCTATTCCTCGCGCACATTCTCATCGGCGGCAGTGATGAGAGTTGCAACAGCGGTGGAAGCTGGCGGTAACAGCGAAGGCTTGCGGTGAGGACGACGGCGCCGCAGACAACAGTAGCAGTGGCGACACATGAATGACGATGAAGGTGGCTGGCGTGACGCTTCCTCTCTTACCCGTGAGTTCTCTCTCTCTCTCTGCGGCTCTGCTTCCACGGCGGCTCGAAGGAAAACCAGCGGCAAAGGTAACGTGATGGTGGTGGCGCAGACAGCTCCCCCTCCACTAGTGACCTCTCTCTTTCTCGGATCTCACTTTCTTTCTTTTTCCTACGGTCCCCTCTCCTCTCTTCCCTTTCTTTTTGTTCTTTCCTTCTTTTCCCTGTGTTCGTTTATGTTGTGTGTCTGTGTTGAAGAAAGGGTAAGAGGGAATTGTGGCTAGTTTTGGAAAATTAGGGTTAGGGTTGTGTTTTGGGAATTTAGAGTTTAGGTAGTGTATTAATTAAAAATCAAATTTAATCCAATAATAATATCTATACAAATACTATTTAATTATCAACTTAAAATTTATTTTCAAATAAATACTCCAATTCAATAATTAGAGATAATAAAAATCAATTTTCTTTATAATCATGAAATAAAGTTAAAAACCTAATTATTCAGAAATTGCTTAATTTATATATAAAATCTCTTAAAATATAATCTTAATTAAATATAATAAATCATAAACAAAGTTATTATTTAATTTTGTAAAAATATGGGGTCTTATATCCTACCCCACTTAGGGCCCGTTTGGGAAACTTTAGAAGTAACTTTTTTTAACTTTTGACTTATGAAAAGTAGTAGTATTAATGTCTGGTGCAATTTTCAAAATCAAATTGCAACTTTCTAAGAAGCTATTTAAGAGCTTATAGAGAAGTTAAAAAAAATGACTTCTCTCATAATACTTCTACTTTTTATCACATTTCTATAAAATAAGTACTTCTAGAGTTAAAAATCCAAATACAAAATAACTTATTTATAAGTTACTTTTAACAGAGTCATTTATTGTTTAAGTTATTTTATCAAAAGGAACTTAATTAAGTTGGTTACCCAAACTGGGCCTTATAAACATTTACGTCCTCGAAAATTAAAGTAATACATAACATATTGCATAGTGTTAATACTTTTCTTTTGAATACTTTAGAAAAACAAGAAGTTTTGGCATATATATAAATTTTCAAATACTGTATGCTACAAAAATTAAATATAAGAGAAGAGTGTGATGTAAAGCAGAAGTTACAAGATAGGTTCAAAACAAAGAATTTACATGGTGTCAACATCAAGGGTTTTAAATAGCTTACTATCGTAACTCCCAACTGTACTTTATCGAGCGAAACATCTAAAAATTCTCAACCTCATCAATCACTTCGCAAACTCACTACCAGTCACAAGTCTAATATCAAACAAATTCTTTCGTGTGAATCAAAACTTCACAACTCTCTTTGATGTCACAAACTTACAAGTTTCACCTTCCGCGTTCATGAACCGTGTCCTAAAGAACTACCGTATTTGCTTACTATGCCTAGAGATCGCACGTAACACCAAAATAAATCTCGAGTTTACTCAGAAGTACATGAAACCTTATCAAAGAAGGACAACATTGACAAGAGTTTGAAAGGATTGTTGAGACCATAAGTAAACAAGGATGTACAAGAAATGAAGAGTGCTGGAAAGAGAATCAACTGACAACTTTAAGGGTAACTCTTGAATCAAAGAAATTCGATAGGACCAATAAGATGAAAAATAATGTAGTATTTTGAGTTCAAGCTGAGTCAAAGAAGTTTGAGGTTTACAGAAGAAAAATATCCAAAACCAAAGATAAAGCTCACATAACTCAAGAGTATGATTTAAAAATACTTTCAAATACATTGTTCATAAAGAATGGAAAACTTAAGGAAAAATCATTTCACATTCTAAAAGAAAAAGATAAGTAACAAACATCCTTTAAAAGAATAATAGAAGCGTGAATGTGGCATTATTTCAATATAAATTCAAGTTGAGATAGACTATACAAAATTTGAAAAAGGAAAGATTAATTTGGCTAAGAGCAAAATTGTATTTTCTCATTTTTTAAGCATGCATGAAAACTGCGATCTTGTTGGAAGGAAACATGAGATAAAGTTTTGCTTATAAGAGGAAAAGAGGATGCATTACAATCGAGCAGGTTTAAACCACATACAGAAATTTTCAGAGTATAAGGTAAAGGTGTGTAGGCTGAGTTGAAAGCAATTTTATTAAAACTTGAAGACATGCTTGTGTCGCACCGAAACAAGTTCAAATCACATCAAATAGAGGCACTGCTCAAGTAAAGGAATGCAAAGTCAAGGACAACCTTGCATAAGAATAAATCAAAACTTGTTTAAAAAGGTTTAAAACAAAACTGTGAAAATATACTTGAAATCATAACTTTATAAGGATATTCAATAATATTAAGATGCGCTAAGAAGGAAACCAACTCATTTCAAGAAAGGAACTTAAATCAAGGGAATTTAAATAGAATTCATAAAGCATGCATTCATAGAAACAAAAAGTTCAAGAAGGAATTAGTCCATCCTTAAAAGAAATTTTATGAGCCCAATGTTTTCAGAAGAATAATAAATGCATAAATAATGTGTTATGCTAAACCAAATTCAAATTAAAATAAATTAGGGGAAGTTTTTCAAACAAAGATCAACAGGGATAAAGGCAAAAATCTTCCTTCAAAAATTTTGAAAAATACCTAAGTATATAATCAGGTAAAGATATGCGTAAAATTTGTAATAAAGTTGTTAAAAAATTAAGTTGTATTTAAAGTAAGTATATGTCCATAAATCAATAAAAAGAATGGACGATGCATTAGAAACAAACAGTCATAAACTGTATAAAGAAGTTTCAAAGTTCATATAGAAGAGTGTATATCAAATCAAAAATGATTTTATTAAAATTTAAAGAATGGTTGTAGATATATTCAAATAAGAGAAAAATCGAATCACAAATTCTTTAAAAGTACTCATAGCAAGCAATTTAAAAGGTATACTGCATCAAGACAAGTTTAAGGCACATCCAATGGTACATGAGTCAAAAAGAGAAGTTTAAACAATAAAAGCAGATATCCAAGGAACTTAAGCAGACATATGCACTTAAGATCATACGAGGATGCATGTGAACAAAAGAATAGGGTTGGAAAATAATCAATTTACTTTCTAAGAAAGAAATCACAAACAAGAACTTTAAAGTAGATCATGAAAGAACAAGTCATATGACACCCGCAGAGTTCAAGACACATAACCAAGTAACCTCAAGAATTAACTCCTAACGTTCCCAGAACCCACTATTTGCGTTACCAATTACTTCTATTTTGCCTATGATAACCCATTAACGTTTCCATACACATAAACCATAAGCATTAAGTTGGCCAGACTTAACATCAGTAGATATGCAACGGTAAGCTAACAGCGTTAATCAATAGACAGTCATGTGCATAAAGCTCTATTTCTCGTCAACTGGACAAGACCTATAACATGACAAACACGGACGTGGCGGAAATTGGCCGATCAAGAATTTATAGAGAAAACAGCGTTGCAAGTACAGCTCTTAACCGACTAAAATCCGCTTATCAATTTAGAAAAGAGTTGTCACAAAATTAAGAACAAAATACTGGGAGTAGAAATCCCAGGTCGTCTCCCAACGAGTTGACAAAAGAGTGCAGCTTATTGGTCAGAGGTTTTCCAAGAAATTATTAAGTTTGAGAAACAGAAAAATAAATAATTGTAAATTTAAGCAATGAAAATTAACGAGAGAATTTATATAATTCAAATAAAAGCCTTGACCAGGAGAAGATTAATTAGAAGTTCTATCTTTGTTGAATTTTCCAAGTGTAATAATAAAAGGTTGTTGTTCTACTTGGCCATCCCTTACTTAATAAGGGAAAGTCAAGTAACTAACTAACCAACTCTATCACCCAAGTCCTAATCCTCTCCTAAGGGAGGATTAGAGTCAGAGACTAGAGAGTCAGCCAACAACTTCCAATTAAGATTAACACTTGAGTATTCCAACTCAAGGTTCTCCTCTTAATCAACTCCCAATCAAGTTAGGAAACTACTCCATTAACATGAATATAACTTTCACATAATTAAAAAGGGAATAAACGGAAGACATGATAAACAATAACTGAAAATTAATTAAAAGTAAAAATGGTTCTTTGCATTAATAAATCCCAAAATCATAAACATACTTATCCAAACAGGGTTAATGAGCAATAAAAGAGTAAAGGAATATGAAAACAAACTAGATTAGTAAAACTTCAATGGAGGTAATGACTCTTATCAATATCCAAAGCAAAAGCAATAAATTCTAAAACTATGAATGTGAAGAACCCTGGAGGAAGTAGTAGAATTCTCTCTAAGATTCAGAACTAAAAACTAAAACTATGCGTAATGTAAATGTGTGTTGAGTCTCTGCTGTCTCCTGGCTCTAGTCTGTGTTTCTGGGCCGGAAACTGGGTCCAAACTCGGCCCAAAATCGCCCCCACCATTTTCTGCAACTTCTGCAGATCGCGCATGTCATGCGTACGCGTCGCTGGTCATCTTCGCGTGTCACGCGTACGCGTCAGGCACGCGCACACGTCTCCGTACAAACTCCAATCCATGCGTGCGCATCGATGCTTGCTGGTTATCTCCTTAGTTTCTTGTGTTTCTTCCATTTTTGCAAGCTTCCTCTCCATCCTCTAAGCCATTCCTGCCCTATAAAGCCTGAAACACTTAACATACGGATCACGGCATCGAATGGTATAAAGGGGAATTAAAATACACAAATTAAAAGCTTAGGAAGCAAGTTTTCAATCATAGAACAACACTAGGAAGGAATTGTAAAATCATGCAAATAGTATGATTAAGTGTGTAAAGATTTTATAAAAGCCACTCAAATCAGCACAAGATAAATCATAAAATAGTGGTTTATCAAACACTCAGAATATGAAATGAAGCACAGTCAGTTTATTCCCAAAGCTCTATTCAGGATGAACTACTCTGATATCATAATGTAACACCCTTACTTTTAATACCTCATTATCGTACTAAAAGCTCAGGCGTCACTTACCTTTAATTCGTTGATTTCATAGTATAATTATTTAATATTGAGCCTTAGCGAATACAACCGAATGTTTAGTTACGAAATCGAGAAAGACTTTACTTTAATTTACTTAATCACACAATTATATCCACATAATAATAAATACATAAACTTATTCAAACCTCCTCAAAATACAAGTCCTACCCCTCTAAAAACTAAAAACATAATCATCGAGGGAAAAATCTAATAACTAAGCCAAAATTTATAAGGTACAACCACATATAATATGCTTGTAGTTCAATCACGACTTCGCGCCAAAGCTTCCTGAACCTGTCACTGAAAGGAAATCTGTAGGGGGTGAGAACATCGTCTTCGCAGGTTCTCAGTAGTGACGGGAATACTATTAAAGCAAATAAATACTTGCAAATAGAATTAATTTCATTATAAAATAGTTTATCCTTAAAATAACCGTTTGGAAAAAGCTTTATGGAGGACACTTAATTTAAAATATCATAAAGAAGTTTCATTTAGTTTACAATTTAGTAAGGTGATTGGTTTAAAGAAAAGTAAAGGACCAAGGACGTGCTTAGGGGCTTCCTATCCAACTTACCTCGCTCACTCATATCCAAAAAATACATACATTAGAATACTCAGGCAACATCTAGTCCACCTGCCTCAGCCCTTATTACCACATACCAGAAACCACCCTCATCACGCCTCTACCAAAGAAGGTCTCTTAGATAAACATACACATACAAGACAAACAAAGAAATCACAGATAGGATTCAGGTACATCAAGTAAAACAAGTAGCAGATAAACATGGCTAAGCAATTAGGCAAACCAAAACAAATGTACACTCAATCAAAACATACAAATGCATATGATGCATACCTGTCCTATGCTGATGAGTCTTATCTGTCGGTTATATAGTCAACCTGGCATGTCCTAGTAGTTAACCATTGGACAGTCCCTCTATGCGCGCATCCCCAAGCTCAAAAATAATATTCATGGAGTCAAACTCCAAGCTCAAATATAATATTCCATTGAGTCAAATTCCAAGCTCAAATATAATATTCCATGGAGTAAAACTCCAAGCTCAATAATAGAATATTCAAAATTCATATATATATGCATGCCCATGGGGAACCCGGGGAGTTAAAGTGCCCGGTCACATTTTGTGACAAAGGGTCAACAGAGTATCGAGTCTTAACTTGGAGCAAGTGGTGGCAAAGAGGGAACCCAAGGAGTTAAAGTGCCCGGTCACATCTTACGACAGAGGGTCAACAGAGTATCGAGTCTCAACCTGGAGTAAGTGGTTGCAAGCCACTGCGTCTACCTGAGGAAACTCGTGTCTTAGATAATTCAAATTCATAAGCCATATGAATAATTTAATCATAATTCATCAATATCTACATCAGTGTCAATCTCATTTCATTCATCACCATACCTCAATCATTATCCTCTTCCTCAATATTGAAATCACCATCAAACCTCTATCAAACCAATTATTACTAATTACATCTTAATTCAAGCATAACCTTCAAACTTACTCACTTGTCCCCAAACTCTTGAAATCATACTTAAATTATTGTTTCAAAGTCTTTAACTAGTTACTCAAATCTCTTTTCGTTATTATTAAAAATAAAATGAATTAAAATCACCATTTGACCAAATCAAGGTAATCCGACTCTCCTTGGCAATTCTAACGCGATAAGTCCCTTTTTCCCTCGGCTCACAACAGCAGCGGCTGCATCCACAGCTTTGCTTACTTCTGCAATAACAGAAATAGCTTTAATTGTAACATACAACCTCGATAACTCAATCTTAAACCATCAATATCGTGAAATCTTTAATAATATATAATGGAATACTAATGGCAAAGGTTCAAAATAAAATATACTTACGGTAACAGCAAAACGGAGGAGCCACAATCCCGAATTGACCCGACAGCAGCTCCGATAGCGGCCAGAAGCTCCAATGGTTCAACAGCAACCTTAATTTCGACGCGCAAATACTATTTAATTATCAACTTAAAATTTATTTTCAAATAAATACTCCGATTCAATACTTAAAGATAACAAAAACCAATTTCCTTTATAATCATGAAATAAAGTTTAAAACCTAATTATTCAACTTAAAGCATATAAAATTCTTATTATTATTCAATTACTAAAGGTCTAAATCATAAATAAAAAATTTCTTAATTTATATATAAAATCTCTTAAAATATAATCTTAATTAAATATAATAAATCATAAACAAATTTATTATTTAATTTTGGAAAAATACGGGGTCTTATATATCGGGTGATGAAGTACTCCTCGGATCTAATCGTCCAAGCCTTTTCTTGGATAATAAACACCATAGGCACATAACTGGGCTCTAGCCATTGATGCTCAGTGTTTTGTTATTCTTTGAATCTCTTTTGATCTTTTCATACTTCTTTCTTTCTTGCTTTATCTTTTCTCTCTTTTTTTTCTTTTTCTTTTCAATTCAAAGATCTTTTTGGAATATTTAGAGATCTCATAATACTTCTCGAACCCTCTATTTATGAAGAATTACTCTTCTCTTTCATTCAAGACCATTCACATGTTGCTACGTTCCATGGAATACAATCACAATTCATGGACTACCACTTTATATATTAGCACTTTATTTAATTGATTCAACTTTTTTCCATTAAAAGCCACTCTTTTTATATGATTATAGTGCTCGGAGGACAAATTTAGTAATAAGTGTGATAGCAAAGTAAAACAAAAAAATAGACATGATGTCAAAGGAAGAGAAAGAAAAGCAAGAGAAAACTTAAAAGAAAGAATTACTAACCACCATACATAATTGTTACCAAATTCATTATCTATCATTGTTGCTCTCTTCATCCTCATTTTTGGTCTTATTTGCAACACTAAACTAGAGTTTGGCCATGTACATATTGGTGAACACGAAACTTAGGATTTGGACATATTATCAAGTGGTAAAGAGTATGGAGAAACATAGAAAGCTAAGTATATATTGTGTGACGTGATGCATGCATGAATTTATTTTAAAATAAAATAAAAACGTAAACAAAATATGAAGGATGCATGAAGAAGAAGAAGGAAATAATGATGGTAGCGAAAACTTTTGAAAATTAGTTTTTAAAATTAAAATTAATTAAAAAAAACTATAAGTAGAAAATAGAAATTAACTAAAATATAACTTATTTATTATATTTTTTTCAATTAATTAAAAGAAAGGACTTTAATGGAAAAGAGAAGAAATTGGATACTAACCGACTAGGTTGCCTACCAACAAGTGCTCTTTTAACGTCACTAGTTTGACTCAGACCGCTTTCTAAGATAGAGAATTGATTGATTTTTGTTGACCTTCTTCTTCTCCAAGATAGTTCTTTTTGTTTGTTGATTATGATCCCTCAATTCTTTCATTGATTTCTCTATTGATCGCACCTCTTCTAGCTTTTCTTCTTTTTCCAGACTTAGATGCTGTACAAAGTTCTGAAGGGCTCCTTTATCAAGAGCTTCTTGGATCAATGGGTTAATTTTATTAACCTTCATGCAACCTTCAGATTCATTAGGGTATGGACTCCTCAGGTTGGTGACCTTGCATTCCTCTCTAGAATTAGAAATTGTATCACTTGGAGAGGAATTTGTTTGCTTCTCTGTCAATTGCTTAGTAATTTGTCCCACTTGTACCTGTAAACTTTTGATAGATGCTTCTTGATTTTTAAAGTTTGTTCTTGTTTCTTGCATGAAATCTTGGATTTGTTGAACAAACTTAGAGGTAGTTTGGGATAATTTTTTTACCTTATTCTCAAGAAAAATCTCAGCCACGGTTTGAGATAGTTCCTCTACAGCATGCTCAAGAGGGTTTTGGAATTGCATTTGACTTTCTTGCATATGGCATGCAACATTAGAGAAAGCTTGTTCTTGATTCCACCAGTTATCATTAGGATAATCCCTCCATTCAGGAAAGTAGGGATTGTTCTCAGGCTTTAAGAATTATCCCATGTATGCCCCTCCATTGAAATCATAGCTAGGGGCTTGTGAAGTTTGTAATTGTTCTACTTATGTTGTGAGTAAGAAAACTTGTTGAAACATGCACTTGTTGAGTGCGAAGATTGTGTTCATGGGATCTATTGCTTCCTTATATACAAACACCAAACTTGATTAAAAGCACCGTGTGAAAAAATATGAAAAGAAGTAATATGGAGTAGTAAAAAGAAAAACAGAGTAAAAAAGATCTAATTTAGTAATTTTACCCAATGTATGTTGTCAATCTCAGTTAATCCCCAGCAATGGCACCAAAAACTTGATGAGTGAAAACTTAAGCTCACGGATACCGGCAAGTACATTGGATTGTTCAAGTAATACCACAGTGAGTGGATATCATTCCCACGAGGATTAAAGGATCAAGAATGCAAATATCAAGTTAAATTTCTAATTAGATCAGATAAAACCTGGTATTGATGAGGGCAAAGTTGTGTCTTGCTTGGAATCTTAGAAGTTGAGTACTTCTGAAGCAGTGATGTTGATTGAAAGAGAATAATAATGGAGAATGTCAAGGGTTTCGAATATGTTTAAGTCTTAGAAAAATCAAATCTTGTTTTCCTATTCTAAAGCATGCAAAGATCTTTTCACGACAAATCTTAATTAACTGATTTCCAATGTCTTGGTTCATCGATTTCTCTTCAATTAACCAACCGCCAATGTCTTGGTCAATCAATTACTTGAAAAGGTTAAGTACAAATCCGATTTAGTTCCTCATAAGATCCCAATGTAGTCCTTAGGTTGGATTATATATCACGTATCCAAGTTAGTCATGTCTGATTGATAAAAACACAATTTTCAAAAGTTGTTCTAATCTAAATTATATATCACATATTCAAAACTAGAGTGATTGAAAATCATGTATGTGTCGCACACTTTAAAAACCACTATGTCTAGTCGATTCAAAATGTCATGTGAAAGAGTTTTCAAGCATAATCCGAATATTAGTTCTGTCGAAGCAATAAACAAATTCAAGATGGGATTAGCATACGTTTTGATACTACTAATCCTTTAAAGATGAAGAACAAATAACTCAATCATGAAATAGGTCAATGCAACTCTTTAAAATAAAAGAAAATTTAGATTAATAATCTGTAGAAACAAAAAAAAAGAGCTTCTAATCCTTTGACTAAAAGATTAATCCATCATGGAGAATGGAAAACAACACTAAAAAGAAATTGTGCGGAATAAATTCCTTCCCCTCTGTAAATGTCATTCACTTATTTATACCTAGGGTTTCTTCTAATTTAAATTCAAAAACTAAATCTTATCTTAATCAGAATAATTAAGATAACTCCTAATAATTCAAATCCTAAAATAAAACCAAATCAAAATCAAATCATAACAGAATCTTCTTCAATCTTCAAATGGGAATCAGAATGGACCTTGTTGAAATCATTATTAGCATTGCACATGGACTCACTAGCGTGTAACTGGACTTGATCTTTAGGCTTGGGTGTTTAACGCCAAGCAGTGGCGTTAAACGCCGCCTTCATTTGAATAGGCCAGCGTTACATGCTTGTTAGGGCATTCCACGCCACTTCAATAAAGGCCCAGGGCAATGTACTCCCATACCTGGCATAGCACGCCAGCCCCACTCCACTTTAAGGCGTTGCACGCCCTTCACTAGGCATTATACGCCTTGTCTTACTTGCTTCTAGGGAGCCTTAGGCATCTTCAAGGCATGGCACACCCTTTCATGGCGTGGCATGCCATGCCTTGTGTACTCCAGGGTGCGTTGCACGCCCTCCTTGCCATGGCACACCAGCTTTGCATCTTCTCCAGGGCGTTGCACGCCTTCATCATGACGTGGCATGGTACTTGATTTTCTTCTCTTAATCCTGTATTTCCTTAAAAAACACTTATAAAATACCTTAGTAGCAAATGATACTTAAAAGTGATTAGATTAGAGGAGAAACTGTGATTAAACCTAAGAAAACAAGAAAATAATACGAGGAAAAGTACTAAAGATGCGAACACATCAACAGACTTATTAGTCCAAAGTAATTTATAATATTTTTTCTTATTTCAAGATAAATAATAAAAATTTTACTATGAGAAGATAGAATACAATTTATATACTTACCATTGATGCATAAACATGATAGTCTTCATTGATGTTATTTCATCTCTTAATCTTCTAAATTATAAATAGAATTAAGCATGTAAGGAATATAATTTAAACACATTGAGAAGACTCAACATATAAAGAGTTATGATAAATGAACTTGTATAAAATAAAAAAAAAAATTATCCTAAAAACTCAAATAAATAGGAGCAAAATAAAGGAATAGAAGAGATAAAGTACAATAACAAATAATAATATTTTATAGTTTATAAATCAAAATGTAAAAATAATACATCATACGAGAAAAAAAAAGTATTACTAAATGAAAGAGCAATTGATAAAAAATTAAATTCTTTCTTAGCATATATGATTTTTTACAATAAATAAGTTATAATACAAAAGTAGATAAAATAATAAAAGAAGAAACAAAATTATTTTTTTAATAAAATA
>NC_029793.2:42226674-42227076 GCF_000816755.2 Arachis ipaensis | reverse complement strand
GGGGGTTTTACGTTCTTCGTTCAACGATATTCATTACCTTGATTTCTTGCTTAACGAGCAACTAATGGAAGATGTTACAATGTTTTTTCATGATGTTTGACGATGATCAACTTTGATCACACTACAATATTTTTGGCCTAAAATAATTTTTATTCAAAACATTTAATAAAAGTTATCTTAAATAGACAAAAATAATATTTTTTACGAGTTATTTTTAAGTAAAGTAAAAATAACAAAATTTTTAACCACCCATAAAAATAATTATTTTTAATATCTAAAATAATATTTACAAAATGTTACAATATAAAAATTTTAAGATAATATTTTTAAATAAAAATACAATATTTTTTAAAAGTTGTCAAAAAAATTGGACAAATAACATTTTTAAAAAGTTGCCTAAAA
>NC_029793.2:42186636-42226430 GCF_000816755.2 Arachis ipaensis | reverse complement strand
ATAAAATAATTGTTCATAATTAAAAATTTTAGAGAGAAACTTTTAATCATATTCTTGCCAATTATTTTTCAAATGAAAAAACTTAAATAAAAAAAAAAAAACAAATGTGTTTCACTACACGTACACATTAAACCAGTATACCCTAACGTAACCCACTGCAATGCACGCACCCTTTCTCCCCTGCTGCCACGAGAAATTCTTCCTAATGGCGACAGCAGCTCGATTGCAGTGCACTCCTTTACATACGGCAACTGCATGGTGCTCTTCTCGACGGCGACAGCGACGGCGCGGTCATCTTCTCTTCTCTGTCGTGGTCATTTTGTTGCGGTCATCTACACAGTGCTCCTTGTTCTGCGTTGAACCACCACTGAAAAAAAAAAACTTTTTTTCCTTTTTTTTTTCTCTTTTTTCTTCTGTTCTTTCATTTCCTGGTTATTTGTTTATAGTTGTGGATTAATTTGATTTTATTTTTAATTTTAATAACCATGATTGATTTGCAACATGCAGCAAATGCCAAGGTCATTTTCTGAACAATATTTATATGGATTAAAAGGAAGTGGCACAATTTGGGTTAGTGATAATGAAGACACATGAAATAGAGCATCAAATACAGTTAATGATTCTCATAACCGAACTACTATCTATGGTAATGGGCACAAATTTAAAAAAGAAAATGAGTTAGAAGTTGGTGATGTTTGTGTATTTAAAATGATGACGAAAGTTTAATCCTATTTCTTCAAAATTTACATCATCCGAGTACGAAAATTAATTTTGAAATGATTAATTTTTAATTTTTGTAATTTAAGAAAGTTGAAATGATTATTATTTTTTGTTTGTTTGTTCTGTTGGCTATTTTGATTGAGTTAAATAGTGCATATAGAATAATATAAATTTTATTCTTTATTCTTTTATAGAGAAAGATTGCTTCAGAAAAATTTGAGAAATATTGGTGGACCTTCTAGGATTTGAATATTACAATTTGTTAAGTCATGACTTTGTAAGTTTTTTATCTTACTTATACTTGTATGCTGTCATACATATATTATGTATCTTTGTGCAGTTTTTTTTTTTCATATTGAATGTCTTTTGATATTTAGTCTACTTTTGGATAAGCAATATAATTCTTTCTTAATTTTAATAATAATATTGTTGTGTGTCATTTGATGAATTTATATACTTAATATGTATGAACATTATTATTTACATACTTGGTTAAATAGTAGTAACAATATATGAATAATTAGGTTTTTCCAAGACTTAGAAAAAGATTGGATGAGTTTACCAAGAGATAAAGCTGAGTTTAGTAACGGTGCCAATGACTTCTTAGACTTTGCTTACTCTATCGAAAACCCGCAAAGAGAGAAAATCTTATGCCCTTGTGCAAAGTGTTGTAATTTCTTGTGGCATCAAAGGTAAAAAATTTATATCCATTTGATTGCCTTTGAATTTGTTAATGGTTATATGAGATGGATTCATAATGGGAAAAGCGTAGTCGGTATGGATGTTGATAGCAATAGTAATAATGATAGTGATAGTGAGAGTGAAACTAACTCGTATGGTGACATGGAGGCCTTGTTGAACGATAGATTTAGGGATGTGGCACAAGCGGAAGGAATAAAAGAAGGTATGAATGAAAATGCAAAAAAATTCTACAAATTAGTTGAAGAGGCTAGCAAAAAACTACATCTCGGTTGTAAGAGATTTTTTACGTTGTCTCTCACCATCTGATTATACTTGTTAAAGTGTCAACATAGGTAGAGTTTTACTTCTCTCTTGGAGTTGCTAAAGAGGCTATTCCTAACTTGAATATTTCTACTTCTTTCAATAAAGCCAAGACTATGGTGAGAGACTTAGGTCTTGACTATAAGAAGATTGACGCATGTCTGAACAATTGCATGCTATACTGGAAAGAGCACGAGAAGAAAACATCTTATCATGAATGTGGTGCTTCTCGTTGGATTGTATATCTTGCAGTTGAAGCTGATATTTTGCCTTCAAAAAAATCTCACAATGTTTCTGTGAAGAATTGCGACACTTTTTCCTAATTCCTAGGCTTCAAAGACTATTCATGTGCTCAGCAACAACTAAAAGTATGAGGTGGCATGACGAGGAATGCAAAAAGGATGAGAAGTTAAGGTATCCTGGGAACGGCCAGTCATGGAAGGACTTTGACAATCGTCATACAAATTTTACTCTTGATCCTCCTAATGTGAGACTTAGGTTGCCAAGCGACGGATTCAATCCATATCAAACCATGAGCATATCTCATAGCACGTGGCCTATTGTTTTAATGGCTTATAATTTGCCGCCATGGATGTCTATAAAACAGGAGTACTTTATGCTTTTGTTGCTAATTCCTGGACCAAAGTCACCAGGAAATAATATAAACATTTACTTGCGACCTTTGATTGAGGAGTTGAAGGAGTTATGGGAGGTCAACGTGGAAACATATGATGTATCAAAAAATGAAACCTTCCAAATATATGCAGCTCTCATGTGGACAATAACTAATTTTTCAGCTTACACAATGTTATCTGGTTGGAGTACAAAAGGGAAGCTAGCTTGCCCTTGTTGTAACCATGGGACTTGTTCTAATTATCTTACATATAGTTGCAAGACATACTACATGGGTCATCGAGTCTTTTTGCCTGAGGATCATCCATGGAGAGCTAACAAGTGATCTTTCAATGGAAGAGTAGAACATAGGCAAGCTCCATGATAAACCCCAATTTTATGGTTTATCTTGTGCTTAATTAGGGAATTTTATCAACTTATCTCACATTTATTCAATGAAATAACATGATTTTGTAATTCTCCCTAAATTTGTGCTTAAGTGTGAAAACATACTTTTTTGGCCTTTAAATAGCTAAATTTAATTCACTTTAATTCCATTCGATGCCTTGATATGTTTGTTGAGTGATTTCATATTCATCAGGCAAGTATTGGATGGAAGAAGTGAAGAGAAAAGCATGCAAAGTGGAAAATTCATGAAGAAATAGGCATTTGGAGAATTGAAGACCACGCGCACGCGTCACCCACGCATACGCATGAGAAGAACACTCATGGCCACGCGCACGTGTCACTCACGCATACGCGTGAGGAGAAATTTTGGCCAGCGACGCGCACACGTCGTCCACGCGCACGCATGACGTGCGGCACGTGACTCACTTAAAGTGAATTTGTTGGGGGCGATTTCTGAGCTTCCCAGGCCCAAATCCAACTCATTTCTGAGACTATTTCATGCAGAATTTAAGATGGGTCAAAGGGGGAGCAATTAGTTAGGTTAGAATGATGCTTTAGTTAGTTTTCTAGATAGAGAAGCTCCCTCTTCTCTCTAGAATTAGGTTAGAATTAGGTTAAACTCTCTTTAATTTAGGTTTTAATTCTTGTTTTCATCTTGTTTTCTTTACAATTTCTTGTTCTTATATTTTTGTTCTTCTTAGTTTTCTTGTTAATTTCCCCTTGAGCCTCTTTTATGTTTATGAGTACTCTTGTTACTTTGATTTTTATTTAATGCAATTTATGTTTTATGTTCTTTTATTGTTTAATTGAGTTGTTGTTATTGTTTCCTTGCAATTGGATAGTTGTAGAATTTATATTTCTTGCAATTTAATATGCTTTCCTTATATGCCTTCCAAGTATTTGACAAAATGCTTGGTCAGATGTTAGAGTAGCTTTTTGAGCATTCTTGTCTTGGAAAGAGAAATTAGGCAATCTTGAGTCATTAATACCCAACTTATGTTGGTGATCTAGGATTGTTAGTTAATATTGTTTCCATTGACTCTACTCTCTTGCTAATTCAATTAGTGAGTTGATTAGGACTTTTGGATTGAGATTAACTAGTCTTATTTGACTTTTTCTAGTGTGAAGATAACATTATACCTTCTTCCAATGTTGGAGCTGACTAAATAGGATTAGCTCTTGATAATTGTTGTAATATAATTAATGACTAGGATAGAAAGCCTATATTCTTAGTCCTTGCCATGAATGCCTCTTTTTAGTAGTTGTTATCCTTAATTGCTTGGTTTATTTTCTTGCCCCTTTTTACCAACCCACCCCTTGGATGCCATAACCAGTAATATGCATACCTCACTGTAATTCCTTGATAAGATAACCCGAGACTAATACTCTCGGTTATTTTTATTGGGTTGGACTTGTGACAACCAAAATTAAACTTTGATTAAGCATTACTTGTCGGTTTGGAACTATACTTGCAATGAAGTTATTTCCTCCTTTACCGAGAAGAAATTCTTAACCGATGGTTATGCTCATATCAAGTTTTTAGCGCCATTGCCGAGGAGGTCGTCTGACCAATTGGCATTTTTGGGTGACAAATTTCTAATCCCAACACTTTTGCATTTCATTATTTTAGGTCTTTTAGGATTCTTAGTTTCATTTCCTTTTTTGCACATATATATAATAAGGTTAGTCAAGATAAAAAAAGTTTCCAAGAAATTGATCTATAGGGCACCCATTGATTTGAGTAAAAAATTTTATTTTTAGAACTTGCTTGAATTATACATTGTGGAATATGATTTTTGAGCTAAGAACACAAGCATGTGAGTTTTGAGCCTAATTGTGTGGTTACATCATATAACCACTATTTTCCTTCTTGTGTGTGATTGTTCTCTTTCTATGATTGTAATCTTTGATTTGTTTGATTCTTTATGTCCATTATTCCATGCATATATGCATTTATATGATCGAGGCCATCATTTCATTTAGCTCACTTACCCAAATAGTCTACCTTTCATCAACCATTGTTAGCCAATTTTGATCCTATTTAATCCCTTTTGTTCTTAATTTTAGCACATCACTACCCCTAAGTAAAAAACAATAAATGTCCCTTAATTTGGATATTTGATTAGTTTAGGCCAGTGAGGGTATGTATCATTTGGGTATGGGAAACTTAGGAACCTTGGTTGAGGTAAAGGTCTATTTTGTATTTTTGTTGAAAATCATGGGATTAGGTACATATTCATGCACTAAATGTTTCAACCATATGCATTGATGCTCTTGTATATATTTTAGTTTGAAAAAAATGATGATAAAGAAAAATAAAAATATATAGAAAAAGAAAAAGGAAAGAAAAAGAAAAGCAATAAAAAGGGGACAAAATGCCCCAAAGTGAAGTTCAATAATAATCAATGCATATGGATTGTGATCAAAAGAGAATACATGAGTGTGTGAAAAAATGAAGAATGGCTAGTTAGGTTTGCTTTAAATAGTATAGGTTGTCATAAGTTAGGTGGAAAGTTTAAGTTAATCAAAGATTCAAATTCTAGTCCACTTGACCAAATACAACCCTACCTTGACCCTAGTCCCATTAAAACCTAACGATAAGACCTCATGATATTTGTATGCATACATTGAATAATTGTTGATTGTTAGATGAAAAATAAATCTTGGAAAGCATGATTAGAAGAGAATTGAGTGAATTAACCCTAACACTTAAGTGACTAGAGCAGATACACATCCGGTGAGGGTTCGATTGCTCAATTACATGTTTCCACCCATGATTATCTCTTTTCTTGCAAGTTTGTAAATTCTTTTTAATAACTTAATTCAATTGTGGGTTTGATTTGGTTGTTAATACCTTTAGCCCTTCTATTCATATATGTATTCTTGGAAATTGATTTATTTTGACCAAGTGGTTGCATTCATTTAGGTAGTTGCATTCAGATAGATTGTATGTAGGTAGATTGCATATAGATAGTTTGCATTGAATAAATATTGATACCCATTATTTCTTTCTTGAGTTTAGCATGAGGACATGCTTGGTTTAAGTGTGGGGAGGTTTGATAAACCCCAATTTTGTGGTTTATCTTGTGATTAATTTAGGAGATTTTATCAACTTATCTCACATTTATTCAATGAAATAGCATGGCTTTGTAATTCTCCCTAAATTTGTGCTTAAGTGTGAAAACATGCCTTTTAGGCCTTTAAATAGATAAATTTAATTTACTTTAATTCTATTTAATGCCTTGATATGTTTGTTGAGTGATTTCAGATTCATCATGCAAGTATTGGATGGAAGAAGTGAAGAGAAAAGCATGCAAAGTGGAGAATTCATGAAGAAATGGGCATTTGGAGAATTGAAGACCACGCGTACACGTGGTGCACGAAATTGTGATCTCAATGGCGCCAAAAAACTTGGTACGCACAATCATAATCTCAATTCTTCTTCACAACTTCGCACAACTAACCAGCAAGTACACTGGGTCGTCCAAGTAAATAAACCTTACGTGAGTAAAGGTCGATCCCACGGAGATTGTCGGCTTGAAGCAAGTGTAGAACCTATGCACAATTACTCAAGAGGGGGGTGAATTGAGTATTGCAACAACAATGAATCTTTTTGCGAAAGTTAAAGACAATTGTGTGTTGAGAGATTTTAGCAATTGGTTCTTAACAAGAAGTTACCTAAGTCCTAAGACACTATACTTGTCTTCAAATGTTGTGGACTTGAGTTTCTTGTTGTTGTTGTGTTGCTTTCAACTCTTCATTCCTCAACGTTGAATGTTGGTTGATCTTTCAACATGCTTGTTCATTCAAGTTGTTTGTTTGTTTGTCTTTCATGTCGTTTGTTGGTTTGTCATTCATCAAAACCTACGAATACAAACTTCGCATACAAGCAACATGATTTACAATTTCCCCCTTTTTGATAATGACAAATCAATTTTGAGGATATGCATTTATAAATGATTTTGAAAGCAACAATAATGCACTTTGTTTTATAGAAAGCTTTGGAGAAGACTTCACAAAAAAATTTTGCAGGAGTTCCCCCTAAATATGTGCATTTGTTCCCTTAAGGGGCGTTTATCAAAGAAAACGATTTAGATATCAAAAGTTTTTGCTTAGCGGAAGTCTTTTTGAAATCATTGTTTCGCAAACTTATTTCTTCTTTTCAAATCCTCAAACTTCTTCTTTTTCAAAAGTTCAAAACTTCAAATATCCTCAAACTTTTCTTCCCCCTTTTGACATTATCAAAAAGAAAGGAGTTTGAAATGTGTCATTCCTATGAGATACTTCATAATCCTTTTCACCGCACTTAAGTGAGATTCCTTAGGATTAGCTTGGTATCTCGCACACATGCATACACTAAACATGATATCTGGCCTACTTGCCGTTAGATAAAGTAATGATCCTATCATGCCTCTATACTTCTTTACATCTATGTTTTTACCTTGTTCATCTTTGTCAAGGTAGCAAGTAGTGCTCATTAGTGTGTCCATTGCCTTAGCATTGTCCATTCCAAATCTTTTGAGCAATTCCTTGCAATATTTGGTTTGGCTAACGAAAGTTCCTTCTTTTCCTTGTTTAATTTGAAGACCAAGGAAGAAGTTGAGTTCGCCCATCATGGACATTTCAAATTCACTTTGCATGAGGTTTGAGAAAAACTTGCAAAGTGATTCGTTAGTTGAACCAAATATTATGTCATCGACGTAAACTTGTACCAAAAGGATATTTTTGTTTTCAATCATGATAAATAAAGTTGTATCAACCTTCCCTCTTCTAAAACCTTGCATCGATGCAAGATGAGTGTGCATCGATGCAAACCTTAAATAATGGCTTAAAATCACTTCAAAATACTTAGGATTGATCTCAAACTTTGTTGGAGTCAATTCCTATGCTTTTGTACCTTTGAAAACAAGTTTTTAAACCATTTGGCTAGCATCGAATTGCAAGATGTGCATCAAAACATTTTGTGAGTGTGTGTTGAGAGATTTAGCAATTGGTTCTTAACAAGAAGTTACCTAAGTCCTAAGACACTATACTTGTCTTCAAATGTTGTGGACTTGAGTTTCTTGTTGTTGTTGTGTTGCTTTCAACTCTTCATTCCTCAACGTTGAATGTTGGTTGATCTTTCAACATGCTTGTTCATTCAAGTTGTTTGTTGGTTTGTCTTTCATGTCGTTTGTTGGTTTGTCATTCATCAAAACCTACGAATACAAACTTCGCATACAAGCAACATGATTTACAGCAAGCTATAGTCATCTTGTAAATCTCAGTCAGGCAGATTCAAATGGTTATGAGATTTTGATAATTAAAATATAAATAAAATATAAAATAGGATAGAGATACTTATGTAATTCATTGGTGGGATTTCAGATAAGCGTATGGAGATGCTTGTTGCTTCTGAATCTCTGCTTACCTACAGTCTTCATTCAATCATTCATACTCTTTTCCATGGCAAGCTTTATGTTGGGGATCACCGTTGTCAATGGCTTCCGTCCATCCTCTCAGTGAAAATGGTCCAAATGCGCTGTCACCGCACAGCTAATCATCTGTCGGTTCTCACTCATTTTGAAATAGGATCCATTGATCCTTTTGCGTCTGTCACTACGCCCAACACTCGCGAGTTTGAAGCTCGTCACAGTCATCCCATCCCAGATCCTACTCGGAATACCACAGACAAGGTTTAGACTTTCCGGATCTCAAGAATGCTGCCAATTGATTCTAGCTTATACCACAAAGACTCCGATCTTTCGGAATGCAGGCTAAGAGATATGCATTCAAGCTTGTTTTGATGTAGAACGGAAGTGTTTGTCTGGCACGCGTTCATAAGCGAGAATGGTGATGAGTGTCACATAATCATCACATTCATCATGTTCTTGGGTGCGAATGAATATCTTAGAATAAGAAGAAGCTTGATTTGAATAGAAAAATAATAGTACTTTGCATTTATTCATGAGGAACAGCAGAGCTCCACACCTTAATCTATGGTGTGTAGAAACTCCATCTTTGAAAATACATAAGTGATAATGGTGTTCATTGGCTTCGGCCCCAGAGGGGGAACTAGCATGACCAAGACTTTGAATACAATAGTAAAAAGTTCTATTTATACTAAACTAGTTACTAGGGTTTACAGAGATAAGTAAATGATGCAGAAATCCACTTCCGGGGCCCACTTGGTGTGTGCTTGGGCTGAACATTGAGTTTTACACGTGTAGAGACTTCTCTTGGAGTTAAACGCCAGGTTTCATCCTGTTCGTGGCGTTTAACTCTGGTTTGTAACCTGTTTCTGGCGTTTAACTTCAGAATAGGGCAGGAAGTTGGCGTTTGAACGCCAGTTTGCGTCATCAAAACTCGGAAAAAGTATGGACTATTATATATTTCTGGAAATCCCTGGATGTCTACTTTCCAACGCAATTGAGATCGCACCAATTGGGTATCTGTAGCTCCAGAAAATCCATTTAGAGTGCAGGGAGGTCAGAATCCAACAGCATCTGCAGTCCTTTTTCAACCTCTGAATCAGATTTTTGCTCAGGTCCCTCAATTTCAGCCAGAAAATACCTGAAATCACAGAAAAACACACAAACTCATAGTAAAGTCTAGAAATGTGAATTTTGCATAAAAACTAATAAAAACATAATAAAAATTAACTAAAACATACTGAAAACTATGTAAAAACAATGCCAAAAAGCGTATAAATTATCCGCTCATCACAAAACCAAACTTGAATTGTTGCTTGTCCCCAAGCAACTGAAAATCAATAGGATAAAAGAAGAGAATATACTATAAATTCCAAAATATCAATGAAACTTAGCTCCAATTAGATGAGCGGGACTAGTAGCTTTTTGCCTCTGAACAGTTTTGGCATCTCACTTTATCCTTTGAAGTTTAGAATGATTGGCATCTATAGGAACTCAGAATTCAGATAGTATTATTGATTCTCCTAGTTCAGTATGTTGATTCTTGAACACAGCTACTTTATGAGTCTTGGCCGTGGCCCTAAGCACTTTATTTTCCAGTATTACCACCGGATACATAAATGCCACAGACACATAACTGGGAAAACCTTTTCAGATTGTGACTCAGCTTTGCTAGAGTCCCCAATTAGAGGTGTCCAGGGTTCTTAAGCACACTCTTTTTGCTTTGGATCACGACTTTAACTGCTCAGTTTCAAGCTTTTCACTTGACACCTTCATGCCACAAGCACATGGTTAGGGATAGCTTGGTTTAGCTGCTTAGACCAGGATTTTATTCCTTTGGGTGCTCCTATCCATTAATGCTCAAAGCCTTGGATATTTTTTATTTTACCCTTGCCTTTTGGTTTAAAGGGTTACTGGCTTTTTGCTCTTGCCTTTTGGTTTAAAGAGCTATTGGCTTTTTCTGCTTGCTTCTTCTTTTTCTTTCTTTTTTTTTTATTTTCGCCATTTTTTTTGAAAGCTTTGTTCTTCACTGCTTTTTCTTGCTTCAAGAATCAATTTTATGATTTTTCAGATTATCAATAACATTTCTCTTTTTCATTATTCTTTCAAGAGCCAACAGTTTTAACATTCATAAACAACAAATTCAAAAGACATATGCACTGTTCAAGCATTCATTCAGAAAACAAAAAGTATTGTCTCCACATCAAAATAATTAAACTAATTTCAAGGATGAATTCGAAATCATGTACTTCTTGTTCTTTTGTAATTAAAACATTTTTCATTTAAGACAGGTGATGGATTCATAGGACATTCATAGCTTTAAGGCATAGACACTAGACACTAGTGATCATGTAATAAAGACACAAACATAAATAAAAATAAAGCATAGAGAATGAAAATAGAAAAAGAAATAAATAGACAAGGAGATTAAGGAATAGGTCCACCTTAGTGAGGGTGGAATCTTCTTCCTCTTGAAGAACCAATGGTGCTCTTGAGCTCCTCTATGTCTCTTCCTTGCCTTTGTTGCTCCTCCCTCATAGCTCTTTGATCTTCTCTAATCTCATGGAGAATGATGGAGTGCTCTTGGTGCTCCACCCTTAGTTGTCCCATGTTGGAACTTAATTCTCCTAGGGAGGTGTTAATTTGCTCCCAATAGTTTTGTGGAGGTAAGTGCATCCCTTGAGGAATCTCAGGAATTTCATGATGAGGAATTTTCTCATGCTCTTGTTGAGTTCCATGAGTGGGATCTCTTATTTGCTCCATCCTTTTCTTAGTGATGGGCTTAATGGACCTTTGAGATGAATCTCTCCATCTCCCATGACTCAGAAGTGGAAGCTTTTGTCTTGCCTTTCCTCTTTCTAGAGGTTTCTCTGGCCTTAGGTGCCATAAATGGTTATGGAAAAACAAAAAGCAACACTTTTACCACACCAAACTTAAAAGGTTTGCTCGTCCTCGAGCATAAGAAGAAAGAAAGTAGGAGAAGAAGAAGAAAATGGAGGAGATGGAGGGTGAGGGTGAATTCGGCCAAGGGAGGGTGATAGTGTGTATAAGGTAGGTGGGGTTTATGAGGAAAAGTGAATGAGGTGATTGGTGTAGGGTATTTGGGAAGAGATATGGAGGTGATTGGTGAAGGGTATTTGGGGAAGAGTGTTATAAAAAGGCACGTGACTCACTTAAAGTGAATTCGCTTGGGACGATTTCTGAGCTTCCCAGGCCCAAATCCAACTCATTTCTGAGACTATTTCATGCAAAATTCAAGATGGGTCAAAGGGGGAGCAATTAGTTAGGTTAGAATGATGCTTTAGTTAGTTTTCTAGAGAGAGAAGCTTCCTCTTCTCTCTAGAATTAGGTTAGAATTAGGTTAAACTCTCTTTAATTTAGGTTTTAATTCTTGTTTTCATCTTGTTTTCTTTACAATTTCTTGTTCTTATATCTTTGTTCTTCTTAGTTTTCTTGTTAATTTCCCCTTGAGCCTCTTTTATGTTTATGAGTACTCTTGTTACTTTAATTTTCGTTTAATGCAATTTATATTTTATGTTTCTTTATTGTTTAATTGAGTTGTTGTTATTGTTTCCTTACAATTGGATAGTTGTAGAATTTATATTTCTTGCAATTTAACATGCTTTCCTTGTATGCCTTCCAAGTGTTTGACAAAATGCTTGGTCGGATGTTAGAGTAGCTTTTTGAGCATTCTTGGCTTGGAAAGAGAAATTAGGCAATCTTGAATCATTAATACCCAACTTATGTTGGTGATCTAGGGTTGTTAGTTAATATTGTTTCCATTGACTCTACTCTCTTGCTAATTCAATTAGTGAGTTGATTAGGACTTTTGAATTGAGATTAACTAGTCTTATTTGACATTCTCTCGTGTGAAGATAACATTATACCTTCTTCCAATGTTGGAGATGACTAAATAGGATTAGCTCTTGATAATTGTTGTAATATAATTAATGACTAGGATAGAAAGCCTATATTCTCAGTCCTTGCCAAGAATGCCTCTTTTTAGTAGTTGTTAACCTTAATTGCTTGGTTTATTTTCTTGCCCCTTTTTACCAACCCACCCCCTTGGATACCATAACCAATAATATGCATACCTTACTGCAATTCCTTGAGAAGACAATCCGAGACTAATACTCTCGGTTATTTTTATTGGGTTGGACTTGTGACAACCAAAATTAAACTTTGATTGAACATTACTTGTCAGTTTGGAACTATACTTGCAACGAAGTTATTTCCTCCTTTACCGAGAAGAAATTCTTAACCGACGGTTATACTCATATCACTCCACCATTATTGACGGGTACTAAAGCTTTAAACCAATTGAAGTCTATAGAGAATTCATTTGGGAAACTAAAACCAAAAAAATATAGTCCATGGAAGAAGAGGTCAATATTCTTTGATTTACCTTATTGGAAGTATAACACATTACAACACAACTTAGATGTGATACACATAGAAAAGAATATAGTTGATAGTATTCTTGGAACTCTCTTGGATATTTCTGATAAGACAAAAGATCACACAAATGCTCGATATGACTTGCAAGAAATAGGCATTCGAAAGAATCTTCACCCCAAGAAAACAAATAGTAGAAAAAAGGTGACGCTGACAAAGGTATGCTAGTCAATGACCAATGCTGAAAAGTTAATTTTTTGCGACATCTTAAAGACAGTAAAGTTTTCAGATGGCTCTGCTTCAAATATTTCTCGGTGTGTGAACCTTTTGGAGAGAAGAATATTTGGTTTTAAGACGCATGATGCTCATTTCATGCTTCACTATTTGTTACAATTTCCTATCAAAGAAACACTTCTAAATCAAGTTGCAGTTCCTTTGATTTGACTTGGCTTATTTTTTGTCAATTGTGTCAAAAGTCTATCACATTACAAGAGATAAATCAATTAGAAAAGGATATTATGACAACATTATGTCAATTAGAGAGGATCTTTTCTCCTTTTTTCTTTGACATAATGATTCATTTGCCTGTTTATTTGGCTAATGAAGTGAGATTGGGTGACCCAGTTCAATTTCGGTGGATGTATCCTCCAGAAAGATACATGTGTACTTTGAAGTTATATGTTCGAAACAAAAGTCATCCTGAAGGATCTATTGCAGAGACATATTTGGTTGAAAAATGTTTGACGTTTTGCTCACGTTACTTACATGCTGGTGTTCAAAAAAAATTGAATAGACAACCCAAAAATAATAATAAACCTAATAACTTTGTGATGGAAACTTCAGATGCATTTCCTAATCTATTTCCAAAAAGAGGTGTTCCTTTGGGAGTAAAGAAGGGTGAAACTTTTCTTCTTGATGACAAGTCTCAAGAGCAAGTTCATAGCTACATATTATTGAATTACCCCAAAATAGATGACTATGTTAGGTAAATCATACTAATTCTAGTATATTTTGGTATTTTAATTACTAATTATGATAGGTCTCTTTTATACTTACAAATATCATACTTTTGGGTTTAGTGAGCATGAGACCTATCAACAAGGAACAAGATGGATGAGAGCTAAGAACCATAGTAAGAACTTTCCTACATGGTTTAAAGTACGTGCTTTGTGGCATGATGTTTCAAATTGGATAAAAGAGCTCTCTAGAGGACTAACCCAATGTGCAAAAAGATATTCTGATTATTTTATCAATGGATATAGATTTCACACTAGGCAACGTGAGGTAAGACGTAAGATACAAAATAGTGGTGTTACTTTAGCTGCATTAACGACAAGCTCTGCAAGCACAAAGGATGCAAATCTGATTCATGCAAATGTTTCTTATTATGGTAGAGTGAATTATATAATTGAGTTGGACTACTATGGAAATTTTAAGACTACATTGTTCAAATGTGATTGGTATGAGGCTAGGGAGGATGCTTATGGCTCGACATACGTGAACTTTAATAAAAAGTGCTATGAGGAAGAGCCTTTTGTATTGGCATGTCAAGTGCACAAATGCTTCTATGTGCAAGATGTATTTGATAAAAATATACTTTATGTTATGAAGATTGTTCCAAAGGACTTATTTAACATAAGTGATCAAGTTGACATTGATGCTAAACCTCCTTATGAAAATGAGCCATTTGATAATTCAATGGTTCCTTCTATACCTAATAATGATGGTGAAGTAGACTTAGTAAGGAATTATTTGAATGAAGTTATTGTCGATGTCACAAAAGAAGTATATTTTTTCCAAGAGTATAACACAAGATCGGATGAAGAATATGATTCCGAAGACTTTTGAGTGACTTGTTCCCTCATTCATGCTATATAAGTCAAATTTCATGCTTTATTTTTACAGCTTTGAACCTGATTTGCTGAACATTTTGTGATATAGAATAAGGTTATTGTTTGTTATGGTTCACTACTTGATTTGGTGAACATTTTGTTTTGCATATTTGTTATTCTCTTGTAACCTTTTTCTCTTATTAGATGCGTATGCAATTGTGTTTGATAGTATTTAATGTTTTTATCCAGCAACTTAATGGAAAACGGAGAAACTTCAAAGAGGAAATGACTAGTAAAGAAGTATCAAGCTCATGCAAAAGTTAAAGAAATGGAAATTAAGGAAGTATCTTTTGCTACGAAACTAGTCTGAAATTTTATATCCAAAGGTGATAAAGGAAGTAATCAAGTCAAGATAGCACAACATCCTAAGAGAAAAATTTCAGAAATTGGAGACAAACAAAGTAGGGAGAATCCCATGGAAGGGAGAAATAAGACACTTGTGGACAATGTTATGAATCTGTCTTTAAGGTCTTCCCATAAATAAGTGAGGAGTAATGTTCAACTAGAAGAACAACCAATCCCTAACAAGATGAAGAGCAAGGCAAAGTATCTAGCAATGGCTCTTAATTCTTTTTTGCATACAGAAGGAGTAGAAGTGGAAATAGAAGAGGAAGATGACTTTGAATCAATTGGTGGGGATGTTAGAGCTATTGAAAAAGAACTAGCTAACTTGACAAACTCAAAAAATAACTTAAAGCATCCAGCAATAACTCTCGATGCTTTTTTGGATGAATAAGGAATTCATGTGGAAAGAGAAGAGGAACATATTAAAGTTCCAACTAATGAGGATGCTAGATCTAAGACAGGGAAGATTATGTTTGTGAACATGAAAATGACAATTTTGATGTGGAAGGAGACTAAATTATGAAAAATGCTCATGTAGAAGGTGATGTAATGTTGTTTGTTGCTATTTGTTTTTCGACCAAGTTATAGTTGTTGTTTTTTGTTTTAATTTGTATAACTTGTCAATTTTTTAACTTAGATACTTCAAAGGTTAGAAAGACTCGTGAAAAACAAGATGCCTAAAGATTTATGCAAGAACTTAGGAAGAAAGAGAGGAAGTAACTTTTGGTCGTGGAGTAGCAGTGGGGCCACTACAAGAAATTACCGGAATAGCGACCGATTTAGCACTAATTTAGCGACCGATTCTGGTGGTCGCTAAAACCTTGGTTGCTAATTTAAAAATAGCGACCAACTTCGATCGATAACCGTTAGCGACCGATATTAGCGACCGATTTTCAACCAATGCTACCAAACTAGTACCAAACGATATTGGTCGCTAAATCGATCAATAATAGAATCGGTCGTTAAATGGCGACCACTTTTTTGGTTGCTAAATTGGTCGCTGATAAAATCGGTCACTGATGTCTGATCTAAAAATCTAAAATCAGTAGCTAAATCGGTAACTATTACTGATTTCCTAATTATAGATTTTTACTAATTTCACATATACCACTATTAAAACTTGATTTTTATAAATAATTATACTTCAACAAAATATAAAAAGAATCAAACATAGATTAATTTTTTAAATAAATACCAAAAATATTCACAATATATATATATATATATATATATATATCGAAATATAAAGAAATTAAAGGAGAGAAAATTCATAATACATCAAACTTATGATCTACAATCCAAATGTATGCAACAAACAAGAATAAAAAAAATTCATTTACATAAAGTAGAAAAAACTCTTGAGAAAACTAAGGTATCATCAAGCTCCTCAAACACAGAAGATAAGCACCAATTCTACAATTTTCTCAAGTAGCTAACAAGACAACCTATTCTATGTTTCATGAAAAAAAAGAAGGATCAATCAGAATGACAAAAGCAATAAGTAACAATAATCACGAGATGATAAATTTGTAAATCGATACAATACCTTTTCTCATTTGCAGTGAATCAAAACTGGGTGATTTCTCAAATGAGGTAAAGAAACCTCCTGAAACCATGAGGGTGTATCAGCTAAGGAAGATAAAAACACTCAAATGAGTTGGCTATCCAATATCCATTCAACCAAAAGAACTGAACTAAAATTTTTACACTGAAAAACCAACATATTAATATTGACAAAATCATTTTGTTAATTAAAAAAGGTGCATTCTCCTCTTCAGAACCAAAGTGTTAATTCTAACATCCAAGGCAGAGTAACAATAAGAGAGGAAAATTACCAATCTTGATAGAAGTAACTTGATGAGCGGATAATTTATACGCTTTTTGGCATTATTTTTACATAGTTTTCAGTATAATTTAGTTAGTTTTTAGTATATTGTTATTAGTTTTTAAATAAAAATCACATTTCTGGACTTTACTATGAGTTTGTGTGTTTTTCTGTGATTTCAGGTATTTTCTGGCTGAAATTGAGGGACTTGAGCAAAAATCAGATTCAGAGGTTGAAGAAGGACTACAGATGCTGCTGGATTCTGACCTCCCTGCACTCAAAGTGAATTTTCTAGAGTTACAGAACTCCAAATGGTGCGCTCTCAATTGCGTTGGAAAGTAGACATCCAGGGCTTTCCAGAAATATATAATAGTCTATACTTTTCCCGAGTTTAGATGACACAAACTGGTGTTCAGCGCCAGTTCCATGCTGCATTCTGGAGTTAAACGCCAGAAACAGGTTGCAAAGTGGAGTTAAACGCCAGAAAAAGGTTACAAACTGGCGTTCAACTCCAAGAGAAGCCTCTACACATATAAAGCTCAATGCTCAGCCAAGCACACACCAAGTGGGCCCCGGAAGTGGATTTCTACATCATTTACTCATTTCTGTAAACCCTAGTAACTAGTTTAGCATAAATAGGACTTTTTACTATTGTATTTACATCTTTGGATCATCTTTGGATTATCTTTTGATCCTTTGATCATGTTTAGGGGGCTGGCCTCTCGGCCATGCCTGGACCTTCATCACTTATATATTTTCAACGGTAGAGTTTCTACACACCATAGATTAAGGTGTGGAGCTCTGCTGTTCCTCATGAATTAATACAAAGTACTATTATTTTTCTATTCAATTCAAGCTTATTCCAATTATAAGATATTCATTTGCACCTTAATATGAATGTGATGATCGTGACAGTCATCATCATTCCCAACCTATGAACGCGTGCCTGACAACCACTTCCGTTCTACCTTAGATTGAATGAGTATCTCTAGGATTCTTTAATCAGAATCTTCGTGGTATAAGTTAGAATCCATGGACGGCCATTCTTGAGATCCGGAAAGTCTAAACCTTGTCTGTGGTATTCTGAGTAGGATCTGGGAAAGGATGGCTGCGACGAGCTTCAAACTCGCGAGTGCTGGGCGTAGTGACAGAAGCAAAAGGATCAATGGATCCTATTCCAGTATGATCGAGAACCGACAGATGATTAGCCATGCAGTGACAGCGCATTGGACCATTTTCACTGAGAGGATAGGATGTAGCCATTGACAACGGTGATGCCTAACATACAGCTTGCCATAGAAAGGAGTATGAATGATTGGATGAAGACAACAGGAAAGCAGTGATTCAGGAGGAGCGAAAGCATCTTCATACGCTTATCTGAAATTCTCACCAATAAATTATATAAGTATCTCTATCTTTAAATTTATGTTTTATTTATCTTTTATTTATTAAATCTCCATAACCATATGAATCTGCCTGACTGAGATTTACAAGGTGACCATAGCTTGCTTCAAGCCGACAATCTCTGTGGGATCGACCCTTACTCACGTAAAGTTTATTACTTGGACGACCCAGTGCACTTCTTGGTTAGTTGTGCGAAGTTGTGACAAAGAACTAAGATTATGAATGTGCGTATTGAGTTTTTAGCGCCGTTACCAAGGAATGGAACCGTCACGATTTCTGCGCACCAAGTTTTTGGCGCCGTTGCCGGGGATTGTTCGAGTTTGGACAACTGATGGTTCATCTTGTTGCTCAGATTAGGTAATTTTATTTTAATTTTAACCTTTGTGTTTTTATTATTCTTATTTCGAAAATATCAAAAAAAGAAAAAAATTTTCTTCTTTTTCGTTTTTTTCCCAAATAATTTTCGAAAAAAAAAACCAAAAAAAATTAATAAAATCATAAAATCAAAAATATTTTTGTATTTCTTGTTTGAGTATAGAGTCAATTTTTAATTTTGGTGTCAATTGCATGTTTATCTCTTTCTTGCATTCGAGAACACATGCATTGAGTTTCTTTCTTGTTCTTCATGATCTTCAAGTTGTTCTTGACAAGTCTTCTTGTTTGATCTTCATATTTTCTTGTTTTGTGTTTCTTCTTGTTTTTCATATGCATTCTTGAATTATTAGTGTCTAAAGAATAAAAATTTTTAAGTTTGGTGTCTTTCATGTTTTTCTTTTCTTAAAAATTTTCAAAAATAAGTCTTGATGTTCATCTTGATCTTCAAAGTGTTCTTGGTGTTCATCTTGACATTCAAAGTGTTCTTGCATATTTTTCTTGTTTTGATTCATAATTTTCATGTTTTGAGTCTTTTTGATGTTTTTCTCTTTCATCATTGAAAATTCAAAAATCAAAAAAATATCTTTCCCTTTTTCTTCTCATCAAATTCGAAAATTTGAGTTGACTTTTTCAAAATTTTTTAAAATCTAGTTGTTTCTTATGAGTCAAATCAAATTTTCAATTTAAAAATTTTATCTTTTTCAAATCTTTTTCAAAAATCAAATCTTTTTCAATTTTTTTTCCTTTCATAATTTCGAACCTTTCAAAATTATTTTCAAAATCTTTTTCTTATTTTTATTTCATATTTTCGAAATTAATGCTAACAATTAATGTGATTGATTCAAAATTTTTAAGTTTGTTACTTACCTAGTAAGAAAGGTTCAATCTTTAAACTCTAGACTCATATTTTTTTAGTTTCTTGTTAGTCAAGTAATCAACTTTAATTTCAAAATCAAATCTTTTTAAATTTCTTTTTCAAATCTTTTTCAAAATAAGTTTCAATCACATCTTTTCAAAATCAATTTCAAAATATTTTCTAACTTCTTTTCTAACCTCTTATCTTTTCAAAAATTGATTTTCAAATCTTTTTCAAACTAATCCTATCTTTTTGTTTGATTCTTATCTTTTTTCAAAACTACCTAACTAATTCTATCTCTAATTTTTGAAAATCACCTTCATCTTTTTCAAAATTCCTTTTTAAATTAACTAATTGTTTTAAATTTAATTTAATTTAATTTTTCCTTTCTTAATTTTTGAATTTTTAATTTTAATTCTAATTTAAAAATAAAAATACTTTTATTTTATTTTATCTAATTTTCGAAAATTCTTTTCCCTCACCTCCTTCTATTTATTTATTTATTTACTAACACTCCTTTTCATCTAAGAATTCGAACCTACTCCTCACCCTTGTGTTTGGATTCTCCTTCTTTTATTCATATCTTCTTCTACTCACATAAAGGAATCTCTATACTGTGACATAGAGGATTCCATATTTTCTGTTCTCTTCTTTTTCATATGAGCGGGAACAAGGACAAGAACATTCTTGTTGAAGCTGATCCTGAACCTGAAAGAACTCTAAAGAGGAAGCTAAGGGAAGCTAAAGTACAACTCTCTGGAGAAAATCTGACAGAAATTTTCGAAAAAGAAGGAGACATGGCCGAAAATAACAACAATGCAAGGAAGATGCTTGGTGACTTTACTGCACCTAACTCCAATTTACATGGAAGAAGCATCTCAATCCCTGCCATTGGAGCAAACAATTTTGAGCTGAAACCTCAATTAGTTTCTCTGATGCAACAGAATTGCAAGTTTCATGGACTTCCATCAGAAGATCCTTTTCAGTTCTTAATTGAATTCTTGCAGATCTGTGATACTGTTAAGACCAATGGGGTTGATCCCGAGGTCTATAGGCTTATGCTTTTCCCATTTACTGTAAGAGACAGAGCTAGAATATGGTTGGACTCTCAACCTAAAGACAGCCTGAACTCTTGGGATAAGCTGGTCACGGCTTTCTTAGCCAAGTTCTTTCCTCCTCAAAAGCTTAGTAAGCTTAGAGTGGATGTTCAAACCTTCAGACAAAAGGAAAGTGAATCCCTCTATGAAGCTTGGGAGAGATACAAGGAACTGACCAAAAAGTGTCCTTCTGACATGCTTTCAGAATGGACCATCCTGGATATATTCTATGATGGTCTGTCTGAATTATCAAAGATGTCATTGGACCATTCTGCAGGTGGATCTATTCACCTAAAAAAAAACGCCTGCAAAAGCTCAAGAACTCATTGACATGGTTGCAAATAACCAGTTCATGTACACTTCTAAAAGGAATCCTGTGAATAATGGGACGCCTCAGAGGAAAGGAGTTCTTGAAATTGATACTCTGAATGCCATATTGGCTCAGAATAAAATATTGACTCAGCAAGTCAATATGATCTCTCAGAGTCTGAATGGGTTGAAGAAATCATCCAACAGTACTAAAGAGGCATCTTCTGAAGAAGAAGCTTATGATCCTGAGAACCCTGCAATAGCAGAGGTGAATTACATGGGTGAACCCTATGGAAACACCTATAATCCCTCATGGAGAAATCATCCAAATTTCTCATGGAAGGATCAACAAAAGCCTCAACAAGGCTTTAATAATGGTGGAAGAAACAGGTTTAGCAATAGCAAACCTTTTCCATCATCCACTCAGCAACAGACAGAGAATTCTGAGCAGAATCCATCTAGCTTAGCAAATATAGTCTCTGATCTATCTAAGGCCAATGTGAGTTTCATGAATGAAACAAGGTCCTCCATTAGGAATTTGGAGGCACAAGTGGGCCAGCTGAGTAAAAGAGTCACTGAAATCCCTCCAAGTACTCTCCCAAGCAATACAGAAGAAAATCCAAAAAGAGAGTGCAAGGCCATGGCCTTACATGATGTGGCCGAACCCAAAGAGGAGGAGGAGAACGTGAATCCTAGTGAGGGAGACCTCCTGGGACGTTCAGTGACCAATAAGGAGTATCCCTTTGAGAAACCAAAGGAATCTGAGGCTCATCTAGAGACTATAGAGATTCCATTGAACCTCCTTTTGCCCTTCATGAGCTCTGATGAGTATTCTTCCTCTGAAGAGGATGAAGACATTACTGAAGAGCAAGTTGCTAAATACCTTGGTGCAATCATGAAGTTGAATGCCAAATTATTTGGTAATGATACTTGGGAAGATGAACCTCCCTTGCTCACCAATGAACTAAATGGTGATTGATGTGGACAGAGGAGAGTTGGTCCTCCAACTGAATGAGGACAACCTTGTGTTTGAAACTCAAGGATCTCCTTCTGTAACCATGGAGAGGAAGTATGAAAAGCTTCTCTCACTGCAGAGTCAACCAAAGCCCCCACAGTCAAACTCTAAGTTTGGTGTTGAGAGGCCATAACCAAACACTAAGTTTGGTGTTGAACCCCCACATTCAAACTCTAAGTTTGGTGTTAGGAGGTTCCAACCTTGCTCTGATTATCTGTGAGGCTCCATGAGAGCTCACTGTCAAGCTATTGACATTAAAGAAGCGCTTGTTGGGAGGCAACCCAATGTTATTTAATCATATCTATTTTATTTTCTCTTTGTTATTTCGTGTTTTATTAGGTGATGATCATGTGAAGTCACAAAAACTACTGAAAAATCAAAAACAGAATGAAAAATAGCATTGAAAATAGCACACCCTGGAAGAGAGCAGTCTGGCGTTTAAACGCCAGAAACAGGCACCAAGCTGGCGTTTAATGCCAAAAACAAGTATCTGCCTGGCGTTAAATGCCAGAAACAGGCTACATTTGGGCGTTTAACGCCAGAAACAAGCAGCAATCTGGCGTTAAACGCCAGGATTGCACAGCAAGGGCGTTTTACACGCCTAATTGGAGCAGGGATGTTAAGTCCTTAACCCCACTTGATCTGTGGATCCCACAGGATCCCCTCAGGATCTGTGGACCCCACAGGATCCCCACATCTTCTTCTCTCCTCTTCACACCTTTTCATAACTCTCTTCCCCAAATACCCTTCACCAATCACCTCAATCACTCTTTTCCATCACCTCTTCACCACTCACATCCATCCTCTCTTCCCCATAAACCCTACCTACCTTCAAATTTCAAACTTATTTCCCTCCCAAACCTAACCCTAATAGCCGAACCCTACACCCCCCCACTCCTATATAAACCCCTCATTCCTTCTTCATTTTCACACAACACAACCCTCTCTTCTTCCCCTTGGCCGAATACACCCCTCTCTCCCTCTCCTCCGTGTGAGGAAGGAGCTCAATGGAAAATTGACTCAAGAGGCAAGCCGGTTCAATTAAGAAGGCATGACCTCAAACCAGTGGCTAGGGGATGGCTAGAGTTCATTCAACGCTCAATCATTCCTACTAGTAACCGGTTTGAAGTTACTATAGACCGGGCCATCATGATCCATAGTATCATGATTGGAGAGGAGGTGGAAGTTCATGAGACTATACCTCAAGAACTTTACAAGGTGGCTAACAAGTCCTCCACTTGGGCAAGGTTAGCCTTTCCTCACCTCATATGCCACTTCTGCAATTCGGCTGGAATTGACATAGAGGGAGACATCCTCATTGAAGAAGACAAGCCCATCACTAAGAAAATGATGGAGCAAATAAGAGATCATGGACCTCAGCAAGAGCATGAGGAAATTTCCCACCATGAAATCCCTGAGATGCCTCAAGGGATGCACTTTCCTCCACAAAACTATTGGGAGCAAATCAACACCTCCCTAGGAGAATTAAGTTCCAATATGAGACAACTAAGGGTGGAGCACCAAGAGCACTCCATCATTCTTCATGAGATTAGAGAAGATCAAAGAGCCATGAGGGAGGAGCAACAAAGGCAAGGAATAGACATAGAGGAGCTCAAAAGCACCATTGGTTCTTCAAGAAGAGGAAGACGCCACCCTCACTAAGGTGGACTCATTCCTTAATCTCCTTGTCTATTTATTTTACTGTTTTTCGATTTTTGAGCCTTATGTTTTATTGATGTTTGTGTCTTTACTATATGATCATTAGTGTTTAAGTGTCTATGTCTTAAAGCTATGAATGTCCTATGAATCCATCACCTCTCTTAAATGAAAAATGTTTTAATTACAAAAGAACAAGAAGTACATGGTTTCGAATTCATCCTTGAAATTAGTTTAATTATTTTGATGTGGTGACAATACTTTTTGTTTTCTGAATGAATGCTTGAATAGTTCATATGTCTTTTGAAGTTGATGTTTATGAATGTTAAATATGTTGGCTCTTGAAAGAATGATGAAAAAGGAGACATGCTATTTGATGATCTGAAAAATCATAAAAATGATTCTTGAAGCAAGAAAAAGCAGTGAATACAAAAGCTTGCAGAAAAAAAAAGAGAGAAAAGAAAAAAATGGCGAAAAAAAAAGAGAAAGAAAAAAGAAAAAGCAAGCAGAAAAAGCCAATAGCCCTTAAAACCAAAAGGCAAGGGTAATAAAAAGGATCCAAGGCTTTGAGCATCAGTGGATATGAGGGCCTAAAGGAATAAAATCCTGGCCTAAGCGGCTAAACCAAGCTGTCCCTAACCATGTGCTTGTGGCGTGAAGGTGTCAAGCCAAAAGCTTGAGACTGAGCGGTTAAGTCGAGGTCCAAAGCAAAAAAAAAAGAGTGTGCTTAAGAACCCTGGACACCTCTAATTGGGGACTCTAGCAAAGCTGAGTCACAATCTGAAAAGGTTCACCCTGTTATGTGTCTGTGGCATTTATGTATCCGATGGTAATACTGGAAAACAAAGTGCTTAGGGCCACGGCCAAGACTCATAAAGTAGCTGTGTTCAAGAATCAACATACTGAACTAGGAGAATCAATAACACTATCTGAATTCTAAGTTCCTATAGATGTCAATCATTCTGAACTTCAATAGATAAAGTGAGATGTCAAAACTATTCAAGAGGCAAAAAGCTACAAGTCCCGCTCATCTGATTGGAGCTAAGTTTCATTGATATTTTGGAATCTATAGTATATTCTCTTCTTTTTATCCTATTTGATTTTCAGTTGCTTGGGGACAAGCAACAATTTAAGTTTGGTGTTGTGATGAGCGGATAATTTATACACTTTTTGGCATTGTTTTTACATAGTTTTCAGTATAATTTAGTTAGTTTTTAGTATATTTTTATTAGTTTTTAAATAAAAATCACATTTCTGGACTTTACTATGAGTTTGTGTGTTTTTTTGTGATTTCAGATGTTTTCTGGCTGAAATTAAGGGACTTGAGCAAAAATCAGATTCAGAGGTTGAAGAAGGACTGTAGATGCTGCTGGATTCTGACCTCCCTGCACTCAAAGTGGATTTTCTGGAGCTACAGAACTCCAAATGGTGCGCTCTCAATTGCGTTGGAAAGTAGACATCCAGGGCTTTCCAGCAATATATAATAGTCTATACTTTGCCTGAGTTTAGATGACGCAAACTGGCATTCAACTCCAGTTCCATACTGCATTCTGGAGTTAAACGCCAGAAACAGGTTGCAAAGTGGAGTTAAACGCCAGAAACAGGTTACAAACTGGCGTTCAACTCCAAGAGAAGCCTCTACACATGTAAAGCTCAATGCTCAGCCCAAGCACACACCAAGTGGGCCCCGGAAGTGGATTTCTGCATCATTTACTCATTTCTGTAAACCCTAGTAACTAGTTTAGCATAAATAGGACTTTTTACTATTGTATTTACATCTTTGGATCATCTTTGGATTATCTTTTGATCCTTTGATCATGTTTAGGGGGCTGGCCTCTCGGCCATGCCTGGACCTTCATCACTTATGTATTTTCAACGGTAGAGCTTCTACACACCATAGATTAAGGTGTGGAGCTCTGCTGTTCCTCATGAATTAATACAAAGTACTATTGTTTTTCTATTCAACTCAAGCTTATTCCGATTCTAAGATATTCATTCGTACCTTAATATGAATGTGATGATCGTGACAGTCATCATCATTCCCAACCTATGAACGCGTGCCTGACAACCACTTCCGTTCTACCTTAGATTGAATGAGTATCTCTGGGATTCCTTAATCAGAATCTTCGTGGTATAAGTTAGAATCCATGGACGGCCATTCTTGAGATCCGAAAAGTCTAAACCTTGTCTGTGGTATTCCGAGTAGGATCTGGGAAAGGATGGCTGCGACGAGCTTCAAACTCACGAGTGCTGGGCGTAGTGACAGACGCAAAAGGATCAATGGATCCTATTCTAGTATGATCGAGAACCGATAGATGATTAGCCATGCAGTGACAGCGCATTGGACCATTTTCACTGAGAGGACAGGATGTAGCCATTGACATCGGTGATGCCTAACATACAGCTTGCCATAGAAAGGAGTATGAATGATTGGATGAAGACAACAAGAAAGCAGAGATTCAGGAGGAGCGAAAGCATCTTCATACGCTTATCTGAAATTCTCACCAATGAATTACATAAGTATCTCTATCTTTAAATTTACGTTTTATTTATATTTTATTTATTAAATCTCCATAACCATATGAATCTGCCTGACTGAGATTTACAAGGTGACCATAGCTTGCTTCAAGCCGACAATCTCCGTGGGATCGACCCTTACTCACATAAGGTTTATTACTTGGACGACCCAGTGCACTTGCTGGTTAGTTGTGCGAAGTTGTGACAAAGAACTAAGATTATGAACGTGCGTATTGAGTTTTTAGCGCCGTTACCAAGGAATGGAACCGTCACGATTTCTGCACACCATAACTCTAAGACCACAAGCCTTAAGAAGAACACCAATACTGCTAGCAGTGACTCCTTTCCCAAGTCCACTAACAACAACACCTATTACCAACATGTACTTCATTTTCACCACCCTCTTTCAAGTTTTTCCTCTTCTTTTGCACTCCCCTGCTTGTACAAGACAAAATACACAAACCCAGATAATATATCAGTACTTTGAACAGAACAAAACAAGCCCAACCAAAAACAAAACAACCTAGGACTGTAAAACAAAACAACCTAGGATTGTAAAACAAAAACACACACACATGGTAATATATATAGCAGCACTTAAGTAGTATGGTTTACACTTAAGAGCTCACTAACCCTTTTGTGCTCTCTCTGATAAAACTATGAATGATGGAATAAAGAATGCCATGGATCATCAATACAATCATATTTCATGCGAAAATTGAATTTTTAGGATTTGTTAGTTTTTCTTGGATACATTTCATATGTAATGTCACACATAAAACTTATACAAGAAAAACTTTACTCTATTACCATATATATAATTTACCTTATCTTTCCAAATTCTTTCATTATTGAGATTATTGTTTCTTCATTGGCATTTTGTACTTGGAGTTCACTCAGTTTTTCCTCAATCAACTGCTTTTCTAAGTTGATGTCCAAGTCCAAAAAGCTTTTCAGTGTTTGGCCCATATGGAATGGTTCCTCAGGTATTAGTCCTTTTGTCCCTCGACAAACATAAGTTGAATCCAAAAGACAAATTTGTCAAATATTTTTTTTTATTGGTAATTCTATTGTGTCTAATTTTATGTCTTAATTGCCTAAATATGAATGTTGAGAAGTGGAACTTATTTTTCTGTAAAGTTAAAATATTTGTAATTTATAAGCACCATATAACATACTTCTTTTTTCACTTTTAAGTTTAGAAATTAATGAATAGCTTAGGTTATTAGATAGCTAGGGCCTAGGTGGCTAAAGAATTACTTGAAGGGATAGTTCAGAGTAATGCAGATAATCTATAACATAAAATTATTTAATATTTAATTTAATGATATACAAGGGCAACGATTAACCACAGAGGCTACATGCATTAGTAAGAAAATATTTAGGTTCTATTTTTATTTTCATTCTTTTTAAGAAAAAAACTGTCTCGCATGTATAAGAAATCTAACATTCAATATTCATGCTATAAAACACCTGTACGAGACATGATGTAGACCGATGCTACTAATTTAAAATTCCAATATGTGCTTCATATCCTATATTTCACAACAAATGTATCATTGCCACTGAGTTAAAAATGGTAATCTGCATGGATTTATTATTGATGCATTCATATTAGGGGATAGGAACTGATAACAGATGAAATTTTTAAAAAATTTAAAAAAAGAAATTATTTTTTGTTATAAACATGTTTATTATAATTTTTTTAACTTTTAAAAGCTGTTTTACCAAACACAATTGTGGTGCTTGTACTTATTAAAAGTCATTTTTAATTTGATTTTACCAAACCCAAGTGTTGTAGCTTTTAAAAAGCTATCTTTTAAAAGACAGCTTTCATAAGCTACTTTTAAAAAGCAAAAGCTTTACCAAACCCAGCCGAAGCACTATAGCCTACAATTTCTGTGAAAGTGCTGAAAGTTGAGCATCTCAACTACAAAATCCATTTCAACATTAAAACAGAAAAAGAATGAAAGAAGGAGCAAGCCTGCTGGAAATTAATCATCAAGAAAACTAATAAAAAGCAATAGAGTGGTAATTTTCTCTGAAATATTCAAAGGAGAGTTTATATCTTGCCATGTAAAACTTCTATGAACCACATAAATTGCTGTGCATTTGTTTGTTCTTTATTCTACTTTTCATTTGTTTTCTTGATTTTATATTGGCACAAATATTCCAACCTAACAATGCCCTCAGCAGCAGTGCTCTATACAATTTTTTTCTGCCAATTATCATAGACTATCCCAATTCTTCCACAAAAATAATAGCTTTCTTCAGCGGATACTCAATGAAACCTACCTCTGCTACTGCCAGACAGAGTGGCACAAATGGCATCAATGACGCATGTTCTCTTCTTTCTTCAATTTTCAAGATACTAAACCTGATTGAACTAACACATTCAAGAAACAAAAAGAAACCAGCTTCTACAGAAAGCTACAGTGACTGACAAATTAGCACTAATAACCAAGAATTATCAATTTCCAATCCAAGATTCACATAACTAAATTCAATCACAAGGGACAAGGAACAAAAGATCATCAAATAACGCTGATTTGAAACCATTACTAACCCCAACAACCAGTCAACTATTAATAAGAAACACATGAATACATTACAAATACAGAGTGAAAACTATATTGTCTTCCCCTCGATTCCAAATTGAAAGAGCTGAATGTTCTGCGATTGAAGAAACTCCATATTTTCTTCTGGATAGGGCTCTGGACACAAGTATCTGCACCAATTTGCAATCCTCATAAATTCCAAGTCAATCATTTAATACCAACAATAACACCAAGAATAAAAAAATAATGAGAACAACAATCCAAGAACGGATGCAGCAACGATAAATACACAAGATAATCAAAGGAACACAAAAACAAAACTTACAGTGTAAGAGAGCTCAACATCAGGATCGATGCTAGCATCATCAAGCTCCTCCTCGTGGTTCTGGAATGAGCATGCCTCTCCCTCTTTAAGTTCATACTCCTCCATTATGCTCCTTCCACCACCACCAAACCCTAACCCCTTCCATTATCCTTCTACCAGCAACAAATGATCGTTATTTGAGGCTACAGGATATCAAATAAATTAGTTTGAGAAGAAGTTACCGGGAGAGAAAAGAACTACGTGACAAGGAGCAACGGCGAATCTAGACGGCAAGGCGACAATCTGTAATGAAGGAGTGAGCAGAGGAGGCGGCACGGCCAGAGGAGGTGACGGTGAGAAAAGAACGGCGTGACAATGAAAAAGTCAGATCTGGATGGTGATGAGACGATCTGCGAACTCAGACGACACCAATGCCGTCGAGATCTCAAAGACGAAGGCGATGATGCCGAGACCTTAGAAGACGGCGACAAGACCTCCAGAGACGGCGCTGCAATCAGAAGATGACGAAGACAGCACTGCAACGAAGAAGACGGTACTATGCTTCTGGCGGGTAACCCAGAAAATGGTTTGGATAAGATGAGAATGGTGTGGGTGAATTGAGTTAGGGTTTGCAAGGGTATTTCAGTAACTCTCTTATTTTATTTAAATTAGTGACTGATTTAGCGACCATTGTATTAGCGACCGAATTAGCGACTAAATAATTTTTACCCTATTTTTCTATTGGTTGCAAAATCGGTCGCTAAATAAAAAATAGCGACCGATTTTGTGACCAAGAATCCCAAAAATGTTACTTTTCTTGTTTTGGTTGCTAATTCGGTGGCTAAATTAAAAAATAGTGACCGATTTAGCAACTAACTTTATTTTGGTTGTATAATAAACTTATCGATCGCTAATTTGGATGCTATTAGTGACCGATTTTGTTGGTCGCTAAAATTGGTCGCTATCTTAACAATTAGCAACCGATTTAATGACCATTGCCTTAGCAACTGAATTAGTGACCAAACAAATTTTCACCCTATTTCTCTACCGATTGAAAAATCGGTCGCTAAATTAAAAATAGCGACCAATTTTGTGACCAAAAATCCAAAAGTCGTTTCTTCTCTTATTTTGGTTGCTAATTCGGTCACTAAATTAAAAAATAGCGACTGATTTAGCGACCAACTTTATTCTGGTTGTATAATAAATTTATCGGTCGCTAATTCGGTTGCTATTAGTGACCGATTTTGTGAGTTGCTAAAATCGATCATTGAATATACTTTAGCGACCAATTTTTTTCTGATCCTAGAAATTCTATATCGGTCGCTAAATCAGTCGCTATTAGCAACCAATTTTTTCAGTTGCTAAAATCGGTCGCTATTCTGATAATTTCTTGTAGT
This sequence comes from Arachis ipaensis, assembly GCF_000816755.2. Lineage (NCBI taxonomy): Eukaryota > Viridiplantae > Streptophyta > Magnoliopsida > Fabales > Fabaceae > Arachis > Arachis ipaensis. The sequence continues at coordinate 42,196,332 of NC_029793.2, read as the reverse complement.
GGGACAACTCCTTAGAGAGTGAAATATTTAACCAATTTTATTCGAACAATGGGAAGGAATAATGATTTTATTACCTTGATATACACTAATTGGAAAGTTGTGCCTAAGCAAATCAAAAAGTGCATATAGAAGTATATTAATGTAAGCTCCATTTATCTTTATGTTTATGCCATATGTTTATAATCTTTTTATTTATATGATATGATAAAATCAATGTGTTTGTAATCAAATTTCATTGATGAGCGGATATTTTATACGCTTTTTGGCATCATTTTCATATAGTTTTTAGTATGTTTTATTTAGTTTTTATTAAGTTTTTATAGGTTTTAGTGTTAAATTCATATTTTTGCATTCTACTATGAGTTTTTGTATTTTTTTACAATTTCAGGTATTTTCTGGTTGAAATTGAGGAGCTGGAGCAAAAGTCTGATTCAGAGATAGAGAAAGTACTGCAAATGCTGTCTGGATCTGACCTCTTTGCACTCAGAAGAGCTTTTCTGGAGCTACAGAAGTCCAAATGGAGCGCTCTCAATGGTTATGGAAAGTTGACTTCCAGAGCTTTCCAGCAATATATAATAGTCCATATTTTGCTTCGGATTAGAAGGCCTAAAACTGGCGTCCAACGCCAATTACCTGCCCCCTTCTAGGCGTCCAGCGCCCAAAGAGCAGAGACCAGCGTCCAAACGCCTAGAGAGGACCCCCTAGCCAGCGTTCAATATCCTAGGAGCCTCATAGCATGTGGATATCATCAAAGCTCAGCCCAAACACTCACCAAGTGGGCCCCAGAAGTGGATTTTAGCACTAGATAGACTGTTTTACCCTTACTAGTCATCTGTTTAGTATTTAAAGTGTAGTTTACATAATAATTCGAACATCATCTTCACCCATCATACACGTTTACCATTGTATTTTACATCAGTATGAGTTTCTAAACCTCCTAGGTTGAGGGGAGGAGCCCTGCTGAGTCCTATGAATTAATAAAAGTATTACTATTTCTTCTTCGATCCATGTTTGATTAATTCTAAGATGTATATTCGCACTTCAACATGGTGAATAGGATGATCAGTGACAATCAGCTCTGTTCATCATACTTAGATGAACGTGCCTGACAAACACCCGCATCTACTTGGGTTCATGTGAATAAGTGGCCAGAAAGCACGAACCAACAGCTATGTTTATACATCTCTCAGACGGCTAATCCACGACTTCGTTGGAGACTTCTCGAGACATCAGTTCAGCTGATTTCTAGGGAGATTAGGGTCTCCATGGTATAGGCTAGAATCCAAAGAAACAGCATTCTCTGATCCGGAAGATTCGACCTTGTCTGTGGCGTTTTGAGTAGGATCGCCAAGAGAATGAACTGCTAGAGCTTCACCCTCCATCAGATTGGATGACCACGGGCAATGGCGTTTGATCTGGAGCAGAGGAGATCAATGACCACGGGCAATGGCTTTGATCATATACAGGCTGCCATAGAAGAGATCATTCACAAGCAAAGAAGACAGTGATACCAGAGTAAATTCAGAAAGGCAAAACAACTCCAATCCTCAACTATATCCTTAAAGTATTAGCACCCTATTACAATAATCCTAAATTATGTAATCCTGCAACCTCTTGATCTGCTTGACTAAGACCTGCAAGATAACCATAGCTTGCTTTAAACCATAATCCTCATGGAATCGACCCTGACTCGCTCAGGTATTACTTGGACAACCCAGTGCACTTGCTGGTACAACTGTACGAAGGTGTGGGGATTCGTGCACCATTCATTCTTCCAAAATCCTGAAAACTATGGCTGTTGACTGGTGTTTAAAGAGCATGGAAGCATTACAAGACAAGAATCAAGAAAAAACACTTTGAACCATATTCTGGAAGTATTGAGGATATGTTGGTGAATCGCCTTTTGAAAATTTCAAAAATACAATTTCAAAAACTAATTGCATATTGGAGTATTCCAACGGTCAAAGTGAGCTAGAGGATTTCAGTTATTATTATTTGATATGACCAAGTATAATTCTTTCAATTTTTATATTTTATTTCATCATTGTTTATGTTAAACATAGGCCATGTGTGTTGTAAATTCTGAAAATCGCAGGAAGCAACAATGGAGGCATAAAATGGGGCCAATCAATTTTGAAAGAGTGCGTGTTGATTTGATAAAGTCACGTTTATGTTATAACTTACAATTGCCATCTTATTATGTAGTCTGAGAAAAGAGAGAACAAAGAAAAACCAAATCAAGCTAAAATGTTTGTTGCAACTCGGAATGGACTAAAAAGAAAAACACTTGATGTAGAAACACAAGTTTTCATTGTAAGTTAGTTTATAATTTTCTTGTCTTGATTGCTGTTTTATGGCTATAATATTTTTATTATTGTTTTATGGTTGTTTTATGGCTGTTTTGGTTGCAGGGAGAAGGGTTACACTTGATATAACAACGACTTTTCTTCTTCCTCCTTTATAAAAATAATAATAGAAATAATTAAAAATGAAGGAAAAGTTATGATGCATAAAAAAATGATAATGCAAGGCTATCATTGTAAGTTAGTCTATAATTTTTTTCTCTTAGTTGCTATTTTGTGCTTATGGTTGTAACTCTAATTATTTTAGAAATACAAGCATGATTATTTTGTCCTTATGACTAATTTGGTTGCTATTTTGTGTTTATGGCTGTAATATTTTAGTTGTTTTAATGGTATTGGATTGCTGCCCCTATTAGTTATCAATAGGTTGTTAGATTCCTTCATTGTATTTTTATCACTAAAAATAGGCATATAATATATTTGTGTATATAGGATAAACTTGATGATCTCCAAGAAGCTAAAGAAATTCCTACTAATGCATTTCAAAAAGTGTTTGGTAAAAAGAATTTAGGACGAGTTCGATGTTTTGGAAGAACTGTTACAAAAACTTCTCTTAAAAAAAATAAAGAAATAGATGAAATCAAGAAACAAAGTGATGAGAAGGTAATTGCCTTAAAAACTGAACTAGACGACCATAAACAAAGGCTCTAAGGATTGAAAGATATTGTAAAAGAACTTATGTTGCAACAAACTTCTCCTAGTATGAAATGTTTAGTTCTCTATTAGAAAAAGTCAAACCATATTGTTATCTTCCGTAAAGGAAAGAAGGAATTCTTAGCTATTAACCTCTTATTTTCTTCTTAAAATGATTTTTTCCTAAAATGATTTTTTCCGTTTTGTCCAAAAATTATCCTTTAAGGATCGTTATTTTTTTAGGAATATTAAACACCAAATATAGCGACTAATAAAGTTATAAAAAATTCTTATTTAATAAACAAGTTATCTATTTAATTGAATTTTTGTGACATTTAAATACATATTTAGAAGATACACAAATTATTTTTTAAAATAATGTGTTCATTCATAATAAAATATTTTTTTAAAAAAATTCAATTAACATAAAATCATCAAAATTTAAAGATAAAAAGATAAAAAATGCTTTGCATCCAAGTGATTTCACTAACCAAGTCCAACCAAGTGATTTAGAGTCACACGCCACTTATAATAGACTTTTAACGTAAACTTCCCCTTGTTCGTTCCTCTTCAACGTAAATATTCCCTTCTTCTCTGATTTCTCTATGTTTTCGTCTAATTATTGTCTCTTTCTCTTCAAACTTTCTTTTTCTTCAATTTTCTTGTATTCTTCTCGGATTTTATTCTCTTTCTCTTCAGATTTTTTATCTGCATTTTTTTTTTGAAATCGAATAGTATAATTAAAATCGTTTAGGTTTTGCGTGTTCTAAAAGAATGAATGATTCATGTTCAAATCAGTTGAATAAGCGTGATTTAGATTATTCTTCTGAATCGAATCAATTGGACAAGGTTTAGACCATTCTTAATTTTATCTAGTTGCATTCTTCAATAATTTTGAATTGAATGGAATGGAATGGAATCTAATGCAATTGAATAAAGTGATAATGAATAATTTCATTCTTCTTTGCTCAAATCAGTGTTGTTTATGAATTTAAATTTGGATAGAATGAAAGAGTTTCTTAATTTATAGAATGCACAATTTTTGGTTTATTTGTTATTACACAATGGTGTTGTTATAATCATATTTCAATTTATTTCCAGTCCAGGTGTATTGCGATGAACATTTTGTCCCAAAGGTTGGGATGACTTTCAAGACACTTGATGAAAATGAGAGTTAATTTCTTATTTGTGTTATGTTTTATTGAATAGCCACTTTTTATTTTTTCAAATTAGTTTCTGCAATTGTGTTATGGTAAACAGTTTAGGTGTTTATTATAATAAATTTCGGTTTATTTTTGTCTAAATTTCTGGTCCTTTGTGTTTTTGCCGCTATTGAGTCTATTCAGTGTGAATCTAGATTCATTCAAATTAATGTGATCTCAATACAGCCCAGACATTTCTAACATTTAAAAAAGGAATTTAAAGATTTTTAAATATATATATTAACATTTACAAAGAGTCAAAGAAGTGTTTGCCTTTTTATAATTCCTTACAAAATAGTATTCAAGAATGTCAATAGAAATTCATTACTATTTAGAAGATTGAACCTATTTACTTTCTATATTCTTAAATGATAATTTACAAAAAGGACTTGAGAGGGCAGCAGATGGCTTTGAGATTCTTATGTCTTCAGATCCCTCAATGACTTTATCTCTTAATTTATTTATCTTGTCTACAAGAATGATTGGACCATATTCATGTCTGAAAGCATCAACTTGTTCCTACAATTGAAAAAAATTATTAATTTGTATTAATTTAGAAGTAGAGGATCAATTATGTTTAATGATACTTACCTGTAAGAAATAAAAAATTTGGTCAATACTTAACAGCAGCATCAAGTGAACCTTGGTTAATTCACAAATGAACTGAAATTAGTTTAGACTTGAACTAGTAAAAAAGACTCAATCATCAATAAAAACATATTGAATTTATTTCTGGATCCAAATGAACCTCAAATAAACTAAGAAATAAACCTAAATTATTTAATAATGACACCAAATTAAGGAATAAAAAATTTAGTCAATACTTAACAGTAGCATCAAGTGAACCTCAGTTAATTCACAAATGAACTAAAATTAGTTCAGATTTAAATAAGTAGTTAAAAAGACTCAATAATCATCAAAAATACATTGAATTCATTTTTGGATCTAAATGAATCTCAAATAAACTAAGAAATGAACAGAAATTATTTAATGATGGCACCAGAGAAAATTAAGGAATAAAAAATTTAGTCAATACTTAACAACAGCATTAAGTGAGCCTCAGTAAATTCATAAATGAACCAAAATTAGTTCAGATTTGAACAAGTAGTCAAAAAGACTCAATCATCAACAAAAACACATTGAATTCATTTATACATCCAAATAAACCTCAAACAAACTAAAAAATGAACCGAAATTATTTACGATGCCCTAATTACAGAGAAAAACAAGAAAAAATTGAATCAGAGAACAAACTTGATCCACTAAATCCTAAACTGAACTAGTAGAAATGCAAGAAATGCGAAGGAGAAAACTGAACATAATGAACAAGAAGTTTGTCAGTACCTTGAAGAATCTTTGTTGTTCTTTTTCTGTGTTTTTTGTTGATGATCTCAAACGCAGAACCGGATTTTTATGTAATTTTTGCAAAGAATTTGAAAGATTTTTGAGAGATTTTGAGAGAGATTTCAAATTCCTTTGTTATATTTTTGAGTAGGAGATGTTAACAGTTTTTTATATTAGAACGCAAAGCGAGATGTAAAGTTATTACATGCTCTTTTAATAAGAATGATTTTTGTTCGTGTTGGACCAACTCGTTTGGACTTGGATGGCAATAAAATTTGGATGTATAGCAGATTTGTAAAAAGATATTATTTTTTAGTAATGCTCCTAAAAAATTATATCAAAATATAATTTTTAAAATCTTTATTTTGAATATGTATTTAAAATTTAATTTTTCTTATCATGTTTTTAAATCATTCAAGATTAAGTGTGTGTTTGCATTACAGTTTGCAAACGGGAGTTTGCATAAAATTGATTTTGCAAACTTGATTTTCATCAAAAGTAAGTTTGTAAATTTTTTTATATTATCCTATTATTTTAATTTAGATATTTAAATAGATCTTATTAGTTAATTTTATAATAAAATTAATATTTACTTACAGTATTGAAAATAATAAAAAAAATTAAATATTTACTTTATAGTGATCGAAACAAATCTAAAAGTTCTTGATGATCTTTTTATATAATATATTTTTAGTATTTTTAGTACTCTTTTTTTTAGTATGTTATAATTTTTTACTATTATTATCTAATAAAATCAATAAATCACATTATAAAAAGATAATAACAAACACAATACACAAAAATCACAATTATAAAAGTGTATAATGTCAAACAAACAGTTGAAAAAAAATAAAAATAATAAATAGAAAAATAGAGCCCATATAAATAGAAATAACAAGAATTTTATAAATAATATAATAACATATATAAAGGATAAAGTTGGTAAAAGGTAAATAAATGGTTAGTATCTATAGCTAAAAGCCCGTTAAGAAAACGCAGAAGATAGCCAAAGCCCGTTAAAAAAACGCAGAAGCTAAAAGTAATTGCTTCTTGTAAACGTTGTTTTGGCAGCAAAATCACTTCTGCGTTCAAAGAAAAGAAAATTTGCCAAACCAAAAGTTGAAGCTTTCAAGAAATTTAAACGCGCTTCTTCTCTTCCAACAGTTTCCAAACACACACTTATTTGTCGATTGGGTTATTGAACTTCTGTACTATTTTGATAGTTTTAGTTGCCATATCAAGTAGCAAACGTCTGGCTTGGAATGCATTTCCTGTCCAAGTATGAGTCGAACTTCCATAACTGGCGATCAAATTCAAGAGAAAAACAAGTGTTCCATGTTTCTATTCAGATTCCCATGATTTAACACCAGAGGAAGCTAAGATTTCCATGACATCGATACTTCCTCATGTCGCTAAAAAGCAAACTATTTTCATCCAACATAAAAAACGATCATATTTAATTTCTCATAATCCAAAATCAAGTTGTTCATTATTAAAATCTAATGAGAAAAAGGAAACAGACTCAAAAATTGCAGAATCAAATTTTGCTATAGCGTACTGAAAAGAGCAGTAAAATGTGAAGTTGAAAGCAGAGAGCCTATACAACTAAGTGAAGTGAGAGAAAGCGAGTTTGCGCCTCAATGATCCGAAGGCGACTGTTGTTGCTCTGGTGGCTGTGGCCACATTTGCGGTGCGATGTAGGGATGAGGCTGCTGAGCATATAAATTGGGGTCCATTGCAGGATTACCCATCATGACTCCTGCAGCTCCAACTTGTGCATGCTGTGGCGGCATATAGCAGTAAGGAATAGAATCAGCTGGCCCTGGAACAGCCATTGTTCCTCCTGGCACTGATGTAAGCACTTCATCTTTCAGATCCTCCCTGGGCACAATATCAACCAAGAAATCGAAGATATCGGTTCTTGTAATTGCAGCAGCAATGTCATTCTTTTGAAGAGTCCTCCTCTTGTTCTCTTCAGTGTGATTCCATGATCGCAATGTCAACTCTAGTATGAACATTTCGCATGCCCTCGCAAATATGACCGGCGCCTCGGCCGATATCATCCTGACATCTTCATCAGCCTTCATGATCTTCTTGATCCTTGCCAGGGGAAGGCTGTGGTTCTTGAAATCAGTTACCTTCTCAATTTCTTGGTATTGGTTAGCCCAAAAGGACTGAAGTTGTTGCTGAAGTTGCATCTGCTGTTGCTGCTGTTGTTGTTGATGAATATGTTGATAAGCCAGTTGATGTTGGCCCAATTGAGCTGTAGCAGGCTGACCAGTGGATTGAATGGTTCCAATTGGTGGAACAACCATCCCAGGTGAGCTAGTCATTTGGTTGGGCTGGTATGGATTGGAACCATAGGGGAATTGTGCTCCGCTGCCACCAACTCCCATGGATGGGTTTTGGTTATGACCTTGGTGAGGATCCATCCTGTTTCATGGAACGAATCCATGCTAATACTTCAACATATATGATCTAAAAATTGATACACTCATGGAAAATTCCTTGTAAATGATCAAGGATTTAACTCTTATAAATAAATTACACCTTAAAAAACATAGTATAGTAAGAATTATTGTTGGCAGGTAAACCACCATTTAATACTTAAATAATTTTGTTTTTAAATCCTAAAAATTAAAAAAATAAAAACACATCCAAAAGATGGTATAAGTGTGAGAAATGTGCACAAAAATGGTGTGATTTTATTTGTTTAACACATTTTCACGATTCTTTAGAAGTTTTATATTATTTATTTTCCTTCTAGAGCCTATCTTGTAAGAGTACTAAAATAAAAATTTAAAATCAATCATTTTAGATTTAGTAAAATAAAAACACTTACATCATTGCTTAGAATACCACATAGTAACTAATTCCTTGGTCAATATGATTGAGAACCAAGAATCACCTTAATATACGGACAATTATTGAATTACAAATATATATATAAAGAAATTGAAAGATAAATAAACACCTAATATTGTAATTCCCATTTCTTAGTTTCATTTCATATTTTTAGTAAAAATATAGAAAAGAAGGGACATGTTCTGTTTGTTTATCTGCATAAAACAGAACAACATTCAAATTTAATCAGAAAATTTTATCTACCCTAACATTCCACCATTCAAATAATTTCATATCAATTCAGAAACTTCATATCAAAATTCAAATTGCATGTTCATAAATTGCATCAATCATAGAAGATATTAAGATGACATCATTTTAGTTATATTTCACCACCAATGTCTATTTCAGAGTAGTGCATGATCCAACACAAATTAGATCAACAACAGAGGATATATTCTCTAAGTAAAAATATCTAAAATCATGATAAATAAAAAAGTTGCTGCAATGTACACATGCAGATTCATGAACAAATTACAGTTATATATACATTAAATAATAAATTGTACCTCTGTAATAGTAGAAGATGTTCTAAACTGCAAATATTAAGAATCTGAGAAAGAAAAAAAATATATAAACAAATAAAAAGAGAGAATGATCAAAAAATTTTCTATTATTTGAAAAGATCTGTGTGGCTGAAGAGACCAGTGACCAGAGAAACCTTTTAGAATATTTCTCCGTACCGTGGGGAAGATACAAATGTCTTTTCTTATAGAAGACAGAATAAGGAGTTAGGGTTTCCGTACTGATCTGTTGAAATTTTCTTGTTGAAGCAAAATAACTTCTTATAAGAGAGGCAAAATTGTTTTTTTGTCAGAGTACATTGTGTTTTTTGTTGGAGTACAATGGAGTATATTTCAGAGACCTCTTTTTAAGACAGGAAAATACCTCAATTTTCGTCTGATTGATTTTAGCGTATTTCGTCATACCCAATAATTTTTTTTGTCTTTATATTGGGCCAACGACAACATTTGAAGTGTTTACAATAGTTTTTTTTTCTTTTGTATTTTGCAATAGGGTTTTGGATCATACACTTTCCACAAATTTGATAGTATTATATTATATTCAAAATTAAATGTTTATTTCGGTATGGTAATTAATTGATATATACTAATATGGCTGCAATCGTAAAAGAATAAAAAGTAACCGGTATTGCAGTACATTATATTGTCTTATGAACATTTATTTTTTAAAATGTATATTTTATAATAATTTAAAAAATATTATGTAAATAAGTTATTATTATAATC